>NC_041391.1:457021221-457054375 GCF_002162155.2 Triticum dicoccoides
AAGTTCTTTTCCATAAGCACGTATGACTATATTCAGAATACATGCCTACATTACATTGATGAACTGGAGCTAGTTCTGTGTCACCCTATGTTATAACTATTACATGAGGAATCACATCCGACATAGTTATCCATCACTAATCCAATGCCCACAAGCTTTTCACATATTGTGCTTTGCTTATTTACTTTTCCGTTGCTACTGTTACAATTACTACAAAACTACTACCATTACTTTTGCCACTGTTACCATTACTATCATACTACTTTGCTACTAAATACTTTGCTACAGATACTAAGTTATCCAGGTGTGGTTGAATTGACAACTCAACTGCTAATACTTGAGAATATTCTTTGGCTCCCCTTGTGTCGAATCAATAAATTTGGGTTGAATACTCTACCCTCGAAAACTGTTGGGATCCCCTATACTTGTAAGTTATCAAGACTATTTTCTGGCACCGTTGCCGGGGAGCATAGCTCTATTCTTTGAGTCACTTGGGATTTATATCTGCTGATCACTATGAGGAACTTGAAAGACGAAAGAACTAAGATTTTTCCCTCAACTATGAGGGGAGGTAAGGAACTGCCATCTAGCTCTGCACTAGATTCTCCTTCTGTTTTGAGTAAGCTTGCGACACCTAAACCTGCTAATGCTATGAATTCTGATATGTCGCATGTTATTGATGATGCCACTTCTGCTATGCATGATACTTATGATGAAACTACTTCTATGCTTGATACTACTATGCCATTAGGTGAATATCTTGATGAGCAACTTGCAAGGGTTAGAGAGAATGAAATTATTGAAGATGATATTATTGAAGATAGTGATGATGAAGGTTCTCCCCTAAGTATGAATTGCATGTTGTTCCTGAGGGTTATGTTATGGATGAAGAAGCTGCTAGAGCTATTCTTGCTTGCAATGATAGATCTGATCTTAAGAAGTTATTAGCTAAATGGAAGCAGCAATCTCTGAATGCTAGAATGAAATATGACCCTGCTTTTGCTACTTCACCTATCCTTGTTACTGATAAGGATTATGAATTCTCTGTTGATCCTGAGATAATTACTTTGGTTGAATCTGATCCTTTCTATGACTATGAATCTGAAACTGTTGTGGCACATCTTACTAAGTTAAATGATATAGCCACCCTGTTCACTAATGATGAGAAATCTCGCTACTATTATATCCTTAAGATATTTCCGTTCTCATTAAAGGGTGATGCTAAAACTTGGTTTAATTCTCTTGATCCTGGTTGTGTGCGTAGTCCCCAGGATATGATTTATTACTTCCCTGCTAAATATTTACCTGCTCATAAGAAACAAGCTGCCTGGAGGGAAATATATAATTTTGTGCAAATTGAAGAAGAGAGTCTCCCACAAGCTTGGGAGAGGCTTCTCCGGTTACTTAATGCTTTGCCTGATCATCCTCTTGAGAAAAATGAAATACTTGATATCTTTTATAATGGACTAACCGATGCTTCCAAGGACCACTTGGATAGTTGTGCTGGTTGTGTTTTCAGGGAAAGAACAGTCGACCAAGCTGAATTGTTATTGAATAATATGTTGACTAATGAAAATAATTGGACTCTTCCGGAGCCAATGCCTGAGGCAATTGAGCCAACTACTGAGCCAATTCCTAAGCCAGCTCCTAAACCAATTCCGAAGAAGAGGGGTGTTCTATTTCTCAGTCCTGAAAATATGCAAGAGGCAAAGAAATCTATGAAAGAGAAAGATATTAAAGCTGAAGATGTTAAGAATTTACCTCCTATTGAAGAAATACATGGTCTTAATATACCGCCTGTCGAAGAAACACATTGTCTTGATAACCCGACACATGTAGTAAAGGTAAATTCTCTCTATAGATATGATAAAGTTGAAATCCCGTCTACTAAGTTTCCTAGCCAATGTTTAGATGAAGTTGATGACTTTATGGCTAGACAAGAAAGTTTTAATGCTTATGTTGGTAGAGAATTAAAGAGTAATGCTTACATGATTGGACGCTTGAGTAATTATATGGCTAGAGTTAAAGGTGAACTTAAGCTCATTAGCAAATATGCTTCTATGGTTACCACTCAAGCAGAACAAGTACTTAAAGCTCAAAGTGATTTGCTCGATGAATTAAATAATAAACATGACTTTGCTGTTAGAGTGACTTCTAGAACTGGTAGAATGACTCAAGAACCTTTGTATCCTGAAGGCCACCCTAAGAGAATCGAGAAGGATTCTCAGAGAAATAATGTAGATGCACCTAGTCCTTCTAAAAAGAAGAAAAAAAAGATAGGACTTTGCATGCTTCTAGTGAATCTGTGGTAGACACACCTGAGAATCCCAATGATATTTCTATTTCTGATGTTGAAACACAATCTGGTGATGAACATGAACATAGCGATAATGTTAATGATGGTTCATGTTGATGCTCAACCTAGCAATAATAATGATGTAGAGATTGAACCTGCTGTTGATCTTGATAACCCACAATCAAAGAATCAATGTTATGATAAGAGAGATTTTGTTGCTAGGAACCACGGTAAAGAAAGAGAACCATGGGTTCAGAAACCCATGCCTTTTCCTCCGAAGTCATCCAAGAAAAAGGATGACGAGGATTTTGAGCGCTTTGCTGAAATGATTAGACCTATCTTCTTATGTACATGCTTAACTAATATGCTTAAAGTGAACCCTTATGCTAAATATATGAAGGATATTATTACAAATAAAAGAAAGATACCGGAAGCTGAAATTTCCACCATACTTGCTAATTATACTTTTAAAGGTGGAATACCAAATAAACTCGGAGACCCAGGAGTACCAACTATACCATGCTCCATTAAAAGAAACTATGTTAAAACTACTTTATGTGATCTTGGAGCCGGTGTTAGTGTTATGCCTCTCTCTTTATATCATAGACTTGAATTGAATAAGTTGACACCTACTGAAATATCTTTGCAAATCGCTGATAAATCAACTGGTATACCTGTCGGTATTTGTGAGGACATGCCTTTTGTGGTTGCAAATGTCACTATCTTAAAGGACTTTGTTATTCTTGATATTCCTGAGGACGATAGTATGTCGATTATCCTTGGTAGACCCTTTTTGAATACTGCAGGGGCTGTTATTGATTGCAACAGAAGCAATGTTACTTTTTATGTTAATGGTAATGAGCATACGATACAATTTCCGAGGAAACAACCTCAAGTCCATAGCATCAATTCTATTGGAAATATTCCAACTATCACTATTGGAGGTTTTGAATTTCCTCTTCCTACTGTCAAGAAAAATATATGATATTCTTATTATTGGGGATGTTCATATCCCCGTTGAGGTAACCTAGTGTTATTTGAAATTTCTCCAGTTCCATGTTATTCGGAATGAGTTTGTTCACAAGACTTGATCAACCTTGTTAGTGGATTCCTTTTGATGATCATGAGATGGATGAAACTATAAGGCACAACCTTCTGTACCCTTTTTTACTTTCTGTTATTTAGAATAAAAATAAAGCAAAAAAAGTATTATCTGTCTGTTTTCTGAATTATCCATGCAATAAAAAATACCCAAAAATAAAAATTCTCCAAATGCCCTGCGAATTTAGTATGATTTTTATGGAATATTTGAGGATTTTAGGCACTGAGAACACAGCAGGGGGGTAAGCACCTGGCCACGAGGGTCCAGGGCGCGCCCCCTGCCTCGTGGGCCCACGGTGGCCCCCCTTCACTTATTCCTGCACCCACACACTCCATCTTCCTTCCAAAAAATTCCCCATCCAGCTCAAGCACGAGTTCTAGCTCATTTTGCTGTGATTTTCGATCTCCTTGCTCAAAGCTCCATTCACAAAACTGCTTTGGGAGATTGTTCCTTGGTATGTGCTACCTCTTGAGCACTGCGTTGGATTTCCCCGAAGAGGAGAGGATGATGCAGCAAAGTAGCGTAAGTATTTCCCTCAGTTTTTGAGAACCAAGGTATGAATCCAGTAGGAGACCACGCACAAGTCCCTCGTACCTACACAAAACGATAGCAACTCGCAGCCAACGCTTAGGGGTTGTCAATCCCTTCACGGTCACTTACGAGAGTGAGCTCTGATAGAGATAATATGTTTGGTATTTTTGATAGATAAATGCAAAGTAAAAAAGTAAAAGGGCAAAGTAAAAACAAAGCAAGTAAATAAAGTGATAGAGATTGATATGATGAGAATAGACCCGGGGGCCATAGGTTTCACTAGTGGCTTCTCTCAAGAGCATAAGTATTCTACGGTGGGTGAACAAATTACTGTTGAGCAATTGACAGAATTGAGCATAGTTATGAGTATATCTAGGGAATGATCATGTATATAGGCATCACGTCCAAAACAAGTAGATCGAAACGATTCTGCATCTACTACTATTACTCCACTCATCGATCGCTATCCAGCAAGCATCTAGAGTATTAAGTTAAAAACAGAGTAACTCCGTAAGCAAGATGACATGATGTAGAGGGATAAATTCATGCAATATGATAAAAACCCCATCTTGTTATCCTCGATGGAAACAATACAATACATTCCTTGCAACCCTTTCTGTCACTATGTAAGGACACCGCAAGATTGAACCCAAAGCTAAGCACTTCTCCCATTGCAAGAACTACCAATCTAGTTGGCCAAACCAAAAAGGATAATTCGAAGAGACTTGCAAAGATAACTCAATCATACATAAAAGAATTCAGAGAAGAATGAAATATTTTCCATAGATAATACTGGATCATAAACCCACAATTCATCGGTCTCAACAAACACACCTCAAAAAGAAGATTACATCGAATAGATCTCCACGAGAGAGGGGGAGAACATTGTATTGAGATCCAAAAAGAGAAAAGAAGCCATCTAGCTACTAGCTATGGACCCAAAGGTCTGAAGTAAACTACTCACACTTCACCGGAGGGGCTATGGTGATGATGTAGAAGCCCTCCATGGTGGATGCCCCCTCCGGCGGAGCTCCGGAACAGGCCCCAAGATGGGATCTCGTGGATACAGAAGGTTGCGGCGGTGGAATTAGGTTTTTGGCTCCTGTTATGATCGTACGAGGATACGTAGGTATATATTGTTGGGGAACGTAGCAGAAATTCAAAATTTTCCTACGTGTCACCAAGATCTATCTATGGAGAAACTAGCAACGAGGGGAAGGAGAGTGCATCTACATACCCTTGTAGATCGCTAAGTGGAAGCGTTCAAGTGAACGGGGTTGATGGAGTCGTACTCGTCGTGATTCAAATCACCGATGATCAAGTGCCGAACGCACGGCACCTCCGCGTTCAACACACGTACAGCCCGGTGACATCTCCCATGCCTTGATCCAGCAAGGAGAGAGGGAGAGGTTGAGGAAGACTCCATCCAGCAGCAGCACAACGGCGTGGTGGTGGTGGAGGAGCGTGGCAATTCCGCAGGGCTTCGCTAAGCACCATGGGAGAGGAGGAGGAGGAGAGGCAGGGCTGCACCAACGAGAGGAGAAGTTCTCATGTGTTATGGGCAGCCCCAGGCCTCTATTTATATAGGGGAGAAGGGGGCTGCGCCCCCTTTAGGGTTTCCCACCCCAAGGGGTGCGGCCAGCCCTAGATGGGACTTGGGGAGGCGGCCAAGAGGGGAGAGAGGGGAGGTGCCCACTAGGTGGGCCTTAAGGCCCATCTGGACTAGGGTTTGCCCCCTCCCACTCTCCCTTGCGCCTTGGCCCTCTTGTGGGGGGCGCACCAGCCCTCCTAGGGGCTGGTCCCCTCCCACACTTGGCCCACGCAACCTTCTGGGGCAGGTGGCCCCACTTGGTGGACCCCCCGGGACCCTCCCGGTGGTCCCAGTACATTACCGATATCGCCCGAAACTTTTCCGGTGACCAAAACAGGACTTCCCATATATAAATCTTTACCCCCGGACCATTCCGGAACTCCTCGTGACGTCCGGGATCTCATCCGGGACTCCGAACAACATTCGGTAACCACATACAAGCTTCCTTTATAACCCTAGCATCACCGAACCTTAAGTGTGTAGACCCTACGGGTTCGGGAGACATGCAGACATGACCGAGACGTTCTCTGGTCAATAACCAACAGCGGGATCTGGATACCCATGATGGCTCCTACATGTTCCACGATGATCTCATCGGATGAACCACGATGTCAAGGACTTAATCAATCCCGTATTCAATTCCCTTTGTCTATCGGTATGTTACTTGCCCGAGATTCGATCGTCGGTATCCAATACCTTGTTCAATCTCGTTACCGGCAAATCACTTTACTCGTTCCGTAACACATCATCCCGTGATCAACTCCTTGGTCACATTGCGCATATGATGATGTCCTACCGAGTGGGCCCAGAGATACCTCTCCGTTTACACGGAGTGACAAATCCCAGTCTCGATCCGCATAAAACAATAGTACTTTCAGAGATACCTGTAGTGCACCTTTATAGTCACCCAGTTACGTTGTGACGTTTGATACACCCAAAGCACTCCTACGGTATCCAGGAGTTACACGCTCTCATGGTCAAAGGAAGAGATACTTGACATTGGCGAAGCTCTAGCAAACGAACTACACGATCTTTGTGCTAGGCTTAGGATTGGGTCTTGTCCCACATCATTCTCCTAATGATGTGATCCCGTTATCAACGACATCCAATGTCCATAGCCAGGAAACCATGACTATCTGTTGATCACAACGAGCTAGTCAACTAGAGGCTCACTAGGGACATATTGTGGTCTATGTATTCACACGTGTATTACGATTTCCGGATAATACAGTTATAGCATGAATAAAAGACAATTATCATGAACAAGGAAATATAATAATACTTTTATTATTGCCTCTAGGGCATATTTCCAACAGTCTCCCACTTGCACTAGAGTCAATAATCTAGTTCACATCGTCATGTGATTAACACTCACAGGTCACATCGCCATGTGACTAATACCCAAGAGTTTACTAGAGTCAGCAGTCTAGTTCACATCACTATGTGATTAACACTCAATGAGTTTTATGTTTGATCATGTTGCTTGTGAGAGAGGTTTTTAGTCAACGGGTCTGAACCTTTCAGATCCGTGCGTGCTTTACAAATCTCTATGTCATCTCCTAGATGCAGCTACCACGCTCTATTTGGAGCCATTCCAAATAACTGTTCCACTTGGAGCTATTCTAAATTGTTGCCCCATTATATGTATCCGGTATCTCTACTTAGAGCTATCCGGATAGGTGTTAAGCTTGCATCGACGTAACCTTTACGACGAACTCTTTTACCACCTCCATAATCGAGAAAATTCCTTAGTCCACTAGTTACTAAGGATAACTTTGACCGCTGTCTGTGATCCATTCTTGGATCACTCTTGTACCCCTTGACTAACTCATGGCAAGGCACACTTTAGGTGCGGTACACAGCATAGCATACTGTAGAGCCTATGTCTTAAGCATAGGAGACGACCTTCGTCCTTTCTCTCTATTCTGCCATGGTCGAGCTTTAAGTCTTAACTTCGTACCTTACAACTCAGGCAAGAACTCCTTCTTTGACTGGTCCATCTTGAACACCTTCAAGATCATGTCAAGGTATGTGCTCATTTGAAAGTACCATTAAGCGTTTTGATCTATCCTTATAGATCTTGATGCTTAATGCTCAAGTAGCTTAATCCAGGCTTTCCAGAAATTCATTTCTGATCATCAATATGTCAACAACATATACTCAGCAGAAATTCTATAGTGCTCCCACTCACTTCTTTGGAAATACAAGTTTCTCATAAACTTTGTATACACCAAAATCTTTGATCATCATCAAAGCATACATTCCAACTCCGAGATGCTCACTCCAGTCCTTAGAAGGATTGCTGGAGTTTTGCATATTTATTAGCATCTTTCGGGATTGACAAAACCTTCCGGTTGTATCACATACAACCTTTCCTCAAGAAAATCGTCGAGGAAACAATGTTTTGACATCCTATCTGCAAGATTTCATAAATAATGCAGTAATCGCTAATATAATTCCAACAGACTCTTAGCATCGCTACGAGTGAGAAAGTCTCACCGTAGTCAACTCCTTGAACTTGTCAGAAAACATCTTAACGACAAGTTGAGCTTTCTTAATGGTGACATTTACCATTATCGTCCGTCTTCCTTTTAAAATCCATATGTACCTAACAGCCTTACAGCCATCAAGTAGTTCTTCCAAAGTCTACACTTCGTTTTCGTACATGGATCCTCTCACGGATTTTATGGCCTTGAGCCATTTATCGGAATCCAGGCCCACCATCGCTTCTCCATAGCTCGTAGGTTCATTGTTGTCTAGCAACATGACTTCCAAGACAGGATTACATACCACTCTGAAGTAGTACGCATCCTTGTCATCCCACGAGGTTTGGGAGTGACTTGATCCGAAGTCTCATGATCAATATCATAAGCTTCCACTTCAATTGGTGTAGGTGACACGGGAACAACTTCTTGTGCCCTGCTACACACTGGTTGAAGTGATGGTTCAATAACCATATCAAGTCTCCACCATCCTCCCACTCAACTCTTTCGAGAGAAACCTTTCCTCGAGAAAGGACCCGATTCAAGAAACAATCCATATTGCTTTCGGATCTGAATTAGGAGGTATACCCAACTGTTTTGGGTGTCCGATGAAGATGTATTTTATCCGCTTTGGGTTCGAGCTTATCAATCCTGAAACTTTTTCACATAAGCGTCGCAGCCCCAAACCTTTAAGAAACGACAACTTAGGTTTCTCTAAACGGTGTCGTCTCAACGGAATTACGTGGTGCCCTATTTAAAGTGAATGTGGTTGTCTCTAATGCCTAACCCATGAACGATAGTGGTAATTCGATAAGAGAAATCATGGTACGCATCATATCCAATAGGGTGCAACTATGATGTTCGGACACACCATCACACTATGGTGTTCCAGGCAGTATTAATTGCGAAACAATTTCCACAATGTCTTAATTGTGTGCCAAAACTCGTAACTCAGATACTCATCTCTATGATCATATCATAGACATTTTATCCTCTTGTCACAATGATCTTCTACTTCACTCTGAAATTACTTGAACCATTCAATAATTCAGACTTGTGTTTCATCAAGTAAATATTCTCAACATCTACTCGAATCATCTGTGAAGTAAGAACATAACGATATTCACTGCATGCCTCAGCACTCATTGGACTGCACACATCAAAATGTGTTGCTTCCAACAAGTTGCTATCTTGTTCCATTTTACTGAAACCGAGGCTTTTCAGTCATCTTGCCTATGTGGTATGATTTGCATATCTCAAGTGATCCAAAATCAAGTGAGTCCAAACGATCCATCTGCATGGAGTTTCTTCATGCGTATACACCAATAGACATGGTTCGCATGTCTCAAACTTTTCAAAAATGAGTGAGTCCAAAGATCCATCAACATGGAGCTTCTTCATGTGTTTTAAACCAATATGACTTACATGGCAGTGCCACCAGTAAGTGGTACTATCATTACTATCTTTTGGCATGAAAATGTGTAGCACTACGATCGAGATTCAATAAACCATTCCTTTAGGTGCAAGACCATTGAAGGTATTATTCAAATAAATAGAGTAACTATTATTCTCCTTAAATGAATAACCGTATTGCAATAGACATAATCCAATCATGTCTATGCTCAACGCAAACACCAATCTCGGTGGTAGAGGGAGCGTGCGATGCTTGATCACATCAACCTTGGAAACACTTCCAACACATATCGTCAGCTCACCTTTAGCTAGTCTCCTTTTATTTCGTAGCTTTTATTTCGAGTTACTAACACTTAGCAACCGAACCGGTATCCTGTACCCTGGTGCTACTAGGAGTACTAGTAAAGTACACATTAACATAATGTATATCCAATATACTTCTATCGACCTTGCCAGCCTTCTCATCTACCAAGTATCTAGGGTAATTCCGCTCTAGTGACTGTTCCCCTTATTACAGAAGCACTTAGTCTCGGGTTTGGGTTCAACCTTGGGTTTCTTCACTAGAGCAGCAGCTGATTTGCTATTTCATGAAGTATCCCTTCTTGCCCTTGCCCTTCTTGAAACTAGTGGTTTCACCAACCATCAACAATTGATGCTCCTTCTTGATTTCTACTTTCGCAGTGTCAAACATCGCGAATACCTCAAAGGATCATCATATCTATCCCTGATATGTTATAGTTCATCACGAAGCTCTAGTAGCTTGGTGGCAATGTCTTTGGAGAAACATCACTATCTCATCTGGAAGATCAACTCCCACTCGATTCAAGTGATTGTTGTGCTCAGACAATCTGAGCACAAGCTCAACGATTGAGCTTTTCTCCCTTAGTTTGCAGGCTAAGAAAATCGTCGGAGGTCTTATACCTCTTGACATGGGCACGAGCCTGAAATCCCAATTTCAGCCCTCGAAGCATCTCATATGTTTCGCGATGTTTCGAAAACGTCTTTCGTGCCTCAACTCTAAACCGTTTAACTGAACTATCACGTAGTTATCAAGACGTGTATGTCCGATGTTCACAACATCCACAAACGACGTTTGGGGTTCAGCATACTGAGCGGTGCATTAAGGACATAAGCTTTCTACTGATCGCATAATCGCTACTATTAACTTTCAACTATAATTTTCTCTAGGAACATATCTAAACAGTAGAACTATAGCGCGAGCTACGACATAATTTGCAAAAGGTCTTTTGACTATGTTCAGGATAATTAAGTTCATCTTATGAACTCTCACTCAGATAGACATCCCTCTGGTCATCTAAGTGATCACATGATCCGAGTCAACTAGGCCGTGTCCGATCATCACGTGAGACGGACTAGTCATCATCGGTGAACATCTTCATGTTGATCGTATCTGCTATACGACTCATGCTCGACCTTTCGGTCTCCGTGTTCCGAGGCCATGTCTGCACATGCTAGGCTCGTCAAGTTAACCCTAAGTGTTTTCGCTGTTTAAAACTGTCTTACACCCGTTGTATGTGAACGTAAGAATCCATCACACCCGATCATCACGTGGTGCTTAAAAGCGACGAACTGTAGCAACGGTGCACAGTTAGGGGAGAACACTTCTTGAAATTTTGTAAGGGATCATCTTATTTACTACCGTCGTCCTAAGTAAACAAGATGCATAATCATAATAAACAGCACATGCAATTATATAGTTGTGACATGATATGGCCAATATCATATAGCTCCATTGATCTCCATCTTCGGGGCTCCATGATCATCTTGTCACCGGCTTGACACCATGATCTCCATCATCATGATCTCCATCATCGTGTATTCATGAAGTTGTCACGCCAACGACTACTTCTACTTCTATGGCTAACGCGTTTAGCAATAAAGTAAAGTAAGTTACATGGCGTTCTTCAATGACACGCAGGTCATACAATAAATTAAAGACAACTCCTATGGCTCCTGCCGGTTGTCATACTCATCGACATGCAAGTCGTGAATCCTATTACAAGAACATGATCAATCTCATACATCACATATCATTCATCACATTCTTCTGGCCATATCACATCACATAGCATACCCTGCAAAAACAAGTTAGACGTCCTCTAATTGTTGTTGCATGTTTTACGTGGCTGCTATGGGTTTCTAGCAAGAACGTTTCTTACCTACGCAAAACCACAACGTGATATGACAATTGCTATTTACCCTTCATAAGGACCCTTTTCATCGAATCCGTTCCGACTAAAGTGGGAGAGACTGGCACCCGCTAGCAACCTTATGCACCAAGTGCATGTCAATCGGTGGAACCTGTCTCACGTAAGAGTACGTGTAAGATTGGTCCGGGCCGCTTCATCCCACAATACCGTCGAAACAAGATTGGACTAGTAACGGTAAGCATATTGAACAACATCAACGCCCACAACTACTTTGTGTTCTACTTGTGCAAAGAATCTACGCAATAGACCTAGCTCATGATGCCACTGTTGGGGAACGTAGCAGAAATTCAAAATTTTCCTACGTGTCACCAAGATCTATCTATGGAGAAACTAGCAACGAGGGGAAGGATAGTGCATCTACATACCCTTGTAGATCGCTAAGCGGAAGCGTTCAAGTGAACGGGGTTGATGGAGTCATACTCGTCGTGATTCAAATCACCGATGATCAAGTGCCGAACGCACGGCACCTCCGCGTTCAACACACGTACAGCCCGGTGACGTCTCCCATGCCTTGATCCAGCAAGGAGAGAGGGAGAGGTTGAGGAAGACTCCATCCAGCAGCAGCACAATGGCGTGGTGGTGGTGGAGGAGCGTGGCAATCCCGCAGGGCTTCGCCAAGCACCATGGGAGAGGAGGAGGAGGAGAGGCAGGGTTGCACCAACGAGAGGAGAAGTTCTCATGTGTTATGGGCAGCCCCAGGCCTCTATTTATATAGGGGAGAAGGGGGCTGCGCCCCCTTTAGGTTTTCCCACCCCAAGGGGTGCGGCCAGCCCTAGATGGGACTTGGGGAGGCGGCCAAGAGGGGAGAGAGGGGAGGCGCCCACTAGGTGGGCCTTAAGGCCCATCTGGACTAGGGTTTGCCCCCTCCCACTCTCCCTTGCGCCTTGGCCCTCTTGTGGGGGGCGCACCAGCCCTCCTAGGGGCTGGTCCCCTCCCACACTTGGCCCACGCAACCTTCTGGGGCAGGTGGCCCCACTTGGTGGACCCCCCGGGACCCTCCCGGTGGTCCCAGTACATTACCGACATCGCCCGAAACTTTTCCGGTGACCAATACAGGACTTCCCATATATAAATCTTTACCTCCGGACCATTCCGGAACTCCTCGTGACGTTCGGGATCTCATCCGGGACTCCGAACAACATTCAGTAACCACATACAAGCTTCCTTTATAACCCTAGCGTCACCGAACCTTAAGTGTGTAGACCCTATGGGTTCGGGAGACATGCAGACATGACCGAGACGTTCTCCGGTCAATAACCAACAGCGGGATCTGGATACCCATGATGGCTCCTACATGTTCCACGATGATCTCATCGGATGAACCACGATGTCAAGGACTTAATCAATCCCGTATTCAATTCCCTTTGTCTATCGGTATGTTACTTGCCCGAGATTCGATCGTCGGTATCCAATACCTTGTTCAATCTCGTTACCGGCAAGTCACTTTACTCGTTCCGTAACACATCATCCCGTGATCAACTCCTTGGTCACATTGCGCATATGATGATGTCCTACCGAGTGGGCCCAGAGATACCTCTCCGTTTACATGGAGTGACAAATCCCAGTCTCGATCCGCATAAAACAATAGATACTTTCGGAGATACCTGTAGTGCACCTTTATAGTCACCCAGTTATGTTGTGACGTTTGATACACCCAAAGCACTCCTACGGTATCCAGGAGTTACACGCTCTCATGGTCAAAGGAAGAGATACTTGACATTGGCAAAGCTCTAGCAAACGAACTACACGATCTTTGTGCTAGGCTTAGGATTGGGTCTTGTCCCACATCATTCTCCTAATGATGTGATCCCGTTATCAACGACATCCAATGTCCATAGCCAGGAAACCATGACTATCTGTTGATCACAACGAGCTAGTCAACTAGAGGCTCACTAGGGACATATTGTGGTCTATGTATTCACACGTGTATTACGATTTCCGGATAATACAGTTATAGCATGAATAAAAGACAATTATCATGAACAAGGAAATATAATAATACTTTTATTATTGCCTCTAGGGCATATTTCCAACATATATAGGAGGAAGGAGTACGTCGGTGGAGCGTCAGGGGGCCCACGAGGTAGGGGGCGCGCCCAGGGGGGCGCCCTCCACCCTCGTGACCGCCTCTGGCACTGCTTGGAGTAGGGTCCAAGTCTCCTGGATCACGTTCAGTTGGAAAATCACGTTCCCGAAGGTTTCATTCCGTTTGGACTCCGTTTGATATTCCATTTCTTCGAAACACTGAAATAGGCAAAAAAACAGCAATTCTGGGCTGGGCCTCCGGTTAATAGGTTAGTCCCAAAAGTAATATAAAAGTGGAAAATAAAGCCCAATATAGTCCAAAACAGTAGATAAAGTAGCATGGAGCAATCAAAAATTATAGATACGTTGGAGACGTATCAGGCATCCGCAAGCTTAATTCCTGCTCGTCCTCGAGTAGGTAAATGATAAAAAAAGAATTTTTGATGCGGAGTGATACTTTGGCATAATTTCAATGTAAATCTTCTTAATTGTGATATGAATATTCAGATCTGAAAGATTCAAGACAAAAGTTCATATTGACACAAAAATAATAATACTTCAAGCATACTAATCAAAGCAATCATGTCTTCTCAAAATAACATGGCAAAAGAAAGTTCATCCCTACAAAATCATATAGTTAGGCTATGCTTCATTTTCGTCACACAAAGATGTTCCCAACTTCTATACCCCCGATGACAAGCCAAGCAATTGTTTCATACTTAAATAATCTCAAACTTTTTCAACTTTCACACAATACATGAGCGTGAGCCATGGATATAGCACTATGGGTGGAATAGAATATGATGATGGGGATTGTGTGGAGAAGACAAAAAAGGAGAAAGTCTCACGTTGACAAGGCTAACCAACGGGCTATGGAGATGCCCATCAATTGATGTCAACATGAGGAGTAGGGATTGCCATGCAACAGATGCACTAGAGCTATGAATGCTCAACAAAAGAAAACTAGTGGGTGTGCATCCAACTCGCTTGCTCATGAAGACCTAGGGCATTTGAGGAAGCCCATCGTAGGAATATACAAGCCAAGTTCTATAATGAAAAATTCCCACTAGTATAAAAAGGACAACTTATGAGACTCACTACATGAAGAACAAGGTGCTACTTTGAAGCACAATATATGAGACTCACTACATGAAGAACAAGGTGCTACTTTGAAGCACAAGTGTGGAAAAAGAGATATTAGCATTGCCTTTTTCTTTATATATATATATTTTATTTTTTTTGGGCCTTTCTTTTTTTTCTTTTGGCCTTTCTCTTTTTTTTATTTGGGCAATGCTCTAATAATGATGATCATCACACTTCTATTGATTACAATATAAGGATTACAACTCGAAACTTAGAACAAGATATGACTCTATATGAATGCCTCCGGCGGTGTACCGGGATGGTGCAATGAATCAAGAGTGACATGTATGGAAAATAATGCGTGGTGGCTTTGCCACAAATACGATGTCAACTACATGATCATGCAATGGCAATATGACAAAAGTAATGTATGTCATGATGATGATGATGGTGGAAGTTGCATGGCAATATATCTCGGAATGGCTATGAAAATGCCATGATAGGTAGGTATGGTGGCTGTTTTGAGGAAGATATAAGGAGGTTTATGTGTGATAGAGCGTATCGTATCACGGGGTTTGGATGCACCGGCGAAGTTTGCACCAACTCTCAAGGTGAGAAAGGGCAATGCACGGTACCGAAGAGGCTAGCAAAGGCGGAAAGGTGAGAGTGTGTATAATCCATGGACTCAACATTAGTCAAAAGAACTCATATACTTATTGCAAAAATTTAGAAGTCATCAAAAATCAAGTACTACGCACATGCTCCTAGGGGGATAGATTGGTAGGAAAAGACCATCACTCGTCCCCGACCGCCACTCATAAGGATGCACAAGCCAGGTACACTTCATGTTTCAAATTTGTTATACAACTTTAACCATACGTGCATGCTACGGGACTTGCAAACTTCAACACAAGTATTTCTCAAATTCATAATCACCCAACTAGCACGACTTTGATATTATCACCTCCATATCTCAAAAAAATTATCAAGCATCAAACTTATCTTAGTATTCAACTCACTCAAAAGAAAGTTTCACATATCTTGAATACCAAGTATATTAACATTAAGCAAATTACCATGCTATTAATGACTCTCAAAATAATCTAAGTGAAGCATGAGAGAGCAATAGTTTCTTTAAAAAAATCCACCACCGTGCTCTAAAAGATATAAGTGAAGCACTAGAGAAAAAATTATCACGCTCAAAAGATATAAGTGAAGCACATAGAGCAAAACTATCAAGCTCAAAAGATATAAGTGAAGCACATAGAGTATTCTAACAAATTCCAAATCATGTATGGCTCTCTCAAAAGGTGCGTACAACAAGGATGATTGTGGTAAACTAAGAAGCAAAGACACAAATAATACAAGACGCTCCAAGCAAAACACATATCATGTTGGTGAATAAAAATATACCTCCAAGTAAATTACTGATGGAAGTGGACGAAAGAGGGGATGCCTTCCGGGGCATCCCCAAGCTTTGAATTTTTGGTGCCCTTGGATTATCTTGGGGGTGCCATGGTCATCCCCAAGCTTAGGCTCTTGCCACTCCTTGTTCCATAATCCATCAAAAGAATTCACCCAAAACTTGAAAACTTCACAACACAAAACTCAACAGAAATCTCGTGAGTTCCGTTAGAGAAAGAAAACAAAAGACTACTTCAAGGTACTGTAATGAACTCATTATTTATTTATATTGGTGTTAAACCTACTGTATTCCAACTTCTCTATGGTTTATAAACTATTTTACTAGCCATAGATTCATCAAAATAAGCAAACAACACACGAAAAACAGAATCTGTCAAAAACAGAACAGTCTGTAGCAATCTGTAATTAACGCAAACTTCTGGAACTCTAAAAATTCTACCAAAATAGGAAGTCCTGTACAATTTGTTTATTGAATAGCAGCAAAAAGAATCAACGCAAAAACACGTTCCTGTGATTTATCATAATTAAATTCGTGCGCGCAAAATTTCTGTTTTTCAGCAGAATCAAATCAACTATCATCGTAGGTTATCCTATAGGTTCTACTTGGCACAAACACTAATTAAAACATAAAAACACATCCAAACAGAAGTTAGATGGATTATTTATTCCTAAACAGAAGCAAAAACAAAAAACACAAAATAAAATTGGGTTGCCTCCCAACAAGCGCTATCGTTTAACGCCCCTAGCTAGGCATTGATAATTTTAATGATGCTCACAAGAAAGACAAGAATTGAAGCGCAAAGAGAGCATCATGACGTGACAAACACATATAAGTCTAACATACTTCCTATGCATAGGCATATTATAAGCAAACAAATTTGCAAGGCAAACAAAAACTAGCATATGCAGGGAATAAGAAAGAGACGATAGCAATCTCAACATGACGAGAGGTAATTTAGTAACATGAAAATTTCTACAACCATATTTTCCTCTCTCATAATAATTACATGTAGGATCATAAGCAAATTCAACAAAATAGCTATCACATACCATATTCTCAACACGATCCACATGCATGCAAAGTTGACACTCTTCCAAGATAGTGGGATTAACATTAGCTAGAGTCATGACCTTTCCGAACCCACTTTTATCAAAAATATCATAAGATTGAACATACTCCAAAAATGTGGGATCTAAAGTTGACACTCTTCCAAACCCACTTTCAATATTATTGCAAACATTATTATCAATCTCATATTCATCATGGGGCTTAAATAAATTTTTAAGGTTGTAAGAAGAATCACCCCAATCATGATCATTGAAACAAGTAGTAGACATAGCAAAACTAGCATCCCCAAGCTTAGGGTTTTGCATATTATTAGCACAATTGACATCAAGAGAATTTATAGGGAAATCATTGCAATCATGCTTTTTATTCAAGGAGTTATCGTGAATCTCTTCATAAATTTCTTCATCATAATTTTCAGATTCACGAATTTCAAGCAAAACCTCATAAAGATAATCTAGTGCACTCAACTCACTAGCAATAGGTTCAACATAATTGGATCTCTTAAAGAGATTAGCAAGTGGATGAGGATCCATAAACTTTTAGCAAGCGAAGATGCAAGCAGAAAAAGAAGGTACATGGAGACACAAGATCGAACGAAAGAGGTGCGAATAAAACGACAAGGGTGAAGTGGGGGAGAGTAAAACGAGAGGCAAATGGCAAATAATATAATGCGAGAGATAGAGATTGTGATGGGTACTTGGCATAGTTGACTTGCTTGTGTGATCCTCCCCGGCAACGGCGCCAGAAATTCTTCTTGCTACCTCTTGAGCACTGCGTTGGATTTCCCCGAAGAGGAGAGGATGATGCAGCAAAGTAGCGTAAGTATTTCCCTCAGTTTTTGAGAACCAAGGTATGAATCCAGTAGGAGACCACGCACAAGTCCCTCGTACCTACACAAAACGATAGTAACTCGCAACCAACGCTTAGGGGTTGTCAATCCCTTCACGGTCACTTACGAGAGTGAGATCTGATAGAGATAATATTTTTGGTATTTTTGATAGATAGATGCAAAGTAAAAAAGTAAAAGGGCAAAGTAAAAACAAAGCAAGTAAATAAAGTGATAGAGATGGATATGATGAGAATAGACCCGGGGGGCATAGGTTTCACTAGTGGCTTCTTTCAAGAGCATAAGTATTCTACGGTGGGTGAACAAATTACTGTTGAGCAATTGATAGAATTGAGCATAGTTATGAGTATATCTAGGCAATGATCATGTATATAGGCATCACGTCCAAAACAAGTAGATCGAAACGATTCTGCATCTACTACTATTACTCCACTCATCGACCGCTATCCAGCATGCATCTAGAGTATTAAGTTAAAAACAGAGTAACGCCGTAAGCAAGATGACATGATGTAGAGGGATAAATTCATGCAATATGATAAAAACCCCATCTTGTTATCCTCGATGGCAACAATACAATACGTGCCTTGCAACCCTTTCTGTCACTGGGTAAGGACACCGCAAGATTGAACCCAAAGCTAAGCACTTATCCCATTGCAAGAACTACCAATCTAGTTGGCCAAACCAAAAAGGATAATTCGAAGAGACTTGCACAGATAACTCAATCATACATAAAAGAATTCAGAGAAGAATCAAATATTTTCCATAGATAATACTGGATCATAAACCCACAATTCATCGGTATCAACAAACACACCGCAAAAAGAAAATTACATCGAATAGATCTCCACGAGAGAGGGGGAGAACATTGTATTGAGATCCAAAAAGAGAGAAGAAGCCATCTAGCTACTAGCTATGGACCCGAAGGTCTGAAGTAAACTACTCACACTTCATCGGAGGGGCTATGGTGATGATGTAGAAGCCCTCCATGGTGGATGCCCCCTCTGGCGGAGCTCCAGAACAGGCCCCAAGATGGGATCTCGTGGATACGGTAGGTTGCGGCGGTGGAATTAGGTTTTTGGCTCCTGTTCTGATCGTACGGGGATACGTAGGTATATATAGGAGGAAGGAGTACGTCGGTGGAGCGTCAGGGGGCCCACAAGGTAGGGGGGCGCGCCCAGGGGGGTGCCCTCCACCCTTGTGACCGCCTCTGGCACTGCTTGGAGTAGGGTCCAAGTCTCCTGGATCACGTTCGGTTGGAAAATCACGTTTCCGAAGGTTTCATTCCGTTTGGACTCCGTTTGATATTCCATTTCTTCGAAACACTGAAATAGGCAAAAAAACTGCAATTCTGGGCTGGGCCTCCGGTTAATAGGTTAGTCCCAAAAATAATATAAAAGTGGAAAATAAAGCCCAATATAGTCCAAAATAGTAGATAAAGTAGCATGGAGCAATCAAAAATTATAGATACGTTGGAGACGTATCAGTATGTGACTCCTCCAATGGTCCAACTAGTTTTTGTTCTAGTGCTTTATTCATTGCAAATTTTTGCTTCCTAGGTGACCCTGTTATTGAGTTTGCATGTCAAATTTATGAGGTCCCAAGTAATTCCAATGTATGATACAGGCTCTAGGCACTTGTGGGAGTAGTTGCTATCAATCTTGTTGAGTTTGATTCACTTTTATTTTGAAGTTACTAAAAATTTCAGAAATTTTCAGAAAATGATGAGGAGATTATTGAGGGGCTCTTCTAGCCAAAGCTACAAGGTTAAAAAAGCTAAGGAGAAAGAAAAGGCCAAGTATAATCTTCCTCGTGTAGCAGAAGTACGGCCATGTGAGTGGCCTTGTGATAATTTCTTGAGAGCAACCGAGATTTATGAATATTTTTATTCTTTGGCTGATAATGTGGGCCTCACTGACTTCCTCCACGACCGGATCGAACAATATCTCTTACTCACCAATATTTTCGTGCAAAACTTTTACTATTATCCTGAGAATTCACCTCCTTCAGTAGCTTTTCATTTATATGATGAGGCTAAGGAAATGTCATTACGTATTTTTTGTGCGGTTTGTAGAATACCCTTCGAGGGCATCTTAGATGAACCACATTGTAAATATGTGGATGGTTTTATTGACACTATTACTGCAGGGGAATCGAGTAAGGTTTCCGATGCAAGAATAACTAGCATACATTTTCCTGTTTTACGCTACTTTGCCATATTTGCTAGTCGATGCTTAATTGGTCGCGGAAACTGTGGAAACCTCAGTGTTTCTTAAATTATTATTCTGTTCCATGCCTTATTTTGTGATAACTCTTTTAGTATGGGTGCCGTTATTGCTAAAGGATTAAGCCTGAATCGTACAAAGAGCCCCATCTTTGGAGGTATCTATGCTGCACGCCTTGATAAACATTTCGAGATACCTATTAGGCATTATGAGAAAGAGGAGACACTGCTGCCTCTTACCTATTTAGATTACAGGAGCATGGTAGTGCATGAGTTTATTGTTGACAATGATGATAAGATGCTTCTGTATAAACTGAGATTTAATAAGAAACACAATGAGAGTATTACCCTGCCTGCGCCTTCTTTGTTTGATTTAACTACAAACCATTACCTCGTCCTGCCGACTGATACGTCTCCATCGTATCTATAATTTTTGATTGTTCCATGCCGATATTATTCAACTTTTATATACTTTTGGCAACTTTTTATACTATTTTTGGGACTAACATATTGATCCAGTGCCCAGTGCCAGTTCCTGTCTGTCGCATGTTTTTTGTTTCGCAGAAACCCAATATCAAACGGAGTACAAACGGGATAAAAACGGACGGAGATTTTTTTTGAAATATTTATGATTTTTGGGAAGTAAAATCAACGCGAAACAGTAACCGGGGTGGCCACGAGACAGGGGGCCGCGCCCTCCTCCCTGGGCGCGGCCTGGGCTCTCGTGGGCCACCCGTAAGGCGGTTGACGCTCTTCTTTTGATGCAACAAAGCTAATTTTATGAGAAAGATCTGGGCGAAAGATTCACCCCAATCGGAGTTACGGATCTCCGGATATTTAAGAAACGGTGAAGGGGTAGAATCTGAGAACGCAGAAACAGAGAGATAGATCCAATCTCAGAGGGGCTCTCACCCCTCCCAAGCCATGGGAGCCAAGGACCAGAGGGGAAACCCTTTTCCCATCTAGGGAGGAGATCAAGGAAGAAGAAGAAGAGGGGGGCCCTCTCCCCCTTGCTTCCGGTGGCGCCGGAGCGCTGCCGGGGGCCATCATCATCACCGCGATCTTCACCAACAACTTCACCGCCTTCATCACCAACTCTTCCTCCCTCTATGCAGCGGTGTAACCTCTCTCTTACCCGCTGTAATCTCTACTTAAACAGGGTGCTCAACTCTATATATTATTCCTCAATGATGTATGGCTATCTTATGATGTTTGAGTAGATCCGTTTTGTCCTATGGGTTAATTGATGATCATGATTGGTTTGAGTTGCATGTTTTATTATTGGTGCTGTCCTATTGTGCCCTCCGTGTCGCGCAAGCATGAGGGATTTCCGCTGTAGGATTTGCAATATGTTTATGATTTGCTTATGGTAGGTTGCGTGAGTGATTGAAACACAAACCCGAGTAAGTAGGTTGTTTACGTATGAGATAAAAGGGGACTTGATACTTTAATGCTATGGTTGGGTTTTACCTTAATGAATCTTTAGTAGTTGCGGACGCTTGCTAGAGTTCCAATCATAAGTTCATATGATCCAAGTAGAGAAAGTATGTTAGCTTATGCCTCTCCCTAAAATAGAATTGCAACAATGATTACCGGTCTAGTTATCGATTGCCTTGGACAAATAACTTTCTCGTAACAAAAAGCTCTCTACTAATATTTACTTTATTGCATCTTTATCTAAACAGCCCCTAGTTTATGTTTACGTGCTCTTTATTATCTTGCAAACCTATCCTATCACACCTACAAAGTACTCATAGTTTCATACTTATTCTAGGTAAAGCGAACGTCAAGCGTGCGTAGAGTTGTATCGGTGGTCAATAGAACTTGAGGGAATATTTATTCTACCTTTAGCTCCTCGTTGGGTTCAACACTCTTACTTATCGAAAACTGTTGCGATCCCGTATACTTGCGGGTTATCAAGACCTTTTTCTGGCGCCATTGCCAGTGAGTCATAGCGTGGGGTGAATATTCTCGTGTGTGCTTGTTTGCTTTATCACTAAGTAATTTTTATTTGTTGTTCTTAGTTGTTCTCTATCTTTAGTTATGGATATGGAACGCAAAATACCAAAAAATAGCTGTACTTGCTACTCATGAAGATGGGGTAACTCCTAAAACCCTCGATTCTCATTATGCGAAAGATATTATGTACTACTTTGATAATCCTGAGAAAGCCCCATTCAACTTTATAATGGGAGACAAGTTGGATCAACGTGAATACTTTAGGGATTATCGCTTGACACAAAAAGGGAAACTATTATGGGATCAATTTATTATGTTGCGTTGGTATGCCTAGAATCTATGCTTGAATTATGATATTACTTGTTGCTCTAGGATGGAGGCTCCACACCTTCCCTTTTCATGCAAATTTAATGATAATGAAACCTAAGCTTCTTATGCTAATGGTATATATGATTACTACGATGTGGAACAAATAGAAGAATTTGTTGCTTTTAAGGCTGCTTATGAAATTGAAGCTTTGTTTGAAAAGTATGAAGCTTTTGATGATGATGGTTATAGGCCTGAAAATCTTGCTATACTTAGATATTGCTATGAAAATTATGAATACAATTACTATATTAATGCTTTTATGAAGAAAGTCTCCGCTGTCCAAGAAGAGACTAATATTTTGCAGGAAGCTATGGAAGAAGAAATTGATGAAACAATGAGCTCATTGGATGAAAAAGATGATGAGGAGAGCGAAGAACAAAAGGAGGAAGAGCAGATTAGCTACCCGTGCCCACCTTCTAATGAGAGTAACCCTCCAACTCATACATTATTTAATTCCCCTTCGTGCTTACCAAAAGATGATTGCTATGGTGATTTCTATGATCCCTTGAATTTGTTTGAAATATCCCTTTTTGATGATGCTTGCTATGCTTGTGTCCAAGATGCCAATATGAATTATGCTTATGGAGATGAACTTGCTATAGTTCCTTATGTTAAACATGAAATTGTTGCTATTGCACCCACGCATGATAGTCCTATTATCTTTTTGAATTCTCCAAACTACACTATATCAGAGAAGTTTGTGCTTATTAAGGATTATATTGATGGGTTGCCTTTTACCATTGCACATGATGATTTTGATGAATGTAATATGATGTGCTTGCTGCTCCTACTTAGCAATTATTATGAGAGAGGAACTATTTCTCCACCTCTCTATGTTTCCCATACTATGAAATTGCAAGAAACTGCTTATACTATGCATTGGCCTTTACTATGTGTGCATGAATTGTTCTCTTATGATATATGTTACTTTGTGCTCACTACTAAATTTCAAATCATTGTTAATTAAAATTGGCTTTGATATCCCTTGGGATCCGGGTGGATTCATTACTTGAGCACTATATGCCTAGCTTAATGGCTTTAAAGAAAGCGCTGCCAGGGAGATAACCCGGAAATTTTAGAGAGTCATTTATTTCTGTTGTGTGCTTTCATATAGTTTAAAAACAAAAAAATAAAGAGGGGAACCTAAAAAATTTTCAAAAAGGAAAGTGAAAGTGAGAAAGACAAGCATTGTTGAAGTGAGAGCTAGCCTTGAACTTTGTTCATGCTCACGGAAACTTTGTGAATCTTGATTACAGAAAAATTTCAACAAAAAAATTATCCCCTTGTATAATTCCATTTTATTATAAAAATAATGTGCTAAGGTTTGCCTTTAGGATGTTTACAATGCTTGTTGGTTTGTACGGTGCTGGACAGAAACTTTGGCTGTAGTGCGCGATTTTACATTTTTAACTGGAATGTCAAATGGTTTTGATTCCTTTTGCACTCTCTTTCTGTACAACTTGTTTATTTTTCCTAATTTTGGTAGAAGTTTTAGGGTACCAGAAGTATGGTGGATGTTCAGATTGCTACAGACTGTTCTGTTTTTGAAAGATTCTGTTTTTGATGCATAGTTTGCTTGTTTTGATGAATCTATCAATTTATATTAGTGGATTAAGCCATGGAAAAGCTATATTACAGTCGACACAATGCAAAAAAAAGATATGAATTGGTTTTCTACAGTACTTAGAGTGGTGATTTGCTGTGTTATACTAATGGATCTTACCGAGTTTTCTGTTGAAGTTTTGTGTGGATGAAGTGTCTAATCGAGTATGTCTCGATATGAGGAAAAGGAAGAGAGGCAAGAGCTCAAGCTTGGGGATGCCCGAGGCACCCCAAGTAAATATTCAAGGAGACTCAAGCGTCTAAGCTTGGGGATGTCCCGGAAGGCATCCCCTCTTTCTTCAACAAGTATCAGTATGTTTTCGAATTCGTTTCGTTCATGCATTATGTGGGAGTCTTGGAGCGTCTTTTGCATTCAGTTTTCATTTTTATTTTTTCTTTTATGCACCATGCTGGTATGAGATAGTCCTTGGTTGATTTATAGAATGCTCATTGCACTTCACTTAAATCTTTTGAGTGTTGCTTTATAGAATGCTTCATGTGCTTCACTTATATCATTTGAAGTTGGATTGTCTGTTTCTCTTCACATAGAAAACCACCATTTGTAGAATGCTCTTTTGCTTCACTTATATTTGTTAGAGCGTGGGAATATCTTTTGTAAAAAGAATTAAACTCTCTTGCTTCACTTATATCTATTTAGAGAGATGACAGGAATTGGTCATTCACATGGTTAGTCATAAAATCCTACATAAACTTGTAGATCGCTGAATATGATATGTTTGATTCCTTGCAATGGTTTTGCGATATAAAGATGGTGATATTAGAGTTATGCTAGTGGGTGACTATGGATTTTAGAGACACTTGTGTTGAGGTTTGTGATTCCCGTAGCATGCACGTATGGTGAACCGCTTTGTGATGAAGTTGGAGCACAATTTTATTTATTGATTGTCTTCCTTATGAGTGGCGGCCGGGGACGAGCGATGGTCTTTTCCTACCAATCTATCCCCCTAGGAGCATACGCGTAGTACTTTGTTTTCAATGGCTTGTAGATTTTTGCAATAAGTATATGAGTTCTTTATGACTAATGTTGAGTCCATGGATTATACGCACTCTCACCCTTCCATGATTGCTAGCCTCTTCGGCACCATGCATTGCCCTTTCTCACCTCGAGAGTTGGTGCAAACTTTGCCGGTGCATCCAAACCCCATGATACGATACACTCTAGCACACATAAGCCTCATTATATCTTCCTCAAAACAGCCACCATACCTACCTATCATGGCATTTCCATAGCCATTCCGAGATATATTGCCATGTAACTTCCATCATCATCATATACATGACTTGAGCATTCATTGTCATATTGCTTTGCATGATCGTAAGATAGCTAGCATGATGTTTTCATGGCTTGTCCTTTTTTGATGTCATTGCTATGCTAGATCATTGCACATCCCGGTACACCACCGGAAGCATTCATATAGAGTCATATCTTTGTTCTAGATATTGAGTTGTAAGTAAATAAAAGTGTGATGATCATCATTATTAGAGCATTGCCCCAGTGAGGAAATGATGATGGAGACTATGATTCCCCCACAAGTCGGGATGAGACTCCGGACTTTATGAAAAATAAAAGAGGCCAAAGAAGCCCAAAAAAAGAGGCCAAAGAAGCCCACCAAAAAGAAAAAAAATAATAAAGAAAAAAAGAAAAAAAATAAGAGAAAAAGAGAGAAGGGTCAATGTTACTATCCTTTTACCACACTTGTGCTTCAGAGTAGCACCATGTTCTTCATAGAGAGAGCCTCCTATGCTTTCACTTTCATACACTAGTGGGAATTTTCATTATAGAACTTGGCTTGTATATTCCGATGATGGGCTTCCTCAAATGCCCGAGGTCTTCATGAGCAAGCAAGTTGGATGCACACCCACTTAGTTTCAGTTTGAGCTTTCATACACTTATAGCTCTAGTGCATCTGTTGCATGACAATCCCTATTCACTCACATTGATATCTATTGATGGGCATCTCCATAGCCCGTTGATAAGCCTAGTCGATGTGAGACTTTCTCCTTTTTTGTCTTCTCCACATAACCCCCACCATCATATTCTATTCCACCTATAGTGCTATGTCCATGGCTCACGCTCATGTATTGCGTGAAAGTTGAAAAAGTTTGAGATTATTAAAGTATGAAACAATTGCTTGTCTTGTCATTGGGGTTGTGCATGATTAAATACTTTGTGTGATGAAGATCGAGCAACAGCCAGGCTATATGATTTTGTAGGGATAACTTTCTTTGGCCTTATTGTTTTGAAAAGACATTATTGCTTTATTGGCACGCTCGAAGTATTATTGTTTTTATGTCAAATGATAGACTATTGCTTGAATCACTCATGTCTTAATATTCATGCCATGATTAGACATATGATCAAGATTATGCTAGTAGCATTCCACATTAAAAATTATCTTTTTTATCATTTACCTACTCGAGGACGAGCAGGAATTAAGCTTGGGGATGCTGATACGTCTCTGTCGTATCTATAATTTTTGATTGTTCCATGCCAATATTATTCAACTTCTATATACTTTTGGCAACTTTTTATACTATGTTTTGGGACTAACATATTGATCCAGTGCCCAGTGCCAGTTCCTGTCTGTTGCATTATTTTCGTTTTGTAGAAACCCAATATCAAATGGAGTCCAAACGGGATAAAAACGTACGGAGATTTTTTTTTGGAATATTTATGATTTTTGGGAAGTAAAATCAATGTGAAACAGTGTCCGGGGTGGCCACGAGACAGGGGGCCGCGCCCTCCTCCCTGGGCACGGCCTGGGCTCTCGTGGGCCACCCGTAAGGCGGTTGACGCTCTTCTTTTGGCGCAAGAAAGCTAATTTTATGAGAAAGATCTGGGCGAAAGATTCACCCCAATCGGAGTTACGGATCTCCGGATATTTAAAAAACGGTGAAGGGGTAGAATTTGAGAACGCAAAAACAGAGAGATAGATCCAATCTCGGAGGGGCTCTCGCCCCTCCCAAGCCATGGGAGACAAGGACCAGAGGGGAAACCCTTCTCCCATCTAGGGAGGAGGTCAAGGAAGAAGAAGAAGAAGAAGGGGGCCCCTCTCCCCCTTGCTTCTGGTGGCGCCGGAGCGCTGCCGGGGGCCATCATCACCGCGATCTTCACCAACAACTTCACCGCCTTCATCACCAACTCTTCCTCCCTCTATACAGCGGTGTAACCTCTCTCTTACCCGTTGTAATCTCTACTTAAACATGGTGCTCAACGCTATATATTATTCCCCAATGATGTATGGCTATCTTATGATGTTTGAGTAGATTTGTTTTGTCCTATGGGTTAATTGATGATCGTGATTGGTTTGAGTTGCATGTTTTATTATTGGTGCTGTCCTATTGTGCCCTTCGTGTCGCGCAAGCATGAGGGATTCCCCCTGTAGGGTTTGCAATATGTTTATGATTTGCTTATGGTGGGTTGCGTGAGTGACTGAAACACAAACCCGAGTAAGTAGGTTGTTTGCGTATGGGATAAAAGGGTACTTGATACTTTAATGCTATGGTTGGGTTTTACCTTAGTGAATCTTTAGTAGTTGAGGACACTTGCTAGAGTTCCAATCATAAGTTCATATGATCCAAGTAGAGAAAGTATGTTAGCTTATGCCTCTCCCTCAAATAGAATTGCAACAACGATTACCGGTCTAGTTATCGATTGCCTTGGACAAATAACTTTCTCGTAACAAAAAGCTCTCTACTAGTATTTACTTTATTGCATCTTTATCTAAACAGCCCCTAGTTTATGTTTATGTGCTCTTTATTATCTTGCAAACCTATCCTATCACACCTACAAAGTACTTCTAGTTTCATACTTGTTCTAGGTAAAGCGAACGTCAAGCGTGCATAGAGTTGTATCAGTGGTCGATAGAACTTGAGGAAATATTTATTCTACCTTTAGCTCCTCGTTGGGTTCGACACTCTTACTTATCGAAAACTGTTGCGATCCCGTATACTTGCGGGTTATCACCGACGGCTGTGTACGCGCACCGAGGCTAGACATCAGCTCCAGAGCCTGAGCCGGAACCACCACTGGACCCTTATCGTCCGTCATCTTATCAGTGGGATCCGGAGGAGATCGCCAGCCAGTTGTATCCTGATGACACTCCTCGTTACACCGGGGAGAGTAGCCGCTATCCATGGCAATAGACCAACTTAGGCCAAAAGCCTAAGTTTGAGGGAGTACGTATTTCTCACCGACATTACATTCATGTTCACACACTTATTCTAGTTGTCGGTGTTCATACTTTTTCATTGTACTATCCATGCTAGTTTAAATTTGTTTTCTAGCTTTCTTCTTGTGTGTTTGATAAACCTTTTGAAAACAAAAAAATATTTTTAGTTTAATTTCCATGCTTGTAGTAGTAATTAAAAAGAAAACTCAAAAATATTTCTCGTTCTTCTTTTTCATGTTGGGAGCTTTCCCGTGTAAATAGTTTTAGTTTATTTTCTTTCCTTTGGGGGTCGAGAGGAGAAGACCATAATGAAAATGATTAGTGGCTCTCATATGCATGATTGTTGATTTAACTTAGAGCCCATATTACCTTGTCTTCTCCCTTGAATTGAATGCTTGCAGATTCTAACTTAGTCCAATGCACATGCACTATTATTATTATCCACACCGTTCGGTCGTGCAAGTGAAAGGCAATAATGACGATATATGATGGACTGATTGAGATAAGAGAAGCTGGTATGAACTCGACCTCTCTTGTTTTTGTAAATATGATGAGTTCATCGTTCCTGATTCAGCCTATTACGAATAAACATGTTTGCAATGACAATTAGAGATTATAGCTGCTTATGCCATGCTTAATTAGCTAGGAGCTTATAATGGTTTACCTTGCATGCCAACATGCTATTAAAAATGGTTGTGATGTGGTATGATAGGGTGGTATCCTCCTTTGAATGATTCGAGTGACTTGACTTGGCACATGTTCACGCACGTAGTTGAAACAAAATCAACATAGCCTTCACGATATTTATGTTCATGGTGGATTATATCCTACTCATGCTTGCACTCGGTGTTGATTAATTTTAATGCATGTTCATCACTGTTGTCGCTCTCTCAGTTGGTCGCTTCCCAGTCTTTTGCTAGCCTTCACCTGTAATAAGCGAGAATACTGCTTGTGCATCCAAACTCCATAAACCCCAAAGTTGTTCCATATGAGTCCACCATACCTTCCTATATGCGATATTTACCCGTTCCAAGCAAATTTATATGTGCCAACCTCCAAACCTTCAAATGAAAATCTGTTTTGTATACTCGAGCAGCTCATGTTTCAACTAGGTCTGTCTGTATATTCCATACTAGGTGGGTTATTCTCAAGAGGAGTGGACTCCGCTCCTCATTCATGAGAAAATGGCTGGTAACCGGGATGCCCAGTCCCATGATCAAAAAGATCAAAGAAAATCAAAATAATTAAACAAAACTCCCCCAGGGTTGTTGCTAGTTGGAGGCACCCGTTATTTCGGGCAAGCCATGGATTGATGCTTGTTGGTAGTTGGGGAGTATAAACTTTACCATTCTGTTTGGGAACCGCCTATAATGTGTGTAGCATGGAGGATATCGAGATCTCATAGTTGTTATGTTGACAGTGAAAGTATACCGCTCAAAATGTTATTCCTCTCTATTTTAAAATCGAGCTCTGGCACCTCTACAAATCTCTGCTTCCCTCTGCGAAGGGCCTATCTATTTATTTTTATGTTGAGTCATCGCCCTCTTATTAAAAAGCACCCGCTGGAGAGCACCGCTGTCATTTGCATGCATTACTATTAATTTATATTGGGTATGACTTGACTGGATTTCTTTTACCATGAATTACAATGTTTAGTCAGTCCTTGATCTTTAAAGGTGCTCTGCATTTATGTTTTGCGGTCTCAAAAAGGGCTAGTGAGATATCATCTTGTTATATCATATTATGATTGTTTTGAGAAAGTGTTGTCATCCGAGTTTTATTATTATTGCTCGCTAGTTGATTATGTCATTGATATGAGTAAACATGAGACCTAAGTGTTATTGTTAATATGGTTAGTTCAAAATCTTTGCTGAAAACTTGAATGCTGGATTTATATATTTACAACAACAAGAGCAACCAGAGTTTGTAAAAGTTTTTCTTTATCACTTTCAGTTTATCAACTGAATTGTTTGATAACAAGCAAATGTTTAAGCTTGGGGGAGTTGATACGTCTTCAACGTATCTACTTTTCCAAACACTTTTGCCCTTGTTTTGGACTCTAACTTGCATGGTTTGAATGGAACTAACCCGGACGACGCTGTTTTCAGTAGAACTGCCATGGTGTTATTTTTGTGCAGAAACAAAAGTTTTCGGAATGACCTGAAAATCCACGGAGATTACTTTTGGAAAATATAAAAAATACTGGCGAAAGAATCAAGGCGAGGGGGGACACACCCTCTCCATGAGGGTGGGGGCGCGCCCCCTGCCTCGTGAGCCCCCTGGATGTCCACCGACCTCAACTCCAACTCTATATATTTGCTTTCACAGAGAAAAAAACAGAGAGAAAGTTCCATCGCGTTTTACGATATGGAGCCGCCGCCAAGCCCTAATCTCTCTCGGGAGGGCTGATCTGGAGTCCGTTCGGGGCTTCGGAGAGGGGGATTCGTCACCGTCATCATCATCAACCATCCTCCATCACCAATTTCATGATGCTCATCGCCGTGCGTGAGTAATTCCATCGTAGGCTTGCTGGACGGTGATAGGTTAGATGAGATTTACCATGTAATCGGGTTAGTTTTGTTAGGGTTTGAGCCCTAGTATCCACTATGTTCTGAGATTGATGTTGCTATGAATTTGCTATGCTTAATGCTTGTCATTAGGGCCCAAGTGCCATAATTTTAGATCTGAACCTATTATGTTTTCATGAATATACGTGAGTTCTTAATTCTATCTTGCAATTCTATAGTCACCTATTATGTGTTATGATCCGACAACCCCGAAGTGACAATAATCGGGATACTTCTCGGTGATGACCGTAGTTTGAGGAGTTCATGTATTCACTATGTGTTAATGCTTTGGTCCGGTACTCTATTAAAAGGAGGCCTTAATATCCCTTAGTTTCCATTAGGACCCCGCTGCCACGGGAGGGTAGGACAAAAGATGTCATGCAAGTTCTTTTCCATAAGCACGTATGACTATATTCGGAATACATGCCTACATTACATTGATGAACTGGAGTTAGTTCTGTGTCACCCTATGTTATAACTATTACATGAGGAATCACATCCGACATAATTATCCATCACTGATCCAATGCCTACGAGCTTTTCACATAATGTGCTTTGCTTATTTACTTCTCCGTTGCTACTGTTACAATTACTACAAAACTGCTACCGTTACTTTTGCCACTGTTACCATTACTATCATACTACTTTGCTCTAAATACTTTGTTGTAGATACTAAGTTATCCAGGTATGGTTGAATTGACAACTCAACTGCTAATGCTTGAGAATATTATTTGACTCCCCTTGTGTCGAATCGATAAATTTGGGTTGAATACTCTATCCTCGAAAACTGTTGCGATCCCCTATACTTGTGGGTTATCACCTTCCATGCTATATTATCGCTTCTAAATGTCAGTTTTTATATTTTAGCCATACACACCTTTTTCATAGTAATTCATGAAACATACCTTTGCTTCTATGCATCCAAGTTCCAACCAAACATGTCACTGTTTCAAATGAAATTGTGTTGTACTTCAAGCCCTTATAAGGTGATTTGGTTACTATTTTGGCGAGCTTATATATGCAATTTTTTCTGGTGTAGATAATGGATTTCTCGTTCTATTCCTAGTGGAGGCTATTTTTGGCAAATGCGACAACTAAGGCGGAGGTGATGGATGCGTCTTCCGGACATCATCGGAGCCTACAATGGGGAAGAGGGTGACGACACCCAAATGGAAGTTGAGGGAGAGATGTTGTTGCTAGAACATGTTTATGCACACTATGAATTGTAGTTTATATTTTTTGGAAACATGTGTAATCGAATGGAAAACTAGCATTGAATGTTGGCCGGAAACAAATATACTCCCTCCGTTCCTAAATATTTATTTTTTTAGAGATTTCAAATGGACTACCACATACGGATGTATATAGACATATTTTAAAGTGTAAGTTCACTCATTTTGCTCCGTATTTAGTCACTTGTTGAAATCTCTAGAAAGACAAATATTTAGGAACAGAGGGACTAGGTTATGTTGTATTCCAGTGGATGGCAACAAAAAATTTGTATCATTGTAAACAAAATGTAGCCATGCACTGGATGCAATTTTTTGTTAGAAAGAAATAAATCTCAATCTCGGTGGAAGCAAATTTCGCATTATGCTGAAATGGTGTACCAAAATACTGCAAGCGTATCACATGGAATCATATATGAAGGAATGATATAGGGAAGCATGGTTTTTAGTCTCGGAAGCATGACTTTTATATAATGGATACAAGTACAGATTTCCAAAGCACAATTCACATGTTTGGAAGCACAACTTTCTTATGATGGACACAAACACGCAATAGAAAGGAAGCATTAATCCTGCTATGGAAACTAGTGTCCTATCGCCTCCTATGGAATATGGAAACAAACGTGATTATAGGGATGTGATTTGGATCTGGCGTGAAAATCAGAAGCATGTTCGGATGGTGATTAAGAGGTAGTTAATTTGTTGTGTATAAACCTCCATGGAAGTGAGTCGGAATTTAAGGGAAAACAGATCCGACAGGAACCACTCAATAAATAAAGGAAGCAAATCAGGAAACCTCATGCAGATCCAAATTACAAATTGGACGACCATCATGCTTCCAATATAATGGCTTATGACTAGTCTGATAAGAAATAGAATATAGTAGTCTGATTGCTAGTGGTGCCCTTGATATAAGCC
>NC_041391.1:457054511-457061869 GCF_002162155.2 Triticum dicoccoides
TGAGATGGTGGACTTTCAATTGGGTAAAAAACGGCATGCCAAATCGCGAGTCAAGGATGGACTTGCAACTGTGGGGAAAAAGGATCAAGGGTCTCGTTGCATGTCAATGGTGTATTTTCATCATGGACAAAAGAAAAGGTTCACCCAATTACGAGTCGATGGTTGACTTGCAACTAGGACAAAACAAGGCCGGACCGCCAGTGGAGAGTTGAGGGTGGACTCATAAATGTGACTAAAGGTCGATCCCCAGTTAAGGTTCGAGTTTGGACTTAGAACTCAGATAAAAAGGTTAGACCCTAGTTGTGAGTCGAGTGTGGACTTGCAACTGGGACAAGAAAAGTTCGAGCCCTAGTTGTGAGTTGATGGTGGATTTGCAACTGGGACAAAAAAAAGGTTGGGCCCGAGTTGCAACCGACGGTGGACTCATAATTGGGACTAAAAAACTCAGACCTTGGCTGCGACTCGAGGATGGACTTGCAACTCGGACAAAAAAGGTTGGGCCCTAGTTGCGAATTGAGGGTAGACTTGCAATTGGGATTAAAAAGCCAGGCCCCAGTTGCGATTCGAGGGTGGACTTGCAACTCGGACAAAAAATGTTGGCCCTAGTTGCGACTTGAGGGTAGACTTGCAACGCAGACAAAAAAGGTTATGCCCCAGTTGCAATTCGAGGATGGACTTGCTACTCAGGCAAAAAAGGTTGGGACCCAGTTGCGAGTCGAAGGTGGATTTGCAACTTGTACAGGAAAAGTTCTAGCCCCATTTGTGAGTCGAGAGTGGACTTGGAACTAGGATAAAAAAAGGTTGGGCCCAATTACAAATCGAGGGTGGACTTTCAAATGAGAGAAAAAAAGATTGGACCCCTAATTGCGGGTCGATGGTGGGCATGCAATTAGGGCAAAAAAAACATGGTCCAGTTGCGAGTCGAGTTGAGAGGGGAGTTACAACCAAGAAAAAATGTTGGACCCAGTGACTCGAGCGTTGACTTGCAACTGGGAGAGAAAAAAATCGTACCCCCAGTTGCGAGACAAGGGTGGATTCGTAATTTGGACCAAAAAGGGTCGGGACCCAATTGTGAGTCGAGTTTGGACTTGCAACTTGGACAAAAAAGGTTTGGCCCCAGTTGCGAGTCGAGGGTGGACTTGCAACTAGGACAAGAAAAGGTCGAACCACAGTTACGAGTTGACGATGGACTTGCAACTGGGACAAAAAAAGTCAGACCCCAGTTGCGAGTCGACAATGGACTTGCAACTAAGACAAAAGAAAGTTGAACCCCAGTTGCGAGTGAGGGTGGAGTTCAATTGGGACGAGAAACTCGGGCCCTAGTTGCAAGTCAAGGGTGAGCTTGCAACTCGGACAAAAAAGGTGGGGCCTAGTTGCGAGTCGAGGGTGGACTTGCAACTCAGACAAAAAAGGTTTGCCCCAGTTCCGAGTCAAGGATGGACTTGCAACTTGGACAAAAAGGTTGGGCCAAGTTGCGAGGCGAGGGTGGACTTGCAACTCAGACAAAAAAGGTTGGGCCTCAGTTACAAATTGAGGGTGGACTTCCAAAATGGGACAAAATAAGGGTCGGACCTCCGTTGCGAGTCGAGGATGGACTTGCAATTAGGACAAAAATAAATCTCAGGGCCCAGTTGTGACTCGAGAGTGGAATTGCATCCGGGAGAGAAAAGGCGAAACCCCAGTTGCGACTCGAGGGCGGACTTGCAACTAGGTCAAAAAATGGATGAGCCCTAGTTGCATGTCGAGGATGGACTTGCAATTGGGGCACGAAAAAAGGCGGGCCCCTTATTTGCATGTCGGGGTTGGAGTTGCAATTGAGACTAAACTGAGCGGCTCCTAGTTGGAAATTGAGGGTGTACTTGCAAATGAGACGAGCCTAGTTGTGTATCGAGGGTGGACTTACAACTAGAACAAAAAAGACTAGGGCCCAATTGCATATTGGGGCTGGAGTTACAACTGGGGATAAAAATGACCCCAACCCTAGTTGCCCGTCGACGGCGGGCATGCAATTCCAACAAAAAATGGGTAGGGCCCATTTGCATACTGAGGGTGGATAGGAAAAGAGCAAACCCCTGGTTGCATGCTATGGGTGGAAAAAAGTAAAAACATTTGCTCAAGTGCTTGTATCCTAATGACAAATAAAAACAATACCACAACCCATGAAAAATATCCAAAGCCACGCGAAAAAACTTAAAAAAAAAAAATCACAGCCTAGACAAAAAAACTCATGGCTCGCACACATATAAAAAGGACGTGCAGAGTCCACGCGAGACAAACAATGACAAAACGAAACAGCAAAGAAACTTCTTTAGGTGCACACGAGCGAGTGTTTTCCAAGTACCAATCTTATAGCCCACCGAAGAAAAATGTGACAAAAACCAAAATAAATCAGAGCGGCCTTTACGTGGCCCAACACTGACAAAAAAAGCACAATACATCGGCCTCGCGCCATAGACAAGCGGAGACAGCCCAAAAACCAGGCATTCTCGCCAGTGCTCAAGTCACACAAATCTTGCAACAAAGTGTATCATGTAGCGGTAGATTCTATGTGTCATAGCTAATTCTCATCAAATTCATCTACAAAATAAGAAACAATTAGGTAATGGATTTTTCAAAAGAAAACAAGCTAAAAATGCATGGATTTTCTTTTTGAAACGGAGGCAAAATCTTTGCCTCATCTCATTAATAAAGCAGAAGAGAGTTGCCCGGTTAATAAACGGAAAACCGGACGAAAACCGTCACAAACCGCTGAGCGGCACACATAATACCACACACCTCACATAGAGGGTCTCGTCAACATCACACACCGGTGTCATCGTCATCACTTCTCCCCAACAGGCCTCGTCGCCCTCCCTAATCTCCGAGAAAGCGACTCCGACTTCTCCGAAGACAAATGTCGACCCAACCCACACCGTAGAGCTGTGTGAAACACAAGAAACCCCGCGCCAAACTCAGCCACCCGTGTCAAGGACAACACAGCTCCGACTCTGAAAGATGGCTCCGAAGGAGAACTATGCAAGGTTGGCGCCGCGGAAGACCACCGAACAGACCACCTGCTGCCTGTCATCGTCGCCACAGGGCCCCGCCGCCGCAGCTCCGACTTCACCGCAACAAAACAACCCGAGGTCAATAACTCAACAAAGTAAAAGAAAAATTGACTCCCGTCTATCCCCCCAACACTACATTTTAATGGCATGTACAATCAGCTGTACAATGATCTACTGTTAGCCGTCTGTAACTCTAACCACGTACGAAAATATATGACGTGAGAGAGAGAACTCATCAGGCCAATAACTCAAATGAAAAATGAAAAACAGATATAACATGCAGCCCAACAAACAAAGATGTGGCTAACACATGATTGAGTAAAGAACCCCACATAGTCTTGCCCGGCAAAACCAGAAAACGGACCACACAAACAAGTTGTCAGGCTCGCTTCTCGCCAGGAATAAAAATAAAAATAAAACAACAACGAGCATTCCAAATACACAAACACGGAGTTAGATTGAGAGATAATTGAATAAATAAAACATAAAAAATAGTTTACATGAATCTTATAGCAATTAATCGTGTGGTTGAAGACTTAGATGTGAGATAATATATTGCATCTAGATGTGAAATAGCAATCCCGTTTAGACAAATGTATAAAATTCTTTCAGTTATCGTGGTGGCATGAACGAACTCTTCAACTGGTAACACTAAGTATTTATACGGCAGGATAAGTTATGAGGTGCTTGCATGCTGTGCTGGCAATATGAATGTTAAAGCCCATCTTGACAGAGTTTTGGCGAATGAAGGGTTCTTACAAATGTTTGAACATGTGCGAGTTCGCCACATTAGCATGGTCGAATCAGACCATTGTTTGATCACTGTTCATACCGAGGAGAAGCAGCGGAGAAGCGGGTCGAAACCCTTTCGGTATGAGAACATTTGGCAGTCCCATGTGAATTATGATGCTTTTGTAGCGGAGGCGTGGAACAAACACTGTCAAGGACAGGGACTTGCAGGTATTCAGGCCACTTTAACTCAGCTTCAGAGTGACCTGGGAACTTGGGGCGCTCGGGAGTTCGGCTGCCTAGCCACGAAAGTTAAGAAATTACAGAAGAAGCTAGAGCTCTTGCGACAGCAGTCTATAGGCAGAGGACCAACCGAGGAGGAGAAGGCCACGGTGCTGAAACTTCGAGAAGCACTGCGGCAAGAGGAGATATGGTTCAAGCAACGTTCCCGCGTGCCTTGACTGCGCAAAGGAGACCGAAACACTACTTATTACCATGCTCAAGCAGCGCAGCGGAAGCGGCTGAATCGGATCGCCAATCTTCAACGTTCAGATGGGTCCTTTTGTCAGTCTGAAGCTGAAGATAAGGCGGAGGTGCATGCGTTCTATCAAAACCTATATACGTCCCAAGGAATTAATGATATGAGCGAGTTGTTGCAGTATGTTCCGGAGCGCGTGAACGAGAACATGAACGCTTTACTGAGTAAACCATTCGAGCCAGAGGAGGTCCGGACTGCACTTTTCCAGATGTCACCCTCAAAAGCTCCTAGAATCGATGGGTTTACTGCAGGTTTCTTTCAAAGGCACTGGAACCTTGTTCAAGGTGCCCTGGTGTCGGCTATCCTTGGTTTTTTGAATGGTGGTGATTTACCGATGGGCTTCAATGACACCTCGATTACTCTTATCCCCAAGGTAAAAAACCCACAAAATATTACTCAATACCGACCCATCTCTTTGTGTCCAGTGCCCTACAAGATTGGGGATAAGATGATTACTAACCGAATGAAAGAGATTATGGATGCAGTGGTGGGAGAGGAACAAAGTGCTTTCGTCCCCGGGCGCTTGATTACTGATAATGTGGTTGTAGCCTTTGAAAGCGTCCATACTATGAGGAGGCGGAAGAAGGGGAAGAATTATACTTGTGCTATCAAGTTGGATATGATGAAGGCCTATGACCGCGTCGAGTGGCATTACTTGGAGGCAATCATGCTCAAGCTTGGTTTTAGCAGATATTTTGTGAACTTGATCATGCGGTGTGTAACTTCGGTCAGATTCTCAGTGAGAGTGAATGGTGAACTACAACCATGTTTTACTCCGTCATGCGGTTTACGACAAGGGGACCCTGTTTCGCCTTTCCTCTTTCTCTTATGTGCGGAAGGCCTTACCTCGCTGCTCAATTTCCATGGTGGTCCTAATGTGGACAGAGGTATAAGAGTGTCCTTTCGATCTCCGTGGGTGAGTCATTTGCTTTTTGCCGATGATTGTCTTATTTTTATTAGTGCAACGGAAGAAAGTGCCCACAGACTGAACGAGATTTTACATATATATGCCTTGTGTTCGGGCCAGTCAGTGAATAGAGAAAAGAGTGCTATTTTCTTCTCGCCTAATACCCACACTGATAGACGGAAAGCTCTAAAGCTAGTACTGGGAATTATGGTGGAGGCGTTCAGTGGCAAATACTTGGGATTACCTACTGCGGTTGGACGTATTACAAGTGAGACGTTTGATCACATAGGTGAAAGATCACGGTGTTTTATGAATGGATGGGCAGAAAAACTGCTGGCTTGTGCGGGAAGAGAAGCGCTTATAAAATCGGTCATCCAAGCCATTCCGACGTTCAGTATGAGTTGTTTTAGACTAACAAAAAAGGTTTGCAAAAGCCTCTCTTCTAGCATGGCTAAGTTTTGGTGGAGTAGGTCTCTTGATCGCAGTTCTTTGCACTGGGTGGCATGGGACAAACTCGCATCTCCAAAAGCCCGAGGTGGCATTGGTTTCCGTGATTTGGAATTGTTCAATCTGGCGCTTTTGGGCAAACATGGATGGAGGTTTATTACAAACCCTAACTCTCTATGTGCTAGGGTCATGAAAGGGCGCTATTTTCCCGATTGTGAGTTCATGGAAGCCACGGTTCCACAGTCTGCTTCCGTGATTTGGCGAGCTATTGTGTCAGGAAGGGAAGCACTCACAACTGATTTGATCAAAAGAGTGGGTGATGGAGCCTCTATTTCTATTTGGGAGGATCGGTGGATCCCGGGTCTTTTCACTTTATCTCCGTCGGTCATACCTGGTGGCACTACTCTTGCCACGGTTGATCAACTTATTGATTCTGGAAACTGGACATGGAGGCAAGACTTGGTTCGACAGTTTTTTACTCCACCAGAAGCCGAAGCTATTCTGAACATACCTTTGCGCCGTGGTGGTGGTGATGATTTCCTGGCTTGGGCCCATGAAAGAAGTGGTATCTACTCTGTGAAATCCGCGTACCGTGCTCTCGTGACTCGGAAAGAGCGTGTTGCTCTAGAGGAAGGGACGGTGACCAATACCTCACAGACCGATGAACAGATGTGGAAACTACTATGGAAGCTCAAGGTCTTGCCAAAGGTACGTGTATTCTGGTGGAGGGTTATCCGAGGTATCCTACCCGATGAATGCACTCTCCGGCACCGACATATCAAAGTCATCAGTAGATGCAATATTTGTCTTGCGATGGATGAGGATTTGATGCACGCTCTAGTGTACTGCTCTCATGCCAAGATGTTTTGGGATCAAGCTCATTCGATGTTTGGCATCCGAAGACCTCGGCTGCACCCAAATACATGGTCACGTGATATCCTTTGTGATGGGGTTTTTTCTAATAGCGAGAGGGCTATTATGATCACGGTTATGTGGTCTATTTGGCATTCAAAAAATAGGGTTACACATGATGACAAACAGCTCGACCCGGTTTCTACTGTCAAACGCATCAGGGAGGATCTTGCTCTCCTTGATATACATGAGGCTCATGCGTCCATTCTGCCTGGTCATGGCTGGGTACCGCCAGATGATGGAGTGGTGAAGATCAATACTGACGCAGCAGTGGGAATGGACAAAGATATCGTGGGTGCAGGCGGTGTGGCGCGCTCAAGTACTGCATTACTTGGGGCGTGGAGTAAGCCCCATCACGGGGTTTCCGATCCGTTCATTGGTGAGACTTTGGTGCTGCGGGATGGAGTTATCTTTGCAAACTTACGCGGCTTCTCACATGTGATCATGGAAACAGATTGCCTGAAAATTGTCAATCTCTGGAAAAATAGTCACTATGGTCTTTCTGTAGTGGCACCAGTACTAGGAGAGATTAGAGAGCTATCTTCAGTTTTTAATTTCTTTGATATTCAGCATGTAAAAAGAACAGCCAATGTACCGGTCCATCTTTGTGCAAAACATGCATGCACTCTGATGGTTACCGAAAGTTGGACTGGCTCCAAACCCTCTTTCCTGCTCACCAGCTTATTAGCTGATGATGCCAGGAGTTCTTTCGTTGAATAAAGCTCTCTAATTGAAATGCAAAAAAAAAAGTCTCGAGGGACAATGACACGCCACGGCC
>NC_041391.1:457062168-457111149 GCF_002162155.2 Triticum dicoccoides
TTTTGCGGGCGACACGCCACGGCCTCTGACGAAGCTCCCACTCACGTGTGCCTCGCGAGCCCGTCTTCGGTCGACAGCATACGTTGCTCCGAATTGTTGAGCAAAATAGTCTATGATGTCCATGTGTTTTCTGTCGGTTTCGGCGGGGCTCCGGGTCGCAGCTTCGATACGGTGGCGTGCGTGCGTGATACTTTTGACATTTTTGTTAAAGCCATCCTGCGACAGCATAACTTCCCCGGCGTCTGGTCTGTAACATCGAAATCCATCGATCCCGGCGTTTTCAGTGCAGAACATTCAAAGGAGTAGTTAACTACTGTATATTTCTAGGTAAGAAATAGGATCAACGAAATGGTGGCATGCAGTAGATTAACGTCAAACTAACCCAGTCAGTTCAGATGGTAATTGCTACTCTCCTGATAAGCCTCTTTTCTTGCGACTAACTGACTATCAAAGGAAAAACTGACTATTTTACTGAAGCGAGGTGCTGAGTCAACTGAGACGGAATGCATAATGACTGGGTTCAGACTAATTTAAACATGCGGATCTATTTCTTCACACTACTTTTGTAGTAGCTAATGAGGACTTTGCGGCGTTCTCAGCAAAGGCTGACATTCTTGATGATGTACGTAGTATTAAACTGCATGCTGTAAGATTGCGTGACCGATTTGGTATCGAAGAGTGAAACGGCTCCGAAATGCTGAGGGTGGCGGCGAGAGACCTGCAGGATAATTCCTCGACACCGACTGGCTTGTCGCGAACGGATTTGTCCCGTGCTCCACGCCAAGTGCTTCGCGATCAAGGTCTGCATCCAGTTACAGATAACGGGGCACATCTGTCGGGCTGTCCGGTCCCGTTATAAACGATTATAGTACATAATAATAGCACTGAATAATTGCATAGTTCATTCGCCAAAAAAAGTGAATAGTACGCAGCGGTTTCATCTTGTCAGAAGTATCAATTCTGTCCAAACGTCGAAAGGACACTCATGCTGAACGCTGGTATGAAGTAGTAGAGCAGTCGATCCTTTTCGGCACCCACTCGTGTATGTTGCTTTGGCCTGAAGATCAACGTGCATCAACCACCACATCCGACTAAACACGCCCCCCGGGGAAACTTCCGCAACGCCTGTCTGTGTCGTGTAATTAAGTCAGGCCGTGGCTGGGTGCAGGTGGGACATGCTACTATGCCGTTTGATCGTGTCAAACCACACCATGGGCTTCATTCATTTAAACCTCGATTATTAGTTCACAGTAATCACAGATTAGCACTCCCCTCAGCCCATCCTATCCCATTCCCGGCTACACCACCCGTGCCGCGCATGCGCAGGGAGGAAGATGATCCTCGCGGTGCTGATCGCCGTCCTGGCATCTTCTTCGGCGCGGCCTGCGACGGCGGCGACGGCGATGCAGCCGAGGGACACGTGCCTGCGGCGGTGCGGCAACATCGACATCCCGTACCCGTTCGGCGTGGGCAGCGGGTGCCACCTCGAGACCGGGGACTGGACCTTCTCGCTCAGCTGCAACCGCACCGCCGACGGGCGGCACCGGCTGTACAACTACCAGATCGAGGTGCTGGACATGTCGGTGCGGCGCGGCCAGCTGCGCATCTACAGCCTCATCAACCCGTGGTGCTACAACGCCACCACGCGCGCCATGAACGACCAGAACAACTGGTGGTACAACATGGACATCACCAACTTCCGCATCAACGACGCCCTCAACCGCTTCACCGTCATCGGCTGTAACTCGCTCGCCTACATCCGCTCCCTCAACGACACCGCCGACCGCTACATGACCGGATGCATGGCCATGTGCCCCGGCGTCAGCCGCCTGGAGAACGGCTCCTGCGCCGGCGTCGGCTGCTGCCAGACGGCCATCCCGTCCGGCCTCAACGGCTACCAGATCTCCTTCGAGGAGAAGTTCAACACCTCCGGCACCGCGGGATTCAGCCCCTGCAGCTACGCCGTGCTGCTCGAGGCCGCCGCCTTCGACTTCCGCACCACCTACATAACCACCGACGAGTTCATGGCCGCCAACGGCAGGCAGGTGCCCCTCGTGCTCGACTGGGCCATCGGGAACAAGACGTGCGAGGAGGCCAAGCGCAACTCGTCGGCCTACGCCTGCGTCAGCAGCAACAGCGAGTGCGTCGACTCCAAGTACGGACGGGGCAAGGGATACCTCTGCAACTGCTCCGCCGGCTACGACGGCAATCCCTACCTCCTCGACGGCTGTCAAGGTACTTTGGTTTGGTTGGCATCTTCCCTTCCCTTCTGTTGGTTGGTTGGTTGTTTCCACTGCGGCGAGTTCATGGTGGTTCATGCATGCCCGGCCGTTTTGGCCGCCTTGTCCTTGCAGATATCAACGAGTGCCAAGACGAACGGTACCCCTGCTCTGTTCCGGATACGTGCGTCAATACCATCGGAGGATACAGCTGCGTTTGCCCTGAAAAGACATCCGGCAACGCATACAACGGAACATGCGAGCAAGACAAGTCTCAGATTGGGTGGGAGATCGCCATTGGTAAGACATCGAGTGCACAGGCAGGCAGGGGTTCGATTGATTTGTCCAATTTGCGTACCAACTCTCTCTCATGTCCATTCGTACTGGTTGCCGCAGGAGTCAGCATTGGTGTGATCGTACTGATAGCCGCCGCTTCGTGTGCTTACATGATCTACGCCAAACGGAGGCTCGCCAAGATCAAGAGAGAGTACTTCGAGCAGCACGGGGGCCTGACGCTGTTCGACGAGATGAGGTCGAGGCAGGGGCTGTCCTTCAAGCTCTTCACCCAGGAGGAGCTGGAGGAGGCGACGGGCAGGTTCGACGAGCGCAACGTGATCGGCAAGGGGGCCAACGGCACCGTGTACAAGGGAACCACCAAGGACGGCGACCTGGTGGCCATCAAGAAGTGCAGGCTCGCCAGCGAGAGGCAGCAGAAGGAGTTCGGCAAGGAGATGCTCATCGTGTCCCAGATCAACCACCGCTACATCGTCAAGCTCTACGGTTGCTGCCTCGAGGTGGAGGTCCCCATGCTCGTCTACAAGTACATCCCCAACGGCACACTCTACCGGCTCATCCACGGCCGGCGCGAGCGCGAGGGCCCGCGCATCCCGTTCACGGCCCGGCTCAAGATCGCCCACCAGACCGCCGAGGCGCTCTCCTACCTGCACTCATGGGCCTCGCCGCCCATCCTCCACGGCGACGTCAAGACGTCCAACATACTCCTCGACGAGGATTACACGGCCAAGGTCTCCGACTTCGGGGCGTCCACGCTGGCGCCCACGGACGAGGCGCAGTTCGTCACCTTCGTGCAGGGCACCTGCGGGTACCTGGACCCGGAGTACATGAGGACGTGCAAGCTGACCGACAAGAGCGACGTGTACAGCTTCGGCGTCGTCCTGCTGGAGCTGCTCACGTGCAGGAAGGCGCTCAACCTGGAGGAGCTCGAGGAGGAGAAGTACCTCTCGTCGCAGTTCCTCCTGGTCCTCGGGGAGAACAGGCTGGAGGAGATGCTAGACCCCCAGATCAAGCGCGAGCAGAGCATCGAGGTGCTCGAGCAGGCGGCGGAGCTGGCGAAGCGGTGCTTGGAGATGCTCGGCGAGAACAGGCCGTCCATGCGGGAAGTTGCGGAGGAGCTTCATAGGTTGAGCAAGCTGGCCCAGCATCCATGGGGGCCGCCAGATTCTGCGGAGCTAGTGGAACTGCTGCGTGGATCACCGTCACCGACCACGTACTCTGGCCACTCTGGGTCTGGGGTAGAGCTTAGTAGCACTAGAAATGTCAGTTTCACTGACACGGCGTACATAGGAATTCAGTCTCCGCGTTGATGCCCGGTGCACTTTGGGTACATACACTCGTGTGACAAATCCTCCTGTGTTTTGCTCTCCCGATTGATGCAAACAAAAATTGAAGCATTTTTCACCTTTACTCCCCATTTGTACGTTTTTGACATATTTTACCACATTTAAAAGTATTGACACATTTTACCCGGCATGGTGATGTGGGTTGGGTCGGGCTATGTAAGGCCATTTCTAACCGATTCCTAATAAATAATGAAGTATCTGGTGAAGTAATGTAACATCCCAAAAATTTAAACCATATTTTTATTAAGTAAAATTTTGACATAAAATAAAATTTTGTATTATATTAGTTCTTTTATTAATGTTAGAACCTTTTCTGTTTTTCTGTTTTCAAAAACCCCTTCCTTACATATAGAAACTTTTGAAAATATTGTGGGTTTTGAAAGTTTTTCTTAACCCTTTCATTTGACTTTTAGAATTCAGTAGTAAATATTTTCGTAATAACAATTTGCCCAAAACAATCGTTTTAATGGTATTTTCAACTCAGCACACCACAACCTTCATTCTCAACCTGATACCCAAACCACCAAGATGCCTGGCCCTATCGTTCTCAACGATACCACCGCCACTAAGCTAGGAGACTTTGAATCCATCCTCACCAATCTTACCATCGTGCATTTGGCATAGAAGAACCCCCGGAATATGTGGTGTACCAGGAGCACATGAGTGATGCCATCCATCACTCTTGGGCCATGGTGCACATCTACGGGAGGGGTACCACATTAGAACACCCCTACCGGTTCACTAGAAGGACGACTTCCGATGAGCCCCAAGCCATCCAGCTTGCAGCCCGAGAGGCTATAGTTCAACTCTGGCATCGATCGCCAAGGGTTAACATCCGCCCTTTCTTCTACTACCCTAGTCGCGATGGCTATGGTAGCCCGACACCAAGTCGCAACAGAGAGCAGGAGTCGGATCCTGCTCCAGTGCATCTGGTGCGCTACTTGAGAGCACAAGAGGCACTCTTCGATCAGGTCACAAATGATCTGATTGCGACCCGCAGGACACTTGCTCTCTTGACCCCGGTAAGAAGTGAAGCTGCATTGGCCACCGACACCCAGATAGTGTTGTTCGAGAGACCAATCAAGCCCTTGAGGTCTGCCCCTTTTGCCCACCCGGGCAATGCATTCGCTTCTCCAGGGGAACCCCGTCACCTCTTGGAGACCTACTCCAACAGGACTGTGGCCATGACACCTCGCGAGGGGCACCATAGCTATCCCAGCCTTGTAGCTCCCCATCATACCCTGGCCAACTCTAACACAGAAGCACATGGAGAAGCCTCGGCATCTCCAAGAGGCACCCGACTGGATGTCAACGAAGTGGACTGAGCCCACCAGAGTAGTTATCAAGCCTTAGTAACATGGTTACCCTGTAATCTTGTATTTATGTATCCTTGAAGTTGTAGTAGGAGACCATAGTAAGTTGCAAACTGCTCGTAAGCCATTGTTTCAAATGGTACTCTCCGTGACCCAAGTAAACTTCTTGACATATGGTTGCAGGAAAAAATCTGGGCGTAACTACCAAAACTACCCTAACCGACAACCATAGTAATGCATCACTTTTGGGGATTGAGATATGAGACTTTGACTTGGACAACCCTATGACGGAGTAGATACCCAAGTCGTACCGGCGCCACATCATGTTTCCTAACCTAGGCACTCTATAAGAGGCCACTCCCGTACCCAACCCCGGCATTCGTCAACCTTGAGCACCGCCTCCATCTCTCAACCATTCCATGTCTCACCCCGGATCATACCTGAGAACTCCTGAACAAGACCTAGTAGTTTTGTTAAGGTTTTCTACGATTTCACTCGCAATACCCTTGGTTCTAGCCACCCATCCCAGTATGAGTTGTACAAAATGAGGATCACCTCTGATTCCTCGAAGTACTGGGCAGTTGTGCAAATCCCACTAGAGGATTTAAATCAAGGCCATCTGTATGTTGTCTTCATCAGGAGATCCATGCCAACTTTAGGCATGGCCATTGAGGTCGCTGCTTGTGAAGCAATTACCCGCCTTCAGTTCTTATTACCCTGTGCCAGCGAAAGGAAGTATTGCTACTTCCTGAGCCACGCAACATTTGGAGCAGAAGCTATGTTCTGCCGTAAACGTATACAAAGAGACCCAGCATTTGTCAATCAGATTCAGTATGTGATGGCGCAGGAGCATCTAACCCAGCAACTAATGGATTATCTCCATTATCTTGCTGTCATGAATCCCATATCGCCATTGGCGGACCACCATTGCCAACGTAGGAAGGGCATGTTCTTCGTCTACTTCCTCCACTTCCTCCAAAAGAAGAGTGTGTGTCCTAGAACCAGGAACCGTTCCACACAATCCAGTAGATCACACCTCTGGACCGTAGACGATCATGAGTGTGTTTGTAGCAGTGCATGTAGTGCTTGGTTGAATGATGTGCCTTCTGTGTTGTTGCCTTGATTTTCTTAAGGGGCGTAGATTTTGTAACACCTCAAAAATTTACAAAATAAAATTTTGTATTATATTAGGTCTTCTATTAATTTCACAATCTTTTCAATTTTTCTGTTTTCAAAAATCCTTCCCTCGATATAGAAACTTTTGAAAATATTGTGGGTTTTGAAAGTTTTCCTTAACCCTTCCAATTTGACTTTTAAAATTCAGTAGTAAATATTTTCATAATAAAAATTTGCCCAAAATAATTGTTTTAATGGTATTTTCAAACATTGAAATGCTTCTGTTGAACTAAACATAATCCAAATAATTTTTGTAAAAATGACAAAAAATTTGAGAGATCCTATGATGCATGTAGATCACTTTTGTGCAAAAATCCAACTTGGCCATTTGAAAATTTTGAGCACAACTTCCATTTTTCGATTCTGGTCCAATTTGAGCATTGAACTACAACCCCAATTTTCATTGCTCAAATAATTCTAAAATTTTCCACCTCATAGTCCTTCCAACCAAATCCTTAAATCCAGAAGCTCAGCTCAATTTGCATCTTGGATGTCCACTAAATGTTTCCTCCAAGTTTGGGTCCAGAACTAAATTCCACCAGAACTTGCACTTGCAAGATTTTCCTTTTATAAAACCAACTCCACCACCATCTTTAACATCCAAGCATACCTCCACCTGCCAATCCACAAGTCTAAAAAAATTACCGAGGTCACACTAACATTCTGTCGAACACCTTGAGCTCATAATAGAATTTGCCAACCTTTCTAAACTCCATGTGACAGTAGCTCCTCCTGCTAAACTAACTTGTCCACCATCCTTGTCATCCAGAGTAACACTGTCCTGCCAAATCTCAGCTTGATTGGATCACTATAGCCCACCCTGGCATTTTGTCGAACACTCAGCGTGCATGTCCAGAGCACGAGCAGAGCGCCCGTAGTGCAGGCTTTGGCATCGAGCTATTGTTGTCTCCGTGATTATACGTGTTTGTCATAGTAGGTCACATTTTCTATCATGCATGTACATCCATAATGATTTTATGACATAATCAAGATAGTCATACTTGTGCTGTTGTAGAAGTGTTCCATGACATTACCAAAATTGTCATCACGAAAGTGTCCACTTCCATGATGATAAATCGCGCGTCATAGAATTGATTTCGTCAAGGGTAACCGACACATGGAGTCCACAATAATGGGTCGCCGTTAAGCTATCGGGTTCCGGTTTGGATCTGATAACCCGTTAACAGCCCGGACCAATGGGGATTTCCCACGTGTAGAATTCTCAATGGATAGAGGAACCACGTGTCGGCTCATTGTTGGGATAGATGTCATCCACTCACTGGACGAAGGCGCCTATGATACGTCGACACATGGCACGGCCCAACAGAGACCCATTCCGGTGAAAAGGCCGGCCCATTTGACTTGGTCAAAAGGTAGCGGGCCAGCCCACGAAAAGCTTGTTAACGACCTGTTCACATATAACCCATTTACAGACTGCTAAGTCATGGCCCGTTCCGGCCTATCCGAATTAAGCCCAGTAGCATCATCTGGGCTGACCAATATGATTCCAACCCGTTGTAACTTCTGGCCCATGTATGGCCCATGACGTCTTTCGGCCCATATGAGGCCCTTTGTAACTCTTGGCCCATTAACGACCCGTGGTGAAACTAGCCCGTAATGAATCGTGTATCGCTTTATACTCATTAACGGCCCATTATTCCATTGGGCCGTTACCAGCCCGTGTTACCTTTCAGCCTTCTCAGGGCCAATTTATTCTTGGGCTCATTTCCAGCACTTGGTTACTTACGGCCCGTTACTGGCCTTTTCTGCTTGTGGGCCAGATTCAGCCCGTGGTTACAGTCGGCCCATTTATGGCTTGTTAATCCGTTGGGCCGTTTTCATAGTGTCATTAAATACAGCCGATTAACGATGACCCGTTATGGTCGGCCCATGAACGGACGATCCCAACTCTAGCCCATTTACGTCCCATAATGCGGTCCATTATTGGCCCATGTTTGGCCAATCGATCATACGACCCGTAGAAGGCCCATTGATGATATGCCCCACAGAAGGCCCATTGTTTCTACGGCCCGTAGAAGGCCCATTGTTTCTACGGCCCGTAGGAGGCCCATGTTCACTACAGTAAATATGTAGTCATGGTTATTGTGGCCTAGTTATAAAAAATAGGTTATTGCGGCCACTAGCAAAGCGCAGAAAAAGAACTATACTGACTACAAGCAAACAAATAAACAAGACAACAAGGAAATAAATAAGCAAGCAACTTACGCTAGGCTATCACGGCTATTACACATATTACATCCACTGGGCATCAAAGTTCGCCACCAGTGCAAATATAGGGAACAAAGCAGCATAACACATACACTGGTGTCAAAGTTGGCGACCATTGCAAATAAACGCCGCAGCAAAACAAGTCCAGAACTGAAACCACTTCAGAAGAGCTCAAGAAACAATATCCTGGGGTACCCATAATGGTGGCAAGATGCTTAGCAAGCTTATTAACTTTGTCTTATTTGGCGCTTAAATCCTCCAGCGCTTGCTGTTGCACCAGAAAGTATGCATCTGAATTCTGCAGGGACTTCCTCAGTCCTTCGGCTTCCTGTCGCAGAACATCTGATCGATGTCTTTCAACTTGAAGTTGAGACTCAAGAAGCCTAACTAATTCAGGCAGCAAGTTTAAAGACCTGGTGCTAGCAGTAGTGGCCAGTAACTCGAACACTACATCAAGACAGGACTTTGGGGTTGTCTCAGTGTCTTCAATATAGTTTTTATTAGCTTTCTTAGAGACCAACAGGGATGTCTCACTATCTTGAACCTTATCTGCATTACTTCCTTTACCATTGCATGATGGGGGTACTCTTGTCCAATATTTTATCCGCATTCTAAAAGAGAAACAAACAGACACATCACAGGTTTACGATGTTATGTATGAAACTCATTTTGGTAAACCAGTTCGGTAGTAAGGTGGACAGGATAACAGCTTGAAACAAACATATATCTATGTAGTATGGTCACTGTATGGTCTATATCATTCTAGTTTATGTTGCCAAATCAAGATAGAGACAGTTCAAATCATATGTATTTAAGACAAAGCAGCATAGACAGGATATAAGTGTGGGAAACTACACAGCAATAACAACACTTGTAATATGCATGACATGAGAACATAACTGTTTATTCAATTGAAACTGAAATCAACATAGAGCAAGTTACAACAGCAAACACGTTAAAGAAACAGGTTTAAAACATACATGTTGCGCCATTGGAGTTTCAGTTGCATCCTTCAAATTTTAAATTAGTTGGTATGAGTAAATACAGTGATGCAAGAGCAAAGGAGTATGAACCATAGCTATGGAACCTGACCTAAAAACAATTCTTCTTCTGCTTTAAGCGTTAACTTGGGGTTCAGAGTGGTGGTCCTCATGCTTTGGGCACTGTAGTTGCCTTACTAATTGCTCGTGTTTGGGTGCTCTGTGGTGGAGACGGTGATGTGTCAACTGGAACTGGGTTACTATCTACTAGGGTTGGGGTTAGAAGGGGTGTAGCTGGTTCTCAGTCCAACTAGGTAGGGGTACAATCTGCGTGAGTCTGGGTTATGTGTGGTGGGGTTGGTTCTTGGACAAGTACAACTGTGGTTCTATCTGCATCGACAGGTAGCACGATCTTTTCTAAAGACTGTGTTTTTACTCCCACAGATACTGCCATCAATGATGGAGTCCTGGATTCGGCGGTCCTCAGATGTTCGGCCTAGGAGTTTGGGCTGGGTTGCTTGGGCCGTATAGATCACATTGAAGACCATCTACCATGTCTGGATGGGACTTCTCAATGCGTGGACGGTAAGAATAGAGTCCGGAGGTTTCCTTCCATGATAAACCGACTTTGTACCATCCATAGACCCCCTCCGGTGTGTATATAAACTGGAGGGGTTAGTCCGTAGAGGGCAACTTCTGTCATTATCGGAATTCCCATAGGCTAGACATCTACGGTTAGCCATCACGATCTCGAGGTAGATCAACTCTTGTAAACTTCATACTCCATAATCATAAATCAAGCGGGAGTAGGGTTTTACTTCCATTAAGAGGGCCCGAACCTGGGTAAACATCGTGTCCCCTGGCCTCCTGTTACCATTGATCCTTAGACGCATAGCTTAGCCCCCCTACTCAAGATCTGCCAATTTTGACACCGACATTGGTGCTTTCATTGAGAGCTCCGCTGTGCTGTCTGCCAAAAGCGATCTATGGCTCGCCTAGTCATCAATGACAACATCACTTTTGGAGGGTGCCTGGCTCCAGGGCAGACCCTTCGGTTCGGTGGTTTTACCATGAAGGCACGTGCGGCCGTCAAGCCTGCAAGTCCCCTCACGGCTGCCGGACACCGTCCTCACATTGGTCCCAAGTACTCCGAAAAACTGGATCCGGTAGATATTTCATCTTTAAACGAACTGCTAGACTGCATCGCTGCCCTGGGGGTCTCAACGGACTATGATCGGATCGGGCCAAGCCCGACTAGAGGGAAATCAATCACCCACCGGTCACCCACTTCGTGGCGATAGTTGAGGAACCGGCCACCGACGACCCCCCCCCCCCATATTGAGGACCAAGTATGTCCGGGTCCCTGAATCCTCCGAGCCAGATGCTTCCCCTTCGGAAGGGACTTTACTCCCACCGGACTCCGACTTAGCGACACAGTCGCAAGAGCCCTCGCTCTTAGCCGGACCCGAACTGGTCATTGCGGAAGCCATACCAGATCCAAACACAGACGTGGGACAAGATTCAAAATTCAATCCACCCACCCACCGCAATCTATAATATCCAAGCAACTCAGGTCCTCCAGATATATATGATCTGATGTATGTACGACAGCAGCCCCAGGAAACGATCCACCACTTTTGGGCCAGATTCCTTCTTGTTAAAAACAAGATCAAGGACTGTTCGGACGATGACGTAGTCCCAGTTTCCACCATAACTGCACATATGAAGGGATATTGAATGCCCTCGACCGCCGCCATATACAGAGCTTCGCGGAGTTATTGCAGGTAGTATAAAAGTATTGTGCGATGGAAAGCATATGGAGGGCCCAGAAAACTCAACTGGAGTCCGCCACCTCGACGCAGAGTGCGGCCCGGGCTAATAGAATATACCCCGGTGGGTCACCCGACAATCGGGTTGTGGGTAGGAAGAACAAGCCCTTCACGGGACATAGGGTCCGTTGTTGACGGACTATTGGGCAAACCCTGCCCGATCCATACTACTCCGCACACGGTCTCAACCCATAGCCTCCGGGCATGCTGTGTACTCCGACAGGTAGCAAAAAGTGGGGAGTCAATCCTCACCACAACCACAGGAGGAAATTCACCAGAGAAGGACAATCTCAACGTCCTAACAGTCTTTGAGACTTTTCCCTCTAACAACCGGCGTAAACGGGCGCTACGTAACCTCGCCGAAGTCCATCAAGTTACCAAACTGAGCCCATGGAACAACACAACAATAACATTTATAGCCGAAGACGAAACAAAGGCTCGGTCCGTCCGAGCACCCGCCGCCTTGGTGTTAAACCCCATCGTAGATGGTTTTCGGCTAACCAAATTGCTCATGGACGAGGGTAGTGGACTTAACCTCATCTATGAGGTCATGCTCGATAAGATGCAGATTGATAGGTCACGCATCAAGCAAAGTAACACCACCTTTCGAGGTATTATCCCAAGTCGGGAAGCACACTGCTCAGGAAAAATCAAGCTGGATGTGGTGTTCGGCACACCTGAGAACTATAGATTCGAAGAGTTACTCTTCCACGTGGTCCCCTTTAACAGTGGGTATCATGCTATCCTAGGCCGAGACGCTTTCTCACGCTTTCAAGCCATACCCCATTATGGGTACATGAAGCTCAAAATGCCTGGCCATAACGGAATCATCACAATCTCAAGCGACCCGGACAAGGCTCTCCGTGCCAAAAACAAGACAACATCCTTGGCCCTAGAGGCACTGTCTGAAGCCCTAGCGGCACTGTCTGAAGCCCTAGCGGCAGAAGAATTAACCATGCTACGAGCTACAATAGATAGGGATGACGTGATCCTTGATAAAAGATCCAAGTACACCTCTTTCAAGCCAGCCAAGGAAATAGTAAAATTCCAAGTACACCCGACAGACCCCAATAAAACAACATCCATTGGGGCTCAGCTGGATCCGGCAATGGACGCCGCCCTACACGCATTTTTGCGCGAGAATTGGGATGTCTTTGCCTGGCATCCTTCAAATATGCCCGACATCCCACGAAGACTGGCCGAACACAGTCTCAATATAATCAAGGGATTTAAGCCCGTGAAGCAGACATTACAGAGATTCTCCGAACCCAAGCATCAAGCTATGGGAGAAGAGCCAGCCAAGTTACTAGAGGCTGGGTTCATTAGGGAAATCAAACATCCATATTGGCTAGCTAATCTGGTTATGGTCCCTAAAAAGGACAAATCATGGCACCTACGTGTCGACTTCAAGGGCCTCAACAAGGCCTGCCCCAAAGATCCTTTCCCATTTCCCCGCATTGACCAATTATCGATGCAACCGCAGGACACGATTCGCTGTGTTTCCTTGATGCCTATTCCGGATACCATCAGATTAAGATGAAGGAATCGGACCAGACTGCAACCGCATTCATCACCCCTTACGGTCCCTTCTGCTTCAATACTATGCCCTTCGGACTCAAGAATGCCGGGGCTACCTACCAGCGCATGATTCAAACATGCCTGGAAAAATAGATAGGAAAAATAGTCAAAGCATACATGGACGATGTGGTCATTAATACAAAACATGTCGAGTCACTAGTGGATGACCTTCGCCTTACCTTCGACAATCTCCGAACATACGATATCTAGCTCAATCCGGAAAAATGTGCCTTCGAAGTTCCAGCCGGAAAGTTGCTGGGATTCATTGTTTCCCATAGAGGAATTGAGGCGAACCCAGCAAAAATCCGAGCTCTATCACAATTGGCCACGCCAACAGACCTAAAGCAGGTCCAGAAATTAGCTGGGTGTGTAGCAACTTTGAGCCGATTTATCTCCAAATTAGGAGAAAAGGCATTGCCATTATACAAGCTACTGCGCCGTACTGACATTTCAAGTGGACGGACGCAGCCACAGCCAGATTGAAAGAAATAAAAGCACTTCTCGCAAGCAACCCAATCTTGGCCGCACCCGGCGTTGGAGAGGCTATGTTATTATACATTTCAGCAACTAACCAAGTAGTAAGCGCCGTCCTCGTCGTCGAGCGAGGGGAGGAGGGACATAAATTCCCCACCCAAAAACCCGTTACTATGTATCGGAGGTCCTTACACCTTGCAAATCCCGATACCCACACTATCAGAAGATAGCCTACACAGTCTTTATGGCGTCTGGCAAACTTCAACACTACTTTCAAGAGTGTTCGATCACAGTGGCATCGGAGGTGCCACTGAATGACATCATTAATAACAGGGACGCCACTGGCCACATAGCAAAGTGGGCCATCGAGCTATTACCGTTCGAAATCATATACAAGCCACGTCGGGCTATTAAATCCCAAGTGTTGGCCGACTTTATAGCCGAATGGACGAAAGTTGAACTTCCTAAAGAGTACAACTCCTATTCTAATTGGGTCATGTACTTCGATGGCTCCAAAGTGCTAGCCGAACTGGGGGCTGGCGTAATCCTCACATCCCCCACTAGGGAGACAATCCACTACGTATTACAAATCATGTATACGGACTCTAATAATGCAGCCGAATACGAGGCGCTATTGCATGGTCTTCGTATGGTTGTCTCCATGGGCATACAACACTTGGAGGTGCACGGTGATTCGAACCTTGCAATTTCATAGTTCAACGGAGAGTTCGACGCGAAGGACCCAAAAATGATGGCATACCGAAACGCCATATTGAAAATGTCAGCTCGGTTCGGCGGATTCGTGTTCCATCATGTCGCCAGGGAAAGTAATCAGGCAGCCGACATCCTTGCTCGTATGGGCGCTAAACGCGACCCCGTGCCACCCAACACCTGTGTGGAACGACTTTTTAAGACATCCGTGGTGTGGCAAGGTGAGAGCGGCAAAGGCAACGCAGACCTAATCACACCCCCAACCGCCAAACACAATGCGAACAACATCGGGGGTTTGGATATCAAGATAACACCCTCCGCTCATGAGATCATGGTTGTTATTGCCCCTTGGGATGAACCTTACTTGGCCTATCTTAATAGGCAAGATCTCCCCGACGATCAAAACGAAGCGCGATGCATAGTTCGGCGCTCCAAAGCCTTCAAAGTACACGAAGGTGAACTATATAAAAGAAGTACAACCGGAGTCCTTCAAAGGTGTATCTCCGAAGAGGAGGGAAGGCAGCTCTTGGCCGAGATACATGCCGGTCTCGGCGGTCATCATGCTGCAGCCCGCGCCCTTGTAAGCAAGGCGTTTCGGACAAGCTTTTTCTGGCCTACGGCTCGAGCTGACGCTCAAGACCTTGTCCAATGCTATGTGGGCTGTCAACTCTTCGCCAATCAGAGCCACATGCCTCCCACCGCATTAAGAACAATCCCCATCTCTTGGCCCTTTGCGGTCTGGGGGCTTGACATGGTCAGACCCCTTAAAGGGGGAAGCCACAAAAAGAAATTCATATTGGTCATGGTGGATAAATCCACTAAATGGATAGAAGCCAAACCAGTTAAAACAGCTGAGGCCGGACCAGTGATCGATTTTATATCAGGCATAGTCCACCGTTATGGTGTCCCGCACAGTATCATCACTGACAATGGCTCTAACTTCACAGCTGATGAGGTGAAAACCTGGTGCGCTAAGTTGGGCATTAAACTTGACTATGCATCAGTATACCACCCCCAAACGAGCGGCCAAGTCAAACGGGCGAATGGTCTGATCATGAGTGGTATTAAACCAAGACTCGTGCGCTCTTTACGAGAATCGGATAAGCACTGGGTTGAGGAACTCGATCCCGTACTCTGGGGACTCCGGGCAACGCCCAATCGAACGACCGGATAAACACCCTTCTTTATGGTGTATGGCGCTGAAGCCGTATTACCCTGCGATATTATTCATGACTCACCTAGAGTGCGCATGTACGGAGAAAAAGAAGCTGAAGTTGATCGACAGGATGGCCTGGATGGACTAGAAGAGGAGCGCGATGTAGCCAAGGCCCGTTCTACATTTTATCAGCAACAAGCCAGGCGTTACCAAAGCAGAGAAGTGCGGGCTAAAACATATAACATTGGAGAACTTGTTCTACACCTCTCGGAGAAGAAAAAGGATAAGCTCAAACCCAAATGGGAGGGGTCCTTCATTATTGATGAAGTCCTTACTGGAGGAGCCTATCGCCTTCGCAATGCGGAGGATAATCGCCTTGAGCCGAACCCATGGAACGCCGCCCAGCTCCAAAGATTTTACGCATAATTTGCCCCCCTTATGTCTAAGTTAAAAATTAGGTTTCTTTTTTCCATTTTCTCTTTCTTTTTACCCTCTTTAACCCTCTCTCCTTATATTGTATGTTTGGATAAACCGCATTGTTGGGGGTATGCATCTTCAAATGTATACATCCCACCATACATGGGGGCTTCTTTTGAAAGAAGCACTTTATTACAAAGCTTAAAAGCTTTTTTTCCGTACTATCTGTTGTTTCTGCCATTTTATGCACCTCTATGACTTAATTTTTTGCCAACTAGGGTTGCCTCGCTCCTGTGCTTATACCCTATGTTCCCAATTGTTCGGCTAGGGTGTAAAGGGAGCACCTCTGCGATTGTTACAACCGAGCTATCCAACGTTGTACCTCAGACGGGTGAAGCCGAAAGCTAGCGTTCTTAAGAGAATATTTGGGCGGCACATATTCAACAAGACGTTTTCGGAATAACGCATAAAAGTGGCTGTCTGTACTTCGGAGACAAGCCCAGCCTAAGAAAAGGAACCCATAACGGAACTATTTTTCTTGGAAGATGTTTCTTACGTTAAAAAGTAATATAACATAACTCCACCGATCACAGCTTGTCTGTTGGAGCAATATGACCGGATTGCCTGGTTTCCGACAATACCAAATGTTTACTGTCAAACATAGTATGCGGAAACACTCCAACTTTTTGGTTCGGAGGTGGAAGCCGAAGGTCTGTGATGACAAAATTTTCATACAATTCGGTAGGAGATAAGTTCGGTCGTAAAGTACATGGGTACATCAAATCAAACACTCACTCCCTTTCTATGCCATCTAGTAGGCTATCTAATTTACAATCCTGTTGCGAAAATTTAGCCGTTGTCATCACTTGGTCATATACCAAGTTTATGGGAATTTCCTTCCCGTCGAGTCCCCACGGTCCAACTCTGGCCATATGGTTCGGGTCAAGACTAGTATAGCGTGTCTTCACCATGGACCATGCCTCTCAAGTGCATTCACGGCAGTCCGATGTCTTCCACAGCTCGAACCGACACCGGGCACCCTTGAATAGATCAGCCAACCCCTCTATACTTTCTAGAGGGACGTTGGAGGGCCATAAGGCTTTGGCCATATTCTTCATCGCCTTCCAAGCACGCTCGTGTAGCTTGGCCAGCTCCTTCAGAATGTCACTTTGAAGAATTGGCATTTTCTTCTCGGGGCGACCGGTCAACATACCTGCATCAACTGAACTATCATATTCTGCATTATATGATTCTCTCAAATAATCTGGACGGTTCGCAAGACATACCGAATATACCATCCTTTAGTTTCTGATTTTCTTGTTGTGCCTCTAAGAGTTGAGCCTTCAAGCTCTTTATCTCTTTGGCCTGTTTCTTTACTTCCTCCTCCAATTTTTTATCATTGCCATAGTACATTGGGGCACTCTTTATTTCTTCAAGCTCTCGGGTCAGTGCACTATTCTTCTCCTTGAGAATCTGTGGTCATCAAACGATCCTTAAATCAGTTTTGGTCACCCGCTTTAAGTCTCGGGGGCTACTACTACTATCTATCCATTAAGTTACTGAAAAATATTACCTGCATATCCTTTGAGAACAGGTGAGCGACCCCGGTGAGTCCGTCCTGGACAGCTCGGATATAAGCACCTACAGTGCTTAGGGTGTTGAACTCCGACTCTGTTAAGCAGGGGCGTGTAAGGCTTCTATCAAGTGATGATGGTTCATCGCACTCTCAACTTCGGAGTTGGTCACGAACATCTCATCCAGATCTCCGTGCGATGAGCGAGTCTATGCCGCGTCAGCATGCGCCCCCGTCCCGACTGGTATCTCCGGCGCCGGATTAGCCGCAGCTCGGCTGGCTGGGACCTTACCCACGGTGCGCCGAATACCCCTCCTGCAATAATAGTGGGAGGATTCGAATGATGGCCCGACTTCACGACTGAATAATAACAAAGAAGTATATACCTTTTCAATGGTGGAACAGGATCGGAAGCGCTGCCGGCCTCCTTTCATTTTCCACGGCCCTTCCGCGAAGATGCTGACCTTTTCTTGGTCACCCTTCCTTGGGTACGGCTTGCTGAGCGCCGATCCTGCGAAGCATGGTCCAATGTAGAAGATAAGGAGACAGGTGGAAGTATTCCTCTTCCTTGAGAATACAGTTTCCGGGCACTTACCTTCACGAATGGATAAAGATTGGGGTAGTCAGCCATAATGGCCACATCCGAGCCGTCAAGGCTCGCCTGATAGTAGACTCCATCTTCGAACTCTACAAATATGTCTGGATCCTCATGGAATCCGGGGTCTTCATCGTGATCATGATCCTCTGGCTGGGGGCGGGGCAGTTAATGTTCTCGACAACCTGCCTCCATGACTGTTCAAAAAACAAATAGCCAAGGTATCTGGATAGTGCATTCCCATGGATAAAAGAGCATTGAGCGGTTAAAAAAACTTACCCATTCAATAGGAGAGTACATGGAATAGGCGTCTTGGCAATTTACATGCATAAAGTCCTCTTCCTCTCCTTTATATAGGCCGGCCAGAGCTGCCGCTAATGCGGCTTGACCATCCGGCCCCTTTCGCCTATAGCGGGATGCGTCGTCCTCCCCGTGTAGTTCCATAAAGGAGTCACTCGGGATTGAAGTGGCTGAATGCATCTCTTTATTGCGATAGCCATAACTTCTATGATGGAGAGACCGGAATGGGTCAATAGCTTGATCTTGTTTACCAAGTTCATCACCTCCGCACTATCTTCTTGGGCGGAGATTTGGGACGCCAGTTATATAGCTTCTTCAAGGGGGCGTTGGAAAATTCTGGCAATCCGCACCGGACTGGGTCTGGAAGGGGTACATTGTCAATGTAGAACCATTCCAAAGACCATTTGGTAGATCCCTTCTTTGGAGTCCCAACAGGGTAACTGGATCGGGCTATACGCCATACTTCAACACCGCCCACTTCAAAAATAGACCCGCCGCCCTGATGGCGGGGGACAAGGCAGAAGAACCTTTTCCATAGTTCGAAGTGAGCCTCGCAACCCAAGAACAGTTTGCAGAGAGCGACAAAACCAGAAATATGTAGGATAGAACCTGGTGTAAGGTTGTGCAATTGAATCCCGTAGTGTTCCAGTAGGCCCCTAAGGAAGGGGTGGATGGGAAATCCCACGCCCCTCAAAAGAAATGAGGTAAATCACACCCTCTCCCCTTGACTGGGATTGGGGAAATTCTCCGCCAATGCATCAGTGCCTATGGTGGTTAGCCCCGCCCACACGGAGAAGAGATCTGGGGGAGGAAGGTATCCTTGCATATGGAGTCGACTGAGCTGGAGGTGAGATATGGAACAACTCTGCCAATCCCCCTCTTGCGGGCCATGAGGACGCGAGGAAGAACCAGGGGCGCTCGTCATGATTTTTTGTGGCATGCTCTGGTGCTTTTGGGTGCGATGCAAGATGTCAACTTAGGGATCTCGCCTCGCTTTATAGGCGCGGTTTGTCCCTGCCAGGAATATTAAAATACAAGGATAACAGACCGTTCGCATTCACTCAAACGCGTGGAAATCGAGGCGACGACAGGGAGGAATCATAAAGACTGACAAGGAAACCAATGCTGGGCTATCTTCAATCCAGAGTACAATGGAGAACCCGCCTTGCAAAGCCGAAGGCTTGTGTCCGCATACTACATCGACATTGCAGGCAAGTTCGGGGGCTACTGAGGGAGTCCTGGATTCAGGGGTCCTCAGATGTCCGGCCTAGGTGTTTGGGCTGGGTTGCTTGGGCCGTACAGATCACGTCGAAGATCATCTACCGTGTTCAAATGGGACTTATCAATGCATGGACGGCAAGAATAGAGTCCGGAGGTTTCCTTCCCTGATAAACCGACTTTGTACCATCCATAGACCCCCTTCGGTGTGTATATATTTTGGAGGGGTTAGTCCATAGAGGGAAACTTCTGTCATTGTTGGAATTCCCATAGGCTAGACATCTAGGGTTAGCCATCATGATCTCGAGGTAGATCAACTCTTATAATCTTCATACTCGATAATCATAAATCAAGCAGGAGTAGGGTTTTACCTCCATTAAGAGGGCACGAACCTGGGTAAACATCATGTCCCCTGGCCTCCTGTTACCATTGATCCTTAGACGCATAGCTTAGGCCCCCTACCCAAGATCTGTTGGTTTTGACGCCGACAATCACCCACTCCAATTAAAATGGCTAATAATAAGAAAAGTAATTGAATGTACAAACATTGTAAGATAGGCAGTGTCGGCATTCTGGATATGGGGGTATCTAGACTTGCCTGCCTGCGGCCCACCGCGTGGCTCCATCAATAGCCTGGTACAGCCCAACTTCAGCATCAACGACTCAAGACCCTCGCGAGGGGCCAAGCCTTGCGAGGCGGACGACACCAAGATCCTCGAGGGAATCGGCCTCCTCAAGCTGGCTCCCGAGGGGCGGAGAGTTCTATGCAAGGTGCACCTCACGAGGCTCAGCTGACATGAGCCATGACGACCAACGCCAGGCGGGCGCCAGCGGGCGCAGAGCGCCAGTTTCCTCTTTGGTGCAAGGGAGGCAAGCCACAGGCGCGGAGTCCCGAGGAATCAGCTAAGACCAAGACCGCCAGGACGGCATGATGGAAGTCATCACCGAGCCCACCATAGCGTCACGACAAGAGGCTTTTCGCAGGAGAAGACCACTTTAGTCAGGATAGGATGTACTACTTGTCCCCTTTCGAATCTGGCCATTGTGGTATCCCTTCCTGCCAACATTTGGGAAGAGGACCACGACCGCTAAAAATAGGACTTGGCCACCACCAAGGAGGGGGATCGGATCCATTCTCACCCGACCACCTCACCAGCTCTCTTGAGCTCAAGAACACCTCACCTCCTAAGGCCAGTTCATCCACTGTACTAGTTCATCCTCAGCCCTTCGAGGCAATCCACCAAAACCCTGGAGTAGGGTATTACACCGCAAGGTGGCCCGAACCAAGATAAACTATTGTGTCTCTTTGTCTATTTGAGCCCGACGCGCTAGGCTTAGGAGGATTGCGAGTAGGCAGGCTGGGTAGGTTGAGATCTCCGCACGCACCCCGGAGTTCGAACCTTTCAAGGGTTTGCGGAACCCGTAATCCGAAATTTGGTGCACCATGTAGGGGTGCGTCGGGGATCCTCTGCTCCGTCCGTCAGATCGCGCCATCGGCATCAATGGTGGGCACTTCTCCACCAACTCGCTGACGCACGCCTTTGAAGAAGCGCCGGGGCTGTGCCCTTTAGCCCCCTCCTTGCAGCGGGTGGAATGGTCGCCCAAGTTGAAGCCCGATATGCCGCCACGCTACGACGGCATGTCGGACCCGGATGGCTTCCTCCAGGCGTACGAGGAGGTAGTCTGGGTGGTCGGCGGAGACAACAAGGTGAAGGCCAACTGGCTCCCCATGGCCCTTGTAGGAAGCGCCGCACGCTTGGCTGCTCCACCTGCCTGTCGGCGTTCTGGGAACGGGGGTCCCTAGACTTGCCTGCCCGTGGCCTGCGGCGTGGCTCAAGGGGTGGCCCAGTACGGCCCGTCTTCATCAACCCAAGCTCAAGACCCTCGCGAGGGGCCAAGCCTCGCGGGGCGGACGACGCAAGGCTTCCTCAGGGGGCCTCACCAGGCAGGCTCGCGAGGAGGCGGAGAGATTAAGGCAGGAGTACCTCGCGAGGTGCTCATGACGCAAGCCATGACGATCGAGACCAGGCGGGCGCCAGCCAGTGCAGTGTCCTTGTTTCCTCTTTGGTGCAAAGGGGGCAAGTGCAGGTGCGGAGTACCGAGGCATCAAGCAAAGGTTACCATTTCAGTGCAACAAGACCAAGACCAGTAGAGCGGCAGGACGGAGGTCACCGTGGGGCCCAAGACGGTGTCATCGCCAGTGCCTTTGGCAGTCGAAGACCAACTTTAGTCAGGATAACTTGTACTAGATGTTCCCCTTCAAAATGGCCGTTGTTGGCCCCGTTCCCGCTCAATAGTTGGGAAGAGGACCAGGGCATCTATATATAGAGATAGCCACCACAGCAGCGAGGAGCTCATCGAGTTTTGACCTAGCCAACAGAGACCGAATCCACCCAAGTAGAGCACCACACCAGCTCAAGAACACCTCTCGCGAGGTTGTTCTTCCTTTGTACTGTTCATCATCAGCCCCTGAGGAAATCTACCACACCACAAACTAGAGTAGGGTATTACACCACAACGGTGGCCCAAACTAGTATAAACCTTGTGTCCCTTGTGTTGTTCATCGTGCAGCTTAGATTCACAGTGAGGCGTTGGGACGTGGATCGGTAGGAAGTAGATCTTCGCGCGCACCCCAGAGTTCAAACCTTAAGGGTTTTGCCAGAACCCGATATCTGACATTTGGTGCGCCAGGTAGGGGTGCGTCGGAATCTTTCTTTAGCTGTTCCGCGTTCGATTGTTCGTCGCATCCATGGCGGACGCTCGCCAAGCTCGCGCCGAGCGTCGGGCTGCTCTCGCTACCCGCATCGCCCAGACGGCTCCCGTCGGTGGGCCTCCTCATCGTTCCCCGTCGCCTACCGCCAATGCCACCACCGGCCCGGCGGGGAACGAGCAACAAGCGTCGTCGCTGCATCCCTTGGTGCAGCGGGAAGGCCGCACTGCCACTCCGTCGCTAACTCCAGCTGGTTCGTCGTCTTATGCTCGTCGCGCTCCCACGGACGCGCAGGGCGCGTTGCTCCTGGCACATGAGCTGCTGCACTACCGCCCCGTCGACGACCTCTACAAGGAGTGGCTCGCTTGCATCACCGAGCTCGTCAGTGCCACAGGGGGCTCTCCTGCGCCGTCCCTCTCACTGCCTCGCCCTCCGTCCTGCGTGGGTGATGTAGCTCATGAGGTGCCTCCACCACCTCCTCCCCAAGAAGGCGCTCTGGCTCCAAGGCACGCGGCCCCTAGACGAGACCCACCGCGTCCAGTGCCCGCTCGACAAGAAAGGAGCTGCCAAGAAATCCCTCAGCCTCAAGAAGGCGCTCGCATGCTCCCCGCTCTGGCACGTCAAGACCGCATCCTTGCACCAGCACGTCAAGACCCCGCGCTACCCCTGGCGGTGGCACGCGGGAATTTCCAAGAGCAAGCCCCGCGTCTGCAAAGGGCTTTGGTGGCCACTATAGGCTGCCGCGCCTTCACCACTGAGCTACGTAGTGTCGCCTGGCCGGGCAAGTTCAAGACGGGTCTGCCTCCTCGCTATGATGGCACTACCGACCCCGCGGAGTTCCTGCAGCTCTACAAGCTGGGCATCGAGGCGGCCAACGGAGACGAAAAGGTCATGGCGAACTGGTTTCCCATGGCACTCAAGGATGGTGCCCACACCTGGCTCCTGAACCTGTCTCCCGACTCGATCTCCTCTTGGGACGAGATGCGCACCCGCTTCATCGCCAACTTCCAGGGCACTCGCAACCGTCCTCCAGTCCTGGGTGACCTGCGCCGCATCAAGCAGCAACCGGGAGAGACCTTGCAGAAGTACATCCAGCGCTTCAACATCACTTGATTCAAGATTCCCAAGGTGACTGAGGAGGCCATCATCTCGGCGTTCTCTAATAGTGTCCGCGACGTCAAGATGAAGGAGGAGCTGGCTATCCATGAGGATCTGTGCACATATCTGGAGCTGTTCAAACTGGTGAACAAGTGTGCAAGGGTTGAGGAGGGGCGCCTCTCCCGTCTCGAGCTTCCAGCTGTTGAACCAGAAAAGAAGAAAGCCAAGGCGAAGGACGTGAAGCGCAAAGGAGCAGCTGTGCTTGCAGCAGAACCGGACACGAAGCGCGGCAGGGACCATCCGGAGTCATCCAAGGGCAGCCGATACTGCGCCTACCACGACCTCCACACCCACAACACCAACGAATGCCAGGACCTCAGAGCCGTTTGAGAAGGATGCGTCGGTTGACGCCCCGAGCACAACGACCGGGGCTACGGCCAAGGAGGAGGAAGAGGTGGAGGACGATGGGACGACCGAGGCCCTCGCCAGGAGTGGCATGACTGCCCTCGCGAGGTTCGCTAGCAGGACCAGCCTCGCGAGGGGGCTTGGAGGGATCAGCCTCACGAGGACCGCCCTCAGGGCAACGCAGGCCTTCCTCCTCTGCCACCACCGCCAAGAAGGAATGATGACCACCACCAGGACGAGGGGGCTGGGGGCTTCCAGGAGCCGCATGCTATCGCTTGCATCTTGGGTGGTGCCCAGGCCCCAACCTCTCAGCGCATCTTCAAGCAGTTTGCTCGCGAGGTGAACGCAGTCCTCCCCAAGCTCGAGGCCATGCGCCCTCTCAGGTGGTCCACGTGCGCCATCACGTTCAGCTCAGCGGATCAGCTCAAGTGTGTGGCTACAGCTGCACTACAACAAGAACCCCCCTTCAGCAACGCATCAATGCGTTGTTCTATGTCCATATATGTGTTGCTACGGTCTACACCAACGGATTAGTATGCGTTGCCGTTGGCGGCGTTGGAAGGGTCTACAACAACATATATGCATTCGTTGGTAAACTGCGTGTAGAAGCGTTGGTAGACAGCAACATATAGAGTTAGTGCTCAACAACGTTTCATATGCGTTGGTGGCGACCATGGACAAATAAGAGATCACTACTTCATATGCATTGGTGGCCACAATGGACAAACAGATTTTTAAATGGACATAACAGATAGGTAGCCCAATTCTGGACCTTGCAATGTCGACGATTGGAGGCACAATATAATAAACATAATGTTCTCATTTATTAAATTGACTATGTTTTATTACAAAGAACAAACAAAGAACATGATCCAAAAATTACAAGAGGTGAAACAATCTATCAGTAGCCCAATTCTTGACCTTGCAATCAACTATAATGTTTGAAACATTGATCCTAAAAATGACATTCTAATTTTTTTGATCCTGAAATGGCATTCCAATTATCTTGTAGTAGCCCCATTGTTAACCTTGCAATCAACATCTGAGCCATTCATCCTCAATTTACCTTCGTGATCTACATGAGACGAGCAACTTACATTAGAGAAATCAAGTTATTATAGAAATACAATTTAAAGCACCCTATAAATGTGATTTATTGAGACATAGATTTATATATAGATAAGGGGATAAATAATAATCTGAATACAAAAGGAAAATCCAACATGAATTTATAAATAACATCTCAGATTATGCTATTTATATCCGTGTACTAAATATTTTTGCATCTTGCATCAACTCAAAACTATATGAACTATTAATATATGTTTTTAGTGTTCTAGTTTATTTTCTGTAAAAAATACCAAAATTCAGATGTGGAAACTGCATATACTTGTAGTGTTAGTATCATCCTTTGTAAAATAATAATAATAATACACGCTAGCAAAAGGGCCATCACTATGCTATGGAGTACAAACACATAGACTTCAAGTCTTCACCCATTCTTTGTAAACTGAGGGCATTCTATTTATCTTAATTGCCTTGCACATGTTCTGAATATCGATGGCTCGTTAGAAGCTGCATATTAATACACATAGCACCTTTGACCAATCAGATGTGGCTGTTCATTGTGAACAACCATCAGCTTGCATATACTACTAAAAATTATATTATATGAAAAATTAGATGAATTTAGCAACTAAATGACAAGTAGCTAACGAATAATACTGAATATACTGAATTGAACATTTCCATTTTCGAGAGGTCTTTGCACTAGCTAGCTTTGCGTTAGATTGCTCCCGTACTACTCTTGCTTGGGATGATCTACTAGTCAAGTGTGTTTTGTTGTATTAGGAGAAATCTCAGTGCAACAACTTGAAAATCTTCAAATATTCTACGTCACACAAAAGATCTTAATTACTGAGATTTACCAGGTCCAGATTAGAATTTCTTGATCCATGAATAAAGTTCTCAGAACTTGCAGAAGCAACAACACGAGAAAAAAACCATCACCAGATTTGGGACAGCTGGAGTTATCAACTCATGCATATGAAGAATACATGCATAATGAACTAAGAAATAGGGGGAGGGGGTTGTACAGGAAAACTACGAACTATCTAATCCACTTCTGCTCATCATGACGCCAACCCAGAGCCCTTGACTTGACCTTGAAGGGATGCAGGATCTAAGTAGTATAGACAAGTGTACCCTAATTATATATAAAAATAATAATTCATTGGCGGCTGGGAAAGATGAGCCTGCCAGACTGAACCATCATAGGAAGTCTGGTTTCTACATGGGGTTTGTCTTAAACTCTGGCTGTTTCATGGCTTATAGAGTAGCACTATGTATAACGTCAAACAACTTTCGTGTTCCAAGTTCAGCTGGTGACATCATGACCCACATTCTGAACTAAACTGGAACCCCAAACAGCTCACAGGGTTAAATGTAAGTGAAATAGAACATTCATGTAGTAACAAGTCAGATTTTGTTACCCCTACTTTAGCTAGGAGATCGATGGATGGAGGACCAATGATTTTCTGGTTGATCACCACAAAACTATTGTAACTTCCTGAGAGAAACTGCATGTCATAGAAATGCGCAAGCACAATCTTTTCAGAGAGAGAGAGAGAGAGAGAGAGCAAGGGACACACTAAGCAAAATACCTTATTTTTCAGTTCAATGATCTTATTGACATGTTCATCAACATGACGTCTCTCGGAAGAAACCATCTTTAATTTTCTCCTTGTTCAGTGTTTGAGTAGAAGAATCCTGCATTTATTTCACTGAGAAACTTATGTGTCAATTAAACTCTCTCCTTCAATGATGCGCGTGAAACAGGAAATCTAAGGGCCTGTTTGGCAGCTAAGTTTTTTCTTAGTATTTGGAAAATACTGTGGTTTCTAAGAATACTATAGTTCTAAATACTTTAGAGTGTTTCTGTGGCAGAGCTACAAACAAATAGCTGAGCAGGCGAGGCATAAGGAAAGCTGCTAGCACTCATCCTAACAACAATGTTTTACTAGATACAATTTCTTTTGAGGCACTGTGGATATAAATTGGAAATGTGACGCAGTCAGATTGTTCTCATGTTAACAATGCTTCACTCAATGCAGTTTACACTCAGATTGATGTCATGCTAACTAGTGCTAACAAGAATTATTCACTGGATACAAATTAAGCTGTAGAAATCAGTAATTAGATGAATCCACAATGTTGTAAGTGAAATTTAGGGATATGAAAGAATCAAAGGAAATTACCTGCATTGTCTTGCATGGTGTTTTCCCCTCATGTAGTAGTACTTATATCACTACACCTGCAAATCTCTTCTATAAAAAAAGCAAGACTCACATCAATTGCAAATAATGTCCATGAAAAATGGCAATTTTATCAAGACATATGAGCACCCGAGACAAATCAGCAGCACAACTCGCAAATCAAACACTGGTAGGGACTCGCGATTTTGGAGAGGTTGAGAGAAGTTGCTCATTTCCTCTGGGGCTGAGGCGCTGGTTGGCCGCTGCGGGCTGCGTCGGTCGGTGCCTCGGGCTGAGACCAGTCGGCTGCTATGTGCCGGTTGGCACCGTCGGCGAGGAACAAACAAGGATGAGCAAGGGCAGGGGGCGTACTACTGAACTGATGCAGCTGAGGACGGGGAAGTCGGTACTTGCATCGTCCCTGGCTGTGCGGAGGAAGAACGGCGGCCTCGGCATCTCAAGTCGCGCGGAGGAACGGCGGCGGCGGCACCTTTCCCGACGCGAGGAGGATGGCAAGGACGCCATGTGCGTCCCCGACGCGAGGAGGATGGCGAAGACGCAGTGTGCAGCCCCGACGTATGGAGAAAGTGGCAAGGGAGGGGGCATCGTCGAAGGAACAGGGGGAGGCGGGGCAAGGGGATGGCGGCGGTGAGGGAAGGGGATGGAGGCCGATGCAGGTGTGTCTCTTGTTTAGGATTTTTTTTAAGATAAAGGGCAAAACGAAGGGATAATAGACTTCGTGTGCGAGCGATGAGACAGAAGAGGTGGAGGTGGGTACGGGGAGGTTAGCGCTAAGTGGGGAAGGTGGGAGGTTCAACCAAACAACACATCATGCTATCTTCGTTGGTAGACATGCATTGCTGTATGGGGGTTTTTGTTGTAGTGTGGCATCCTCCCAATGCTTTGTTCCCCAGTCATCAGCAATGTGCAAGTCACTAGGACCCTCATCGATGGCGGCGCAGGGCTCAACGTTCTGTCCGTCGAGACATTCAACAATCTCCAAGTACCATATGATCAACTTCAGCCAACCAAGCCTTTTTCAGGAGTCACTGACGGCTCCACCGCTTCGATAGGGCAGGTTCACCTCCCTGTCACCTTCGGGCAGCGCAAGAACTACCGTACTGAGCTCATCGACTTCGACGTTGCCCACATTCGCCTGCCATACAATACCATCCTCGGATATCCAGCCCTGGCCAAGTTCATGGTGGTGTCTCACCATGGTTACAATGTCCTCAAGATGCCGGGAAGCGGCGGAGTCATCACAGTACCCTGCGAAGAGAAAGATGCGGTATACTCTCTCGAGCGTGCCTTCCAAGCTGCGTCAGTCGAGGACCTAGAAAGCAAGAGTGAGAACCTTCCCGAGGTAGTTCCCAAGAAGAAGAAGACATCACCCAGCTCAAGGCCTCAGGAGGTAGGCTTCTCCGGAGGCGCCGCGTCAGGATCTGCGCCCGTGCAAGGGACGCCTCCCTCCATCGCATAGGAAGGCACGCCCGACGCCCTCCTCAGGAAAGGCTCGGAGGCTCTCTCCTGGAGGGCCTCAGACTTTGCCAAGATCACGAGGGAGGCGCTCGGGCACCACTTGGAGGCGTGCTTCACGACACGTTTCCCTCAGGAAGGCATGGGGCAAGGAAGGCCCAACCCTCAGGAGTTCATCACCAAGGTCACTCAGTAGCTGCAGGAATCACGAGTCATGCGCGGCGGTCGCCGCCTACCCGGTGTAGCTCCCCATCCAAGTGAGGATGGCGGGCTGCACGTCTGCATCGACTACCTGGGGCTCAACCGAGTCACGTCTCAGGAGCATTTCTGGCCTTCGCGCATGGGATGCTGCGATGGTCCGCCACACAACTATGTTTGCATGCCTTTCGGCCTGCCAAACACGGCTGCTGCTCACCAGCGCCTTATGCGGAGCATTCTGGAAGCTCAGGAGGCCAGGCACCACGCGGTCCTGGAAGAGATGGAGATGGTCCTCGAGGAGCCGCCCGGACCCCGGAGCCTCCTGAGGCTCAGGGCTCTGGAGGCTCATGAGGATCGGCCTCTTCACCGCGCATCGTCAGCTACCTCAGAACCCGCTCTACAATGGCATCAGGTGACATCTTCCAGTTTCATTTCAGCTGGGAGCGCCCTCAGGGCTGCATTATTCCCAGGTCGCATGGGTCTATCCCTGCGGTATGTATCTCTTTTGCTTATGTCTTTAGTTCACCTTGCTGGGGGCGCCCCTCGGGTTGCATCATCCCCAAGCCGCTCGGGCCTGACCCAGTGGCGTGTATCTCTTTTGCCAATTTGCCTTTCATGCTTAACCTGCCTATGTTTATCATCTTCCGCCCCGCGGCCCCTTTTTCTCCCTCATGCAAATCGCTTGCACGTTAAAAGGGGGGGCGCCTGAGCATCACCACTTAGGGGCTCTTACTGGCTCTCCAGCCCTCACCCCCAGGCCTTGTCCATGGCATCGCAACCTGGCATACCAGCGGCGGCTGAGCTTGCTCGAGGGACGGGACCTGAGGACGTAGAGCATTTGCATCTAACCACCTTGCAGGAACACTCAGCTGCCCAAGGCTCAAGATCAGGCGCAACCCGCCTTGAGGTAGGGCCTCGTGAGTCCCGTGCTGGCTCACGGGTGCCCAGATACACCTCGTCTAGCCCTACCGTGTCGGCCACGTGTCAGGGCGGGGCTGTACACGCCCCGGGGGCTCCTCCCGGAGGGCCCTCCCTCCCACGTACCAGTGGAAGCACCATGCTCCGTGCTGGCTGACGACACTGCCGAGGAGCGGCTATGCCCGTACACATACGGAAGCGCTACGCTCCGCGCTGGTGATAAACAACTGAGGGAAGCCCACGGCTGTATCAATCTCAGGGAGCCCAGAGCTCGGTGTCTGGCCTCATCGCAATGCCTCCCCCCGGGAGCGCCACACGAGCGGGCTAGACATGGGGGCTGCGCTCGGGTCACGCCCGAGCGCACGCCACCTAGCCAGGTCCCTCGAACCTGGTTGTCGCACGCCTCTCCCCGAGCGGAGCCAAGGTATGAAGACCGTTTGAGCGTCAAGGGGGACTCCTGAGCATCGCGAGTCAGGAGCCTAACTAGTCATGTAGCCCCTCACTCCTTAGTTCCGAAAGGCTAACGGCGGTTGAGGTATGTGCGGGGCCGGGCCCTGCCAACGTAGAACGACAGATCTGCTCCTACACCCCCCTCCCTATTTGTTGTTTGCGCGTCAAGGGGGACTCCTGAGCATCGCGACTCAGGAGCCTAACTTGCTACGTAGCCCCTCACCCCTTGGTCCCGTCCTGGTGATCCAGTCGGGGCTAACAGCGGCTGAGGTATGCGCGGGGCCGGGCCCTACCGATGCAGAACACAAAGCAAATAGGAAGGAAACCGCAAGATCTCGCAAATTCAGAAGCAAATATTACAAACCATAAATTGTCCTCACGATACCAAACACAAGTTTAAACGCCTCCACGAGGCATGATGCATGTTGCAGGAGTTGAAACAGGAAAAGAAGCCGCAGGGAGATCACCCTTGAGCAGCGCCGTCGTTCGCCGGGAGCCCCGCCTCCGTGGTAGAGTTGCGCTTGTCAGATCCACCTCCCGAGGCCGTGGAACCAGCAGTACCTGCCTTGGGCGCAGTGGCGAAGGCGCGGAACTTCACCAGTAAGGCCTCCGCTCGGCCCTTCATGGCCTCAGCAGCAGCGGCGGAGCGCTCGATGTCCACAGGCTCCAGCAGATCGTCAAGGTTGGCATCGGGGTTGCGAAGGTAGACGTGGTTGAGGATCCGCGTCAGTGCCGCAGAAAAAAGGATGCGAGCTTCAACCTCGGCCATGGGGCCGATGCTGGTCACGACCTCCTCAAGCGCTTCGACCAGGAAGAGAAGCAGCTTGGCGGGGCCGTCCGTGGCTCCGGCCAGCGGCTTCTCCAGACCATCATCGTAAAGCGACTTCAGCGCCCTGCGAGATCTCTCCTCGTAATCCGCGAAGGCCACATGATCGTCGGCCAATACCTTCGCCTTGGCGTCCAGCTCGACCTTCTCCACCTTCAGCTCCTGCTCCAGTGTCTTCAATCGGTTGCGATCAGCGGACAGCTCAGCGTCGCGATCCCCGATGGTGGCCTCCCGATCCTTCATCTCCTCCTCCTTTGCCTGGCGGTCGCCAACCTCTTTGGCAAGCTTGTCGCGCATGCCCTGCAACTCATTCTCCAGTGCCTTGCAACGTTCCTGGACGATCAAAGCATCCTTCAACGCCGTGTGACGGGCAGCTATGGCCTAGGTGGCGACGTGTTTCTCCTCCTCAGAAGCTGCCACAGCCTGGTTTAGTGCCGCTCGGACAAAGGTGTTAGAGCGAGCCCAGCCAGAGATCAGCTCCAGGGGCCTGGCCACCAGGCAGGGGTTAGCGCCGTAGAGATCTTCTCGCAGCTGACCCGGCTTAGCAGCAGCATGATCCAAGACGGCGGAGGAGGCAGAGGAATCGGGAACCAGTGGAGCAGGAGGAGAAGACAGCAGCGTGATCACGGCCTGGGAGGCTGGGACCTCCTGAGCCTTGGTAACCTCGACGACAGCATCAAGCGCAGGCGCCTCCAGAGTCAGCGGGGCTACGGAGGCTGGCACCCTGCCAAAGCACTCCCCCTGGCCTCGCGAGGACGACCGGGCAGGGGAGGTGCGAGCTCCACTGCCTCCCCTTCCCACAGGCGAAGGAGCGGCCATGACAGGCGAGCTTGCCCCAAGTGGAGCCACCGTGTCCCCCTTCAGCCTCTTCGCCGCAGGCGGCAGCCTACCCAAGTGATGGAGGATGTCAAGCCCTGACAGCAAAAACAAGAGCAAAGCAGAGTTCGAGTACTTACAGGTTGGTCGCGGCGTGTTCCAGCGGCTTCCTGTCGAGCTTAAAGCCCGAGAGCCTCTTGCGGGGCATAGCCTCGGGAGGTCCAGAGGTAGAGGAGGGCGCACCAGAAGGGCTGGAGCTAGCTTCAAGCAGTGCTGGGGCCGGAGTAGCCCCTTGGGAGATCAGCCCCGACCAGCTCTCTTGAGCTCAAGAACACCTCACCTCCTGAGGCTAGTTCATCCACTGTACTAGTTCATCCTCAGCCTTTCGAGGCAATCCACCAAAATGCTGGAGTAGGGTATTACACCGCAAGGTGGCCCGAACCAGGATAAACTGATGTGTCTCTTTGTCTCTTTGAGCCCGACGCGCTAGGCTTAGGAGGATTGCGAGTAGGCAGGCTGGGTAGGTTGAGATCTCTGCACACACCCCAGAGTTCGAACCTTTCAAGGGTTTGCGGAACCCGTAATCCGACATTTGGCGCACCATGTAGGGGTGCATCGGGGATCCTCTGCTCCGTCCGTCAGATCGCGCCATCGGCATCAATGGTGGGCGCTTCTCCACCGACTCGCCGATGCGCGCCTTCGAAGAAGCGCCGGGGCTGCGCCCTTTAGCCCCCTCCCTGCGGCGGGTGGAATGGTCGCCCAAGTTCAAGCCCGAGATGTCGCCACGCTATGACGGCATGTCGAGCCCGGATGGCTTCCTCCAGGCATATGAGGAGGCAGTCTAGGTGGCTGGCGGAGACGACAAGGTGAAGGCCAACTGGCTCCCCATGGCCCTTGTAGGAAGGGCCGCGCGCTTGGCTGCTCCACCTGCCTGACAACATTCTAGGAATGGGGGTCCCCAGACTTGCCTGCCTGTAGCCTGTGGCGTGTCTCAAGGGGTCGCCCAGTACGACCCGTCTTCATCAACCCAAGCTCAAGACCCTCGCGAGGGGCCAAGCCTCACGGGGCGGATGACGCAAGGCTTCCTCAGGGGCGGCCTCACCAGGAAGGCTCGCAAGGAGGTGGAGAGATCAAGGCAGGAGTACCTCATGAGGTGCTCGTGACGCAAGCCGTGACGATCGAGACCAGGCGGGTGCCAGGCAGGCGCCAGCCAGTGCAGTGTCCCCGTTTCTTCTTTGGTGCAAAGAGGGCAAGCGCAGGCACGGAGTACCGAGGCATCAAGCAAAGGTTACCATTTCGGTGCAATGAGACCAAGACCAGTAGAGCGGCAGGACGGAGGTCACCGTGGGGCCCAAGATGGCGTCATCGCCAGTGCCTTTGGCAGTCGAAGACCAACTTTAGTCAGGATAACTTGTACTAGGTGTTCCCCTTAAAAATGGCCATTGTTGGCTCCCTTCCCGCTCAATATTTGTGAAGAGGACCAGGGCCTCTATATATAGAGATAGCCACCACAGTAGCGAGGAGCTCATCGAGTTCTGACCTAGCCAACAGAGACCGAATCCACCCAAGTAGAGCACCACACCTGCTCAAGAACACCTCTCGCGAGGCTGTTCTTCCTTTGTACTGTTCATCATCAGCCCCTGAGGCAATCCACCACACCACAAACTCGAGTAGGGTGTTACACCACAACGGTGGCCCGAACTAGTATAAACCTTGTGTCCCTTGTGTTGTTCATCATGCAGCTTAGATTCACAGCGAGGCGTTGGGACATGGATCGATAGGAAGTAGATCTTCGCGCACACCCCAGAGTTCGAACCTTAAGGGTTTTGCCGGAACCCGATATCGGACACTGCCGGAGTCCTCTGTGGCCTCTTGGGTGGAGCTGCATAGCCTCTTCGTCGCACACTTTGCGGCGCCAGCGCCTCTTGTCGTTGCAGCCCTCCTAGGTGGCTCACAGGTGCCACCTTCTGATTGGAATATCAAGCAGTTCTACCGTCAAGTAAGCGCTTCCCAGGTGAGCTCGGGGGCTCCTCCGGGCTGGGCAGCGCCGAAGGCCGACCTTGCCTTCGGCCCAGAAGACCACCCAATGACCACGGTAGGAGCAGGAGCGCTCCCAATGCTCTGCACCCCCACCATCTGCAACGTGGCGGTCACCAGGACCCTCATCGACGACGGAGCTGGCCTCAATGTGCTCTCCACGGAGGCGTTCAGCCTGCTGCACATGCCTCCCTGCCGGCTCTGCCCCACCAAGCCCTTCTCTAGGGTCGGCGGTGGCTTCACCCACCCCCTGGGGCAGATTCGTCTCCCAGTCACCTTCGGGACCCACAGCAACTACCACACCGAGCTCATCGACTTCGACATCGCCCGGATCGACTTGCCATATAGTGCCATCCTCGGATACCCTGCCTTGGCCAAGTTCATGGCGGCTACTCACCTAGCTTACAACCTCATGAAGATGCCTGGCAGCAATAGTGTCCTCACGATGGCAGGGGACACTACAAACACGATGCAGGCCCTCAACCTCGCCTTCAGGTCTGCGGCATCCATGCTGCCTGGTGAGAAGGGGGTCCTGGGGCCCCGGGAGCAGCACCGGCCAAGAAGAAGCAGCTGTTCTCCCAAGACCAAGCCGAGACGAAGCAAGTGCTAGTCAGTGAGGAGGGGACGACCAGCGCCACCTTCACCATAGGAGCTGGCCTCCCTCAGGACCAGGAAAAAGCGTTGGTCGACTTCTTGCACGCCAACAAGGACATATTTGCTTGGGAGCTCAAAGACCTGGCTGGGGTCCCAAGGGGAATAATTGAGAACCACCTGAAGGTATGCCCAAACATGCTGCCGGTGAAGCAGAAGCCTGCCGCCAGTCCACCGAGAAGCAAGCATTTACCGTCCAAGAAACCAACAAGCTGCAGGACGCTGGGGTTGATACGTCCATTTTGCATCACGCTTTTATATCGATATTTATTGCATTATGGGCTGTTATTTCACGTTATGTCACAATACTTATGGCTATTCTCTCTTATTTTACAAGGTTTACATAAAGAGGGAGAATGCCGACAGCTGCGATTCTGCGCTGGAAAAGGAGCAAATATTGGGGACCTATTCTGCGCAGCTCCAAAAGTCCTGAAACTCCATGAAAGTCATTTTTGGAATTAATAATAATTATTGAGCGGGAGAAGTACCAGAGGGGGCCCACACCCTGGCCACGAGGGTGGGGGGCGCGCCCTACCCCCTGGGCGCGCCCCCTGCCTCGTGAGCCCCCTAGCAGCCCTCCGGTGCCCATCTTCTGCTATATGAAGTCTTTTACCCTGGAAAAAATCTTAAGCAAGCTCACGGGATGAAACTCCGCCGCCACGAGGCGGAACCTTGTCGGAACCAATCTAGGGCTCCGGCGGAGCTGTTCTGCCGGGGAAACTTCCCTCCGGGAGGGGGAAATCATCACCATCGTCATCACTAACAATCCTCTCATCAGGAGGGGGTCAATCTCCATCAACATCTTCACCAGCACCATCTCCTCTCAAATCCTAGTTCATCTCTTGTATCCAATCTTTGTACCAAAACCTCAGATTGGTACCTGTGGGTTGCTAGTAGTGTTGATTACTCCTTGTAGTTGATGCTAGTAGGTTTATTTGGTGGAAGATCATATGTTTAGATCCTTAATGCATATTAATACCCCTCTGATTATGAACATGAATATGCTTTGTGAGTAGTTACGTTTGTTCCTGAGGACATGGGAGAAGTCTTGCTATTAGTAGTCATGTGAATTTGGTATTCGTTCGATATTTTGATGAGATGTATGTTGTCTCTCCTCTAGTGGTGTTATGTGAACATCGACTACATGACACTTCACCACTATTCGGGCCTAGAGGAAGGCATTGGTAAGTAATAAGTAAATGATGGGTTGCTAGAGTGACAGAAGCTTAAACCCTAGTTTATAAGTTGCTTCGTAAGGGGCTGATTTGGATCCACTTGTTTCATGCTATGGTTAGGTTTATCTTAATACTTCTTTTGTAGTTGCGGATGCTTGAAGTCGGGGTTAATCATAAGTGGGATGCTTGTCCAAGAAAGGGCAGTACCCAAGCACCGGTCCACCCACATATCAAATTATCAAAGTAATGAACGCGAATCATATGAGCGTGATGAAAACTAGCTTGACGATAATTCCCATGTGTCCTCAGGAGCGCTTTTCTCTATATAAGAATTTGTCCAGGCTTGTCCTTTGCTACAAAAAGGATTGGGCCACCTTGCTGAACCTTATTTACTTTCATTTCTTGTTACCCGTTACAAATTATCTTATCACAAAACTATCTGTTACTTACAATTTCAGTGCTTGCAGAGAATACCTTACTGAAAACTGCTTGTCATTTCCTTCTGCTCCTCGTTGGGTTCGACACTCTTACTTATCAAAAGGACTACGATAGATCCCCTACACTTGTGGGTCATCAAGGCTATTTTCTAGCACCGTTTCCGGGGAGTGAAGCGCCTTTGGTGAGTGGAACTTGGTAAGGAAACATTTATATAGTGTGCTGAAATTTACTGTCAATTGTTACTATGGAACATAATCCTTTGAGGGGCTTGTTCGGGGTATCTTCACCCCAACCAGTAGAGCAAAGAGTTTCTCCTCAACCTACTGAACCTACTGAAAATGTTTACTTTGAAATTCCTTTAGGTATGGTAGAGAAACTACTAGCTAATCCCTTTGCAGGAGATGGAACATTGCATCCTGATTTACACCTTATCTACGGGGATGAAGTTTGTGGATTATTTAAGCTTGCAGGTATGCCCGATGATGTTGTTAAGAAGAAGGTCTTCCCTTTATCTTTGAAGGGATATGCATTGACATGGTGTAGGCTATGTAATGATATGGGATCCTGGGACTATAAACGATCGAAATTGGAATTTCAGCAGAAGTTTTATCCTATGCATCTTGTTCATCGTGATCGCAATTATATATATAATTTTTGGCCTCATGAAGGAGAAAGCATCGCTCAAGCTTGGGGGAGACTTAAGTCCATGTTATATTCATGCCCCAATCATGAGCTCTCAAGAGAAATGATTATTCAAAAATTTTATGCTTGTCTTTCTCTCAACAATCGCACCATGCTCTATACTTCCTGTGCTGGTTCTTATATGATGAAGACTACTGAATTCAAGTGGGACTTATTGGAAAGAATTAAACACAACTCTGAAGATTGGGTTTACGATGATGGTAAGGAGTCAGGTATGACACCTAAGTTTGATTGTGTTAAATCTTTTATGGATACCGATGCTTTTCGTGGATTTAGCACTAAATATGGACTTGACTCTGAGATAGTAGCTTCCTTCTATGAATGATTTGCTACTCATGTTGATCTCCCTAAGGAGAAGTGGTTTAAATATAATCCTCCCACTGAAGTAAAAGTAGTTGTACCTGTTATAGTTGAAGAAAATACGATCACTTATAATGATCCTATTGTTCCTACTAATTATGTTGAGAAACCACCTTTCCCTGTTAGGATAAAGGATCATGCTAAAGCTTCAACTGTGGTTCGTAAGAGTAATACTAGAACATATACACCTCCTGAGCAAATTAAAGTTGAACCTAGTATTGCTATGGTTAAAGATCGCTTGGCTGATAATATTGATGGGCATGTTATTTATTTCTATGATGAAGCTACTAGAATTGCTAGACCCGATGCTAAGAAACATAGACCTGTTGTAGGCATGCCTGTTATTTCTGTTAAGATAGGAGATCATTGTTATCATGGCCTATGTGATATGGGTGCTAGTGCTAGTGCAATACCTCATTACTTATACAAAGAAATCATGCATGACATTGCACCTGCTGAGATAGAAGATATTGTTGTTACAATTAAACGTGCCAATAGAGATACTATTTCACCAATTGGGATTGTTAGAGATGTTGAAGTCTTGTGTGGGAAGGTTAAATACCCTGCTAATTTTCTTGTTCTTGGTTCCCCACAAGATGACTTTTGTCCCATTATATTTGGTAGACCCTTCTTGAATACCGTTAATGCTTAGATAAATTGTGAAAAGGATTTTGTTACAATTGACTTAGGGAATACGTCTCATGAGTTTAATTTTTCTAAGTTTCGTAGACAACCCCATGATAAGGAACTGCCTAGTAAGGATGAAATTATTGGTCTTGCTTCTATTGCCGTGCCTCCTAATGATCCTTTAGAACAATATTTGCTAGACCATGAAAATGATATGTTTATGAATGAAAGAAGGGAGATACATGAAGTATTCATTAAACAGGGTCCTATTTTGAAACACAACTTGCCTATTGAAATCCTAGGGGATCCTCCTCCACCCAAGGGTGATCCCGTGTTTGAGCTTAAACCATTACCTGATACTCTTAAATATGCTTATCTTGATGAAAAGAAGATATATCCTGTTATTATTAGTGCTAACCTTTCAGAGCAGGAAGAGGAAAGATTATTGAAAACTCTGAAGAAGCACCATGCTGCTATTGGATATACTCTTGATGATCTTAAGGGCATTAGTCCCACCTTGTGCCAACACAAAATAGAACTGGAAGAAGATGCCAAACCAGTTAGAGATCATCAACGACGGTTAAATCCTAAAATTAAAGAAGTGGTAAGAAAAGAAATACTAAAGCTCCTTGAGGCAGGTATAATTTATCCCGTTGCTGATAGTCAGTGGGTAAGTCCTGTCCATTGTGTCCCTAAGAAGGGAGGTATTACTGTCGTTCCTAATGATAAAGATGAATTGATCCCGCAAAGAATTATTACAGGTTATAGGATGGTAATTGATTTTTGTAAATTAAATAAGGCTACAAAAAAAGATCATTACCCTTTACCTTTTATTGATCAAATGCTAGAAAGACTATCCAAACATACACATTTCTTCTTTCTAGATGGTTATTCTGGTTTCTCTCAAATACCTGTGTCAGCGGACGATCAAGCAAATACAACTTTTACTTGCCCTTTCGGTACTTTTGCTTATAGACGTATGCCTTTTGGTTTATGTAATGCACCTGCTACCTTTCAAAGATGCATGATGGCTATATTGTCTGACTATTGTGAAAAGATTTGTGAGGTATTCATGGATGATTTCTCCGTTTATGGATCCTCTTTTGATGATTGCTTGAGAAACCTTGATCGAGTTTTGCAGAGATGCGAAGATACTAGTCTTGTTTTGAATTGGGAGAAGTGCCACTTTATGGTTAATGAAGGCATTGTCTTGGGGCATAAAATTTCTTAAAGAGGTATTGAAGTTGATAAAGCTAAAGTTGATGCTATTGAAAAGATGTCGTGTCCCAAGTACATTAAAGGTATACGAAGTTTCCTTGGTCATGCTGGTTTTTATAGGAGGTTCATTAAGGACTTTTCTAAAATCTCTAGGCCTCTGACTAATCTATTGCAAAAAGATATTCCTTTTGTCTTCGATGATGATTGTGTAGAAGCGTTTGAAATACTTAAGAAAGCTTTGATTTCTGCACCTATTGTTCAGCCACCTAATTGAAATTTACCCTTCGAAATTATGTGCGATGCTAGCGATTATGCTATAGGGGCTGTTCTAGGACAAAGAGTAGTTAAGAAATTAAATTTATTCATTATGCTAGTAAGACTCTAGACGTTGCTTAGAGAAATTATGCTACTACTGAAAAAGAATTCTTAGCAGTTGTATTTGCTTGTGATAAGTTCAGACCTTATATTGTTGATTCTAAAGTAACTATTCACACTGATCATGCTGCTGTTAAATATCTTATGGAAAAGAAAGATGCTAAACCTAGAATTATTAGATGGGTTCTCTTGATACAAGAATTTGATTTGCATATTATCGATAGAAAGGGAGCTGAGAACCCCGTTGCAGACAACTTGTCTAGGTTAGAGAATGTTCTTGATGACCCACTACCTATTGAGATAGCTTTCCTGACGACCAATTAGCTGTCATAAATGCTTCTTGTACTGCTCCATGGTATGTTGATTATGCTAATTACATTGTTTCTAAATTTATACCACCTAGTTTCACATGACAGCAAAAGAAAAAATTCTTTTATGATTTAAGACATTACTTCTAGGATGACCCACACCTTTATAAAGCAGGAGTAGATGGTGTTGTTAGACGTTATGTACCTAAGTATGAACAGGAACAGACCCTACGCAAGTGTCACTCCGAGGCATATGGAGGACACCACGCTGGAGATAGAACTGCACATAAGGTATTGCAATCCAGTTTTTATTGGCCTACTCTCTTCAAAGATGCACGTAAGTTTGTCTTGTCTTGTGATGAATGTCAAAGAATTGGTAATATTAGTAGACGTCAAGAGAAATGCCTATGAATTATTCCCTTGTTATTGAACCATTTGATGTTTGGGGCTTTGATTATATGGGACCTTTTCCTGCCTCTAATGGATATACACATATTTTAGTTGCTGTTCATTACGTTACTAAGTGGGTAGAAGCTATTCCAACTAGTATTGCTGATCATAACACCTCTATTAAGATGCTTAAAGAAGTTATTTTTCCGAGGTTTGGAGTCTCTAGATATCTCATGACTGATGGTGGTTCACATTTTATTCATGGTGCGTTTCGTAAAAAGCTTGCTAAGTATGATGTTAACCATAGAATTGCATCTCCTTATCACCCACAGTCTAGTGGTCAAGTAGAGTTGAGTAATAGAGAGCTCAAATTAATTTTGCGAAAGACTGTTAATAGATCTAGAAAGAATTGGTCCAATAAACTTGATGATGCATTATGGGCCTATAGAACTGCATATAAGAATCCTATGGGTATGTCTCCATATAAAATGGTTTATCGAAAAGAATCACACTTACCTCTCGAACTTGAACATAAGGCATATTAGGCTATTAAAGAGCTCAACTGTGATTTCAAACTTGACGGTGAGAAGAGGTTATTTGACATTAGGTCACTTGATGAATGGAGAACCCAAGCCTATGAGAATGCCAAGTTGTTTAAAGATAAAGTTAAAAGATGGCATGACAAAAGGATACAAAAGCGTGAGTTTAACGTAGGTGATTATGTGTTGCTATTCAACTCTCTTTTAAGATTTTTTTGCAGGAAAACTTCTCTCTAAATGAGAAGGCCCTTACGTTATCGAGGAGGTCTATCGTTCCGGTGCCATAAAAATCAACAACTTCGAAGGCACAAATCCAAAGGTGGTGAACGGTCAAAGAATCAAACATTATATCTCAGGTAATCCTATAAATGTTGAAACTAATATTATTGAAACCGTAATGCCGGAGGAATACATAAGGGACACTTTCCAGAACGTTTTAGACTCCGAAAAGGAATAGGTACGTGGTACGGTAAGTAAACCGACTCCAAAACAATTCTAATAGCAATTTTTCTCTGTCTTGGAATATCTAAGAAAATAGGAAAAATAAGTAGTCCGGGAAGGACAAGAGGCTTCCACGAGGGTGGAGGGCGCGCCCTACCCTATTGGGCGCGCCCCCTGCCTCGTGGGCACCTCGTGTGCTCTTCGGACTCCGTTTTCTTGCACGATACTTCTTTTGGTCGGTAAGAATTCATTATATAATCTCCTGAAGGTTTTGACCACTGTATCACGCAAATATCCTCTGTCTTTGTTTCGATCTGTTTTTTGTCAGATTTGTCAAGGCCAGGCATCATGACGTTACCCTCCTCCAACAATGAAGACAAGGATGCTTGGCTCTTGAAGATAGAGCTGAAGAGATAAGAACCTGGGGAGTTCAACAAGGAATATGGGATCAAGAAGGCCATGGAGGGTCAAGCTCCTGTGGCAGAAGAAGAAAACGTCCTTCAACCTCTTCCTAACCTCTTTACCCCAACTGAGGTTGAAGCTTTCAAGATGATTGAGTTAGCTCGCATACAAAACAAGTATCTCACACAAGAAAATATTTTGTTGAAGGATCATATGGTCGCACTCAAGGGCATTATCTGCAAATTGGAGGAGCTTTTACGCTTGATGTGCGATTATCCACCATCATCATCACCACCTTCATCACCTCCGAGGACATAATCACATGGGTATGGGCACTCCCCTTGGCAGCTGCCAAGCTTGGGGGAGGTGCCCCGGTATCGTATCACCATCACACTCCTATCTTTACCGTTTTACTCAGTTCGATCCTTTTGGTAATATCTTGATCTAGTAGAATAAAGTTTTGGTATGAATTAGTTTTGAGTTTTGCTTTGTGATCCCTCTATGTAATCGAGTCCTTGAGCTATATATAATAAAGATTAGTGTTGAGTCAAGGGCTTTGCTATCTTGCTATGATGTTAAGTGCATAAAAGAATAAAAGAAATAAAAGAGACCATATTGATCTTATGGATAGTAATGACTTCACACATAAAGAGTATGAGGCATAAAAGTTGTTGAGAGTTGGCAAACATAGTTTTGGTCATCATTGCAATTAATAGGAAGTAATAAAGAAAGAGAGATTCTCACATATAAATATACTATCTTGGACATCTTTTATGATTGTGAGCACTCATTAAAGTATGACATGCTAAAGAGTTGATGTGGACAAGGAAGACAACGTAATGGGTTATGTTTTCTCACATCTCAGTTAAAGTATATTGTCATGGATCATTCAAACATGTTGAGCGTGCCTTTCCCCCTCATGCTAGCCAAATTCCTTGCACCAAGTAGAGATACTACTTGTGCTTCCAAATATCCTTAAACCCAGTTTTTGCCATGAGAGTCCACCATACCTACCTATGGATTGAGTAAGATCCTTCAAGTAAGTTGTCATGTTGCATGCAATAAAAATTGCTCTCTAAATAAGTAGGACTTATTAGTGTGGAGAAAATAAGCTTTATACGATCTTGTGATATGGAAGTAATAAAAGCGACGGACTGCATAATAAAGGTTCATATCACAAGTGGCAATATAAAGTGACGTTCTTTTGCATTAAGATTTCGTGCATCCACCCAAAAAGCGCATGACAACCTCTGCTTCCCTCTGCGAAGGGCCTATCTTTTACTTTATGTCTTTTACATTATGCAAGAGTCAAGGTGATTTTCACCTTTCCTTTTTACATTTTATCCTTTTGCAAGCACCTCGTGCCGGAAAGATCCTGATATATATATCCAATTGGATGTAAGTTAGCATGAACTATTATTGTTGACATTACCCTTGAGGTAAGACATTGGGAGGCAACACAATAAGCCCCTATCTTTCTCTGTGTCCGATTAAAACTCCCTAAACCATTAGTATTGCGTGAGTGTCAGCAATTGTGAAAGACTAAATCATAGTTGAGTATGTGGACTTGCTGAAAAGCTCTTATGTTGACTCTTTCCAATGTTATGATAAATTACAATTGTTTAAATGACTGAGATTATAGCTTGTTAGTTTTCAATGAAGTTTCTGATTCATACTTAACATTGTGAATAGATTGTTACTTGAGCATAAGAAATCATATGACAAAATATATTTATGTTGCTGTTATAAGAGTGATCATGATGCCCTCATGTCCGTATTTTATTTTATCGACACCTCTATCTCTAAACATGTGGACATATTTTTCGATATCGGCTTCCGCTTGAGGACAAGCGAGGTCTAAGCTTGGGGGAGTTGATACGTCCATTTTGCATCATGCTTTTATATCGATATTTATTGCATTATGGGCTGTTATTTCACGTTATGTCACAATACTTACGGGTATTCTCTCTTATTTTACAAGGTTTACATAAAGAGGGAAAATGCCGGCAGCTGGGATTCTGGGTTGGAAAAGGAGCAAATATTGGAGACCTATTCTGCACAGCTCCAAAAGTCTTGAAACTCCATGAAAGTCATTTTTGGAATTAATAATAATTATTGAGCAGAAGAAGTACAAGAGGGGGGCCACACCCTGGCCATGAGGGTGGGGGCGCGCCCTACCCCCTAGGCGCGCCCCCTGCCTCGTGGGCCCCTTGGCAGCCCTCCGGTGCCCATCTTCTGCTATATGAAGTCTTTTACCCTATAAAAAATCCTAAGCAAGCTCACGGTATGAAACTCCGCCACCACGAGGCGGAACCAATCTAGGGCTCTGGCGGAGCTGTTCTGCCGGGGAAACTTCCCTCCGGGAGGGGGAAATCATCACCATCATCATCACCAACAATCCTCTCATCGGGAGGGGGTCAATCTCCATCAACATCTTCACCAGCACCATCTCCTCTCAAACTCTAGTTCATCTCTTGTATCCAATGTTTGTACCAAAACCTCAGATTGGTACCTATGGGTTGCTAGTAGTGTTGATTACTCCTTGTAGTTGATGCTAGTTGGTTTATTTGGTGGAAGATCATATGTTCAGATCCTTAATGCATATTAATACCCCTCTGATTATGAACATGAGTATGCTTTGTGAGTAGTTACGTTTGTTCCTCAGGACATGGGAGAAGTCTTGCTATTAGTAGTCATGTGAATTTGGTATTCGTTCGATATTTTGATGAGATGTATGTTGTCTCTCTTCTAGTGGTGTTATGTGAACGTCGACTACATGACACTTCACCATTATTTAGGCCTAGAGGAAGGCATTGGGAAGTAATAAGTAGATGATGGGTTGCTAGAGTGACAGAAGCTTAAACCCTAGTTTATAAGTTGCTTTGTAAGGGGCTGATTTGGATCCACTTGCTTCATGCTATGATTAGGTTTACCTTAATACTTCTTTCCTAGTTGCGGATGCTTGCAATCGGGGTTAATCATAAGTGGGATGCTTGTCCAAGAAAGGGCAGTACCCAAGCACCGGTCCACCCACATATCAAATTATCAAAGTAACGAACGCGAATCATATGAGCGTGATGAAAACTAGCTTGACGATAATTCCCATGTGTCCTCGGGAGCGCTTTTCTCTATATAAGAATTTGTCCAGGCTTGTTCTTTTCTACAAAAAAGGATTGGGACACCTTGCTGCACCTTATTTACGTTCATTTGCTTGTTACCCATTACAAATTAGCTTATCACAAAACTATTTGGTACCTACAATTTTAGTGCTTGCAGAGAATACCTTACTGAAAACCGCTTGTAATTTCCTTCTGCTCCTCGTTGGGTTCGACAGTCTTACTTATCGAAAGGACTACGATAGATCCCCTACACTTGTGGGTCATCAGGGAAGTATGATACCCAGAGTGGCTGGCAAACCCTGTTGTCGTCCCCAAGAACGGAGGGAAGGAACACATGTGTGTCGACTTCACCAACCTAAACAAGGCTTGCCCACAAGATCCTTTTCTACTTCCTCGCATCGATCAGATCATGGACTCCACCACCGAGTGCGACCTATATAAAAATGGTTCTTGGACGCCTTCTCAGGATACCACCAGATCAAGATGGCCGTGCAGGATGTGGAGAATACAGTATTCCTGACCCCCTGTGGAGTGTACTTACACCTGCATGCCCTTCGGGCTGCGCAATGCTGGGGCTACCTTCCAGCGGCTGATGCTTATCGCCCTGGGTACGCAGCTCAGGAAAAACGCGGAGGCCTATGTTGATGACATAGTAGTGAAGTCTCGGGAGGCTGGGACCCTGATAGCAGATCTGGAGGAGACGTTTGCTAGCTTGCGCAAGGTGGACCTTCGGCTCAATCCTGAAAGTGTGTGTTTGGGGTCCCCTCTGGCAAGCTGCTGGGCTTCCTGGTGTTGCACAGAGGGATCGAGGTGAATCCAGAGAAGGTCAAGGCAATAGAAGACATGAGCCCCCTGCAGACCCTGAAGGAGATGTAGAAGCTGGCGGGCTGCATAACCTCGCTGGGGCGCTTCATCTCCAAGGTGGGGGAGCGCGCCCTCCCATTCTTCAAGCTGATGAAAAAGAAGGAGCAATTCGAGTGGACCCTAGAGGAAGATGCAACCTTTCAAGACCTCAAGAGATACCTGACCAGCCTACCAGTGATGGTGGCGTCACGCCCTCTTGAACCCTTGGTGCTCTATTTGGAAGCCACCCCTCACTCAGTGTCGGGGGCGATGCTGATTCCACCAACACCTATGGGGACAGGGCCCCTTTCGGTTTGGTGGGGGGCGTAGAGCGCACAAAGAGCGGATCGAGGCAGTACACGCGGGCGATTTTACCCAGCTTCGGGCCGCACGGATGCGTAAAACCCTACTGCTGCTTGTTTGTGTATATTGGATTCTTGCTCAGGAGCGATGGACGCTACCAGACTGAGCGTGAGAGTGTTCTTGGTGTTGAATGAGCCGAACTAGCCGTACCTCCGGAACCCTTTCTCTACGTTGCGCTTGGGCCTCCTTTTATACTCTCAAGGGGTTACCCATAGGTGGCAACGTAGACTAGAAGGGTAAAAATGGAAAAGGATGCGGTAGGTGCAGCTACCACTTACTATGGATACAGTGCGCCCTACCTAACTCTGACGGCAGGGGACAAGGGCATTAAATGCCTCTTTGAGTCTCCTAAATAGTGCAAAAGGTGACCGTTAGGAGCGCCACCGTTCGCCACGATGGGCTTCTCTTCATCTCCGTTTGCCACCACGTACCCCTAGCTGCATGGCCTCCTGCCACGTGTGCTTGGGAGAGTCCTAGAGCGACACGTTAGCAGGTGTGCTGGAGCGCGGGCACGAAGTGGGGGTTTCCCGCGGCAAGCTCCTTGCCGCGGCCGTCGTCTTGTCGCGTCCGGAAGCTTGTCGCTCGCCGGATCTTGCCGGGACGCAGGGCGCGTCGCGGCAAGCTTTCTTGGTATGCCTTGAGTAGCCTTCCCGGCAAGCTCCTCTTGCCGGGGTCTTGTCTATTCCAGGCAAGATCCTCTTGCCAGGGCCTTGGTTGGCCTTCCCGGCAAGCTCCTCTTGCCGGGGCCTTGGTTGGCCTTCTCGGCAAGCTCCTCTCGCCGGGGCCTTGGTTTGAGTACTTTGTTCTTGAATGGTCTTCAAGGGAACCACGGAGGGTCCTGGCGGTCACCCGGCAAGCCTTGCCGCGGGGCGCTGCAACTGCCCGTGCACGAGTTCGGGGTAATAGGGTACCCCTACTCTAGTACACCGACAGGAGCCCCTGGGCCTGGGCGATACACGGTGCCGAGCGCTGTTGGGCCAGGCCCAAAACAGTGCATGGGCACGTGCGGCCTAGGTCACGCCGAATCTAATTCCGCTCCCACCGCGCACGCCTAGAACGGCACGCGTCAAACGTGGCATCGTGGGAGAGATCGTGGGTGGCGCGCGTGGGGCTAAGCCCCCCGAGCATGCGTTAGGCCACGTTGATGGGGACGGTTCACGCCCCCCTCCCTAAACGGAGATAGGTGTGGGGGCGTGATGCATTCACTGGACGGGGCCGGTGCGCGGTTTTCGGGATGTCCACTCCCCGCGTTCACGGGGCGGAGCGAGGCCACCTCATCTGTCGCCTTGGTTCTGCATCCCCGCCACGCGGCTCCCATGCGCTCGGGGTCACGGACGGTGGAGTGGGAAACTGGGTTGTCGCGAGCGGGTTGGCGCCGACTCCCTGCCCTTCCCGTGCCTTGATTCGCTGAGCGGGGCAGCCGAGCCCCCACCTCGCTCCTTTATAAAGAGCGGGATGGGAGCACAGAAACCCGCACTCTCTCATCTTCTCCTTTCTTCAGCTTTTGCTCCCCTTTCTCTCATCTGCCATGGAGAAAGGGAACCTAGGCCCTTCATCGGTGGCGGCGAGGGTCGCCGCCAGACAACGCATCTCTCCCTCTTCCGCGCCCGTGGTGGCAGAGCTAGCTATAAGGGGAAGAGGGAGGGGGCGAGGTCGCGGACGAGGTCGAGGCGCTCGGGGAAGAGGCGGACGGGGCGACGCGTCAGCTTCACCTCCGCCGGCGGCTCCTCCCCCCATGGCGGTTCATATAGGGGACGACCCTTGCGAGTTCTTCGTCAGGCTGCGCCGGGCGCCTCGTCGTCGCCTCCGGCTTCCAGCTCCGTTTGCGCGCGCGATGGAGTTGGACCCGCCCGAGACACTGAGACTGCACATGAGGGGCTGTGGGATCAGCGGCACGCGAGTCCGCGTTGCATTCCCAGCCCCTAATGTGATGTATCTTGATCGAGGGTGGAAGACGTTCGCCCGCATCCACAGCTTGACGGACGGATTTACCCTCCATTTTAAGTTGATGGAGGGTGATCTCCTCTCCGTCAAGGCCTTCGGGTGCTTCGGCACTCGGGCGAAGTGCTGCGTGGACAGCTCCTCCGACAGCGAAGGCTCCTCCTCGAGCGAGAGCGACGAGGAGGGGAGCGACAGCAACGACGAGGGTAGCGGGCGGCGGGGTAACGGGTCCAACTAGGCGTCGGGCGCCGCTTTGCGCGGCACTGGCGACCCCATCATCCGCGTCACCGGCTTCTTGAACTCCCCGGGGTCGTCTCCTTGGGCGGCTGGCGTAGGGAGGCTGCGGAAGGGGAAGAGGGCTGGCGACAAGGCCGTCAGGTCGGAGTACGAGGGCGTGGTGCCCTCGACAGCGTGCTGACGTCCTGTCGCCCCGTCTTCGAGCCCCGCTTCCAGCGCCACCGTCGCCGTCCAGCCTTTGGACGGCCCCGGGATGTTCTCTTGGTGTCTTCTGGCACCCGTAGCTCGCCTAGGCGCTCCTTTTGCCCATTTCGCCTCCTTGACCTGCCTCCTGAGGAGAGGGACAGGAAAGGGATTACGGGCACCTTATCTTTTTAATTTGTAAGCCTTCGGGCCTTAGCTGTATCTAGAACTTGTAATCCTCTCTTTCATGTTTTTCATCCTCTATGAACTGTACCTGAGTGGGATGTTTTTTTTAATGAAAAGGGGGATGCTTGCCGGGTTATTTGTCTCGTGAGCTAAACCCACGCCAAGGAGCGAATCCTTGGTATCCCTCGGACAGACATTTCATCCCCCGGCAACAGGCCCTGCCGCCTTCCCACGTCGCTCGACCTTTCTCACGCTTTTGACGGAGGCAGGAACGAGGTGGGTGCGGTCTCCTCGTTTCATCCCTTTGCTGCCATGACTACGACCAAACTTGGCCCTGAGAACTAGCCCCAGGGCATAGAGTCGAGGGAGCACGGCAGTTTCCGGGAAGAAACACGGTTTCGCATTCCCCAGTCCATAAGAGGATGCATGATGAGGGATGAAAGACTTATCTGATATTGCAGCCCCCGGCAACTCTGGTTTGCCGTGGACGATTCTTGGCACTCACAGCCCCCAGCGATACTGGCTTGCCGGGAAGGCTTTTATCCTCAGCAGAGAACTTTGTCGTTCTCGATGCCGGCTTTCGGCAAGCTTGTTGCCAGGAAGGCTCTTATCTTCGGCAGAGAACTTTGACGTTCTCGATGCCGGCTTCCGGCAAGCTTGTTGCCAGGAAGGCTTTTATCTTCAGCAGAGAACTTTGACGTTCTCGATGCCGGCTTCCGGCAAGCTTGTTGCGAGGAAGGCTTTTATCTTCGGCAGAGAACTTTGACGTTCTGATGCCGGCTTCCGGCAAGCTGGTCGCCAGGAAGGCTTTTATCTTCAGCAGAGAACTTTGACGTTCTCGATGCCGGCTTCCGGCAAGCTGGTCGCCAGGAATGCTTTTATCTTCA
>NC_041391.1:457112044-457151274 GCF_002162155.2 Triticum dicoccoides
GAAAGGCTTATGGCGAAGAACTTCGTCGTTCTTGACACCGGCTCCCGGCAAGATCGTTGCAGAAAGGCTTATGGCGAAGAACTTCGTCGTTCTTGACGCCGGCTCCCGGCAAGACCGTTGCCGGAAAGGCTTATGGCGAAGAACTTCGTCGTTCTCGACGCCGGCTCCCGGCAATATCGTTGCCGGAAAGGCTTATGGCGAAGAACTTCATCGTTCTTGACGCCGGCTCCCGGCAAGATCGTTGCCGGAAAGGCTTATGGCGAAAAACTTCGTCGTTCTTGACGCCGAAGAGATTGGCCCTAAGGGCGTTGCCAGCCCCCGGGCCATAACTGCGTTCAAACATAGCAAGTGATTAGCATCCGAAGTGCACTTAACTTGCTTGTGAATTTCGACTTTTGCTGCATATTCCCTATGCCTGCTGGAATGCTTTCCGGTGCGTACGATCCAGCCAATAGCGCTTGAGGGAACGGGCCCTTAGCGGCTATTCGGGAACAACGCCTCCCGGAAAGGTTTACCTTCTTGGTTCTAGCGCAACCGCACAAGTTGCCGAGTGGACTCGAGGCAACATGGGGCGCAACTAGCTCTGAGAAGGCTCCTCGGCATACAGGTCTATGCAGAAATCTCAAATAAATAGTGCATGCTATCTTCCTGTTCAACCTCTCTTTGTACATCCACCCTACGCTTTCTAGGGAAACTTGCCGGTGCAGACACCCTTGCCGCGAGCGCCGAGTGCGGAACTTCAGCAGCCTGCTGGTGGGGTCGCTACCGACAAGCAATCTTGTCGCAACTAGTTGCAGCTCGCTTAAGTTGTTGAGCGGACTCGAAACAAAGTAAGGGCGCTAGCGGCTCACTTAAGTTGCTGAGCGGACTCGAAGCAAAGTAAGGGCGCTAGCAGCTCACTTAAGTTGTTGAGCGGACTCGAAACAAAGTAAGGGCGCGACTAGCTACGAGTTGATTCCTCCGCGCACAGGTTTTCCGTACAAAGAACAAGATCTCCGAGGCGGATAACCTTATATAGAAAGGAAATATCTAAAGTTTTGCATGACTTAGCTTTTTCTGTTGCCGCACTAGCGTCGTTCTTTTGCTCGCCCGCTCCTCGGGAGCCATGACGATGAAGATTTAGCTTGCGTGCACGTCGGATCGGATTCGCACCATCTCGACGCCCCCTACCTGGCGCGCCAGAGATGTCGGGGGCGATGCTGATTCCACCAACACCTATGGGGACAGGGCCCCTTTCGGTTCGGTGGGGGGCGGAGAGCGCACAAAGAGTGGATCGAGGCAGTACACGCGGGCGATTTTACCCAGCTTCGGGCCGCACGGATGCGTAAAACCCTACTGCTGCTTGTTTGTGTATATTGGATTCTTGCTCAGGAGCGATGGACGCTACCAGACTGAGCGTGAGAGTGTTCTTGGTGTTGAATGAGCCGAACTGGCCGTACCTCCGGAACCCTTTCTCTACGTTGCGCTTGGGCCTCCTTTTATACTCTCAAGGGGTTACCCACAGGTGGCAACGTAGACTAGAAGGGTAAAAATGGAAAAGGATGCGGTAGGTGCAGCTACCGCTTACTGTGGATACAGTGCGCCCTACCTAACTCTGACGGCAGGGGACAAGGGCATTAAATGCCTGTCCGAGTCTCCTAAACAGTGCAAAAGGTGACCGTTAGGAGCGCCACCGTTCGCCACGATGGGCTTCTCTTCATCTCCGTTTGCCACCATGTACCCCTAGCTGCACGGCCTCCTGCCACGTGTGCTTGGGAGAGTCCCAGAGCGACACGTTAGCAGGTGTGCTGGAGCGCGGGCACGAAGTGGGGGTTTCCCGTGGCAAGCTCCTTGCCACGGCCATCGTCTTGTCGCGTTTGGAAGCTTGTCGCTCGCCGGATCTTGCCGGGACGCAGGGCGCGTCACGGCAAGCTTTCTTGGTATGCCTTGAGTAGCCTTCCCGGCAAGCTCCTCTTGCCGGGGTCTTGTCTCTTCCCGGCAAGATCCTCTTGCCGGGGCCTTGGTTGGCCTTCCCGGCAAGCTCCTCTTGCCAGGGCCTTGGTTGGCCTTCCCGGCAAGCTCCTCTCGCCGGGGCCTTGGTTTGAGTACTTTGTTCTTGAATGGTCTTCAAGGGAACCACGGAGGGTCCTGGTGGTCACCTGGCAAGCCTTGCCGCGGGGCGTTGCAACTGCCCGTGCACGAGTTCGGGGTAATAGGGTACCCCTACTCTAGTACACCGACACTCAGCCAGCGCCTCCTTGGTGGCGCTAAGGAAGGAGCGCCTGTCCAAGGGCCCTCGGCAAGGCACATAGTCACCAAGCAAAGCGCGTCATCCTTAGGACAGCGCACCCAGGGCCTCGGCTGACCCGGCGGCTGGCATCCCTCCTAAGGCTGCGATTGACCCCACTACTAGGGGGCTCCTGAGGGCGGACCTCGCGAAACCACCGAAGTCCCACGTCCTCAAGAAGAACAAGACTCTACCGGTGCCTCTCCGCTCGTCGAGCACCCTGTCTACTTCATCAGCACGGTGCTGAGGGAGGCACGGACACGTTACCCCAGGCCTCAGAAACTCTTTCTCGCGCTCCTCGTCGCCTCCCGAAAGCTGCGCCACTACTTCCAAGTCCACCCCATCAAAGTCATTTCGGCATACCTGCTGGAGAGGGTGCTCCGGAGCCCAAACGCCACCGGACGAGTTGCGGAATGGAACATCGAGCTTCAAGCGTTCCATCTCGAGTTCAGCACCACCATGGTCATCAAGGATGCGGCCCTCACTGACTTCGTGGCCAAGTGGACTGACATCCCTGACCACGGGGTGAGCGAGGACTGCTCCCTCTTACCTGGGGACGAGGAGCTAGACGGGTGGATCATGTACTTTGATGGGGTGTTCGCATGACAAGGCGCGGGAGCAGGGGCCGTCCTCATCTCACCCACCAAGGACATGCTCTACTATGCGGTACAACTCTGTTTCCAGCAGGGCGAGAAGGTCTCCAACAACATCTTGGAACTCGAGGGCTTGCTTGCCGGTTTCAGGGCCACGGCGGCGCTGGGGGTGAAGCGCCTCACCATCAAGGGCGATTCCCAGCTCCTCGTCAACTTCTCCAACAAGGAGTATACGCCCAAGGGCGAGCACATGGATGCATACCTAGAAGAAGTACACAAGATGGAGAAGCGGTTCTTGGGCTTGGAACTGCAGCACGTGCCGCGAGGAACGAACAAGGAGGCAGATGATATCGCCCAGAGAACCCCTCGAAGGTTCCCCCAGGAGCCAGGGGTGTTTGAGGAGCATCTCTTCAAGCCATCTGCGGCTCCCCCCACCACGACTCCAGCACCGCCTCAGGAGGATCTACCTCAGGCGCCTGTGACTGGCGCCCCAGCATGCGGCCATCCCTTAGGGGCCCTCCTGCTGCTTGCGCTCGAGCCTCAGGAGGGGTGCTGGACTGAGGAGTTCAAGGCGTACCTGCTTCAGGGGATCCTGCCAGAGAAGGAGGAGGATGCCGAGCGTGTGGCTCGTCAGGCCACCGCGTACTCCATCCATGATGGCGAGTTATACCGCAAAAGGCCCAATGACGTTTTGTTGTGATGCATCTCCAGGGAGCAGGGACTTGATCTGCTAGCGGACATACATGGTGGAGACTGCGGGCATCATTCCTTATCACGCACTCTAGTGGGCAAGGCGTTCCACAGTGGCTTCTACTGGCCCACTGCGCTCAACAACGCCACAGAGCTGGTTCGTTCCTGCAAAGCATGCCAGTTCCACGCCAAGCAAATTCACAAACCTATGCAGGGCCGCCAGACAATCCCGCTCACATGGCCGTTCGTGGTCTGGGGGCTGGATATCTTGGGGCCGTTCCCTCGAACGCCAGGGGCTACCGCTACCTCTATGTCACCATCGACAAATTCACCAAATGGGCGGAGGTAGAAGCTGTTCGTGCCATCCCAGCTGGATCAGCCGTCAAGTTCATCAAGGGCATCGTGAGCCAGTTTGGGGTTCCTAACCGCATTATCACCGACAACGGCTCGCAATTCACTAGCAACCTTTTCAAAACATACCGTTCTAACCTTGGAACACAGATATGCTACGCCTTAGTGGCACACCCCAGGAGCAACGACCAAGCCGAGCGTGCCAATGCCGAGGTCCTGAGGGGCCTCAAGACAAGAACCTTCAAGAAGAAGCTCCAGGCCTATGGCAGGGGTTGGGTCGACGAGCTCCAGTCCGTGTTGTGGTCCATCCGCACCACCGCAACCAAACCAACGGGAGAGACGCCGTTCTTCCTCGTCTACGGTGCAGAAGCGGTTCTCCCACACGAGGTCAAGTGTCGCTCCACGCGGGTCCTGGTGTTCGACGAGGCGCGTCAGGACACCACACAGGGGATGGACCTCATGCTGGGGGAGGAATGCTACTGTCAGGCCTAGCTCTGGGCGGCAAGGTACCAGCAGGCGCTGCGGCGGTATCACGGCCGCAGCGTCCGCTCCAAGATGTTAGAGGTGGGCGACCTCGTCCTAAGGCGGGTGCTCTCTAGGGAAGGGCTGCACAAGCTCTCTCCCATGTGGGAGGGCCCATTTAGGATTGTCTATGTCTCTAGGCCTGGCGCCGGATGCCTGGAGACACAGGACGGGGTTCTACCCCTAAATTTCTACCCCTGAAGAAAGGCTCCGGCTTGTGAAGCAAGGCTCCGGCCTATGAAGGTCTCCGCTCGTGACACTCACACGTAATAATGAGTGGGGTTGTACACGCCCCGGAGTCTCCTGAGAGCCGCCCTGGGGCCTCACAGGGGCTCCCTCCCATGTCTTAGTGGCAGCACTTAGCTCCGCGCTAGTGAGAAGACTAGATTAGGTGCTGGACCCGGGTGTTCATTTGCTTTCTGAAGTTGCTTGCAGTCTTTTAGTAGTCTTTCAATGGATTTGGTGCTTTCATGTTTTGGTTCGCCGAGTTGATTTCTTCTCCTCCTGCTCATTGACTCTTAGCCTGGGGGCAGAGAAGAGGTGGCAGTTGCCCGTCACTCTTCCTCGCATGACTCGCACATGGGGGATAGGCAGGTGTGTGCGCCTTGGGCCTGCCCTCGTGCATGCACACCGCGCCGAACCCCGATGCGCTGGTGCTTCGGTCTTATCCTAGCGAGGAGCCCCCGATCAAGCTCATAGGCACCAATACCCCTCATATCCGTGCCCCCCGTGCAGCGCGACGCGGTGCATTAAGTCAGAGCTGATCCATGATAGGGGGCTCGAATAAGGAGGAATGAGGTGCTCGTCAGGTTTCCTTTTCCTTTAAAAACAGCCCTGTAGTGGTTCCACGACGGCTCCCGAGACCCCAAGGCACCTCCCGAGGTCTGTGACCTCCAGGGCCCCAGAAAGGGGGCCTCGTTGGGCGCCAGAAACCAAGTCCTCGCGAGGCAGAAAGCTACTGCACGCATATCAAGCTAAGTTTTCCTATCCTTGCCTACTCAAAGCGCAATCATTACGGCACAACATTAAGATAGCAAGCATAGCATAAAGGGCATAACTGCCATAGTTCACTACATGCCCCAGCGGGGTACACTATCTTTTTCTCGAATTACAGGAGAAAGAAAAAGGCTAAACAAAGAGGACCTGAGGGCGCACGAACCCGGCGCCAGCACCGCGTCCTCAAGCAGCGCCTCAAGGTGGCCCCGACGCTCCACCAGTTCCCCCATAGGCGACCTTGGGCCGTGGCCGGTCTTGAGTCCAAGTTCGGCGGCTCCGGGCTCACCCCGGGCTCCTCTCCAGCTTCACCAGAGCGCTGCGGCGGGACGACCCACCGCCATCCTCGACCCAAGCACGACAGCATGGGGGTCAGTCGTAGCCACCACTGCTCGAGCTCCCATCCGAGGAAGAGCTGCTGTCGCGTGAAGAGGAGTGCACACTGCCGAGGACAGGCTCACCCTCGTCACCCTCGTCGTTGCTGTCGTCTTCTAGGTAGCACCCCATGCGGCGGCTGTCCTCCCTAAACACCCTCACGTAGAGGGTCGCCAGGCCGTAGTACTTGAAGTGGAGGGTGCACCTTCCGCTCAGGCCTTGCCCGCGGGCGAACGTCTGCCAGCCGCGGGTCAGGACTACACCGCCTGAGGCGACGACCTCAGTCCCGACCCACGAGGCCCTGCTGCAGTAGCCGTCAGCCTGTAGCCAGAGACCATCAAGCCCCGAGGATGGAAGCTTGCCGGAGAAGAAGCGCGGAAGCCGGAGCAAGGTGCCGTTCGGGCTCTCCGACCACACCACGAACTCGGGGAGCACGCCCAGCGAGGAGAAGCGCGGTCGAGGAGGGCGCACGATCACGGCGCGCCTCCCTTCGTCATGGGGGCTGCTCCCAAGCCGGTGGCCCCCGCCGCGAGAAGAGGTACACTCACGGGCACCAAGAGAAACGCCAGCCCTGGGGGATTCATGCCCGCGCCCCCTGGGGGCCGTTGTGGGGGTCGCCGGGTGCTTGCGAGGACGGCCGCGGCTCTCTTGGGAGGCGAAGAGGCTGGTCCCTCCTTGGAAGCCTTCCCCTTCTCGGCCGCTGAAAACTTCCTCGGTGGCGCCATGGGAGCAAGGTGGAGAAGGAGAATAAACGGGCTACAAGAAGACGAAGAAGAGATGAGCGAGGGGGGTCAGCCCCTCCCCCACATTTATAGCCAAGGAGGGCCAACCGCCGTCCTCCACGACCTCGTGCCATGATGATCTTCTGCATGCCGCATCGTCCCATCAAGTCGAACAGTTGCCAAGGCAGCATGGGGAAGTGGAGACGCCCATGTCCCATCAATCGCCACGCACCATCAAGGCCGCAGGCGGTTAGGCCCCGCGGTGCTCCGCACTTGCCCTTTGGCTTCGCCTGAAAGCCAAGTCCAAGTGCGCCTCGGGCCCGGGGGCTATTGTCGGCATTCTTGATATGGGGGTATGCAGACTTGCGTGCCTGCGGCCCACCACATGGCTCCATAAACGGCCTGGTACGGCTCAGCTTTAGCATCAACGACTCAAGACCCTCGCGAGGGGCCAAGCCTCGCGAGGCGGACGACACCAAGACCCCCGAGGGAATCAGCCTCCTCAAGCTGGCTCCCGAGGGGCGGAGAGTTCTATGCAAGGTGCACCTCACGAGGCTCAGCTGACGTGAGCGATGACGACCAAGGCCATGCAGAACTTTTGGAGCTGTGCAGAATAGGTCTCCAATATTTGCTCCTTTTCCAGCCCAGAATCCCAACTGCCGGCATTCTCCCTCTTTATGTAAACCTTGTAAAATAAGAGAGAATATCCATAAGTATTGTGACATAACATGAAATAACAGCCCATAATGCAATAAATATCGATATAAAAGCATGATGCAAAATGGACGTATCAACTCCCCCAAGCTTAGACCTCGCTTGTCCTCAAGCGGAAGCCGATATCGAAAAATATGTCCACATGTTTAGAGATAGAGGTGTCGATAAAACAAAATACGGACATGAGGGCATCATGATCATTCTTATAGCAGCAACATATATATAATTTGTCACATGCTTTCTTATGCTCAAGTAGCAATCTATTCACAATGTCAAGTATGAATCAGAAACTTCATTGAGAACTAACAAACTGTAATCTCAGTCATTGAAGCAATTGCAATTTATTGTAACATAGGGAAGAGTCAACATAAGAGCTTTTCAGCAAGTCCACATACTCAACTATCATTTAGTCTTTCACGATTGCTAACACTCACACAATACTTATGGTTAGGGAGTTTTAATCAGACACAGAGAAAGACAGGGGCTTATAGTGTTGCCTCCCAATGTTTTACCTCAAGGGTAATGTCAACAATAATAGTTCATGCTAACTTACATCCAATTGGATATATATCAGGATCTTTCCAACACGAGGTGCTTGCCAAAGGATAAAATGAAAAAGGGGAAAGGTGAAGATCACCTTGACTCTTGCATAATGTAAAAGACATAAAGTAAAAGATAGTCCCTTCACAGAGGGAAGAAGAGGTTGTCATGTGCTTTTAGGGTTGGATGCACAAAATCTCAATGCAAAAGAAAGTCACTTTAATATGCAGTCCGTCGCTTTTATTACTTCCATATCACAAGATTGTATAAAGCTTATTTTCTCCACACTAATAAGTCATACATATTTAGAGAGCAATTTTTATTGCTTGCAACATGACAACTTACTTTAAGGATCTTACTCAATCCATACGTAGATATAGTGGACTCTCATGGCAAAGATGGGTTTAAGGATGTTTGGAAGCACAAGTAGTATCTCTACTTGGTGCAAGGAATTTGGCTAGCATGAGGGGGAAAGGAAATCTCAACATGTTTGAATGATCCATGAGAATATACTTTAACTAAGATGTGAGAAAACATAACCCATTATGTTGTCTTCCTTGTCCAACATCAACTCTTTAGCATGTCATACTTTAATGAGTGCTCACAATCATAAAAGATGTCCAAGATAGTATATTTATATATGAGATCCTCTCTTTCTTTATTACTTCCTATTAATTGCAATGATGACCAAAACTATGTTTGCCAACTCTCAAAAACTTTTATGTATCATAATCTTTATGTGTGAAGTCATTACTATCCATAAGATCAATATGAACTCTTTTATTTCTTTTTATTCTTTCTATTTTCTCAAGAACATAGCAAGATAGCAAAGCCCTTGACTCAACACTAATCTTTATTATATATAGCTCACGGACTTGATTACATAGATAGATCTCAAAGCAAAACTCAAATCTAATTCATACCAAAACTTTATTCTACTAGATCAAGATATTACCAAAAGGATCGAACTAAGTAAAACGGTAAAGATAGGAGTGTGATGGTGATACGATACCAGGGCACCTCCCCCAAGCTTGGCAGTTGCCAAGGGGAGTGCCCATACCCATGTGATGATGTCCTCGGAGGTGGTGAATAAGGAGTTGTTGATGAGGTAGGCTTCTTCCTTAATTTGCTCTTGAGAATGGAATTTTGCTCCCTTAGATCATCGATCTCCCGCTCAAGGCTTAACATCCTTTTGCGTAGTTCCTGTTCGTTTTCCTACAAGAGATGAAAATGGATAAACTCGATCTTGGGTTTCTTTGCCCTATCAGGGAGGCTTGACTTTTTAAATTCCACATTCATGTCCCCAGGTTGAGGTAACGGGACTTCATCTTCATCTGAGCTCGTTTCCTCCTTTCTCTTAGGCTCATAGTCTTCTTCTTCCTTAGTGGTCCAGCCAGAATGCTCCAAGTCCCCGTAGACCTTAGGGTCTGCAAGGTAGTCAGCCACATAGCTTTCTCCCTCCGAATCCTGGGACGACATATTGCTCTAATCTGCGACAGAAACAGCTCAAAACAAAGCCAGAAGATTTTTGCGTGATACGGTGGTCAAAACCTTTGGGAGATTATATAATGAATTTTTACTGACCAAAAGAAGTAACGTGCAAGAAAATGGAGTCCGGAGAGCACACGAGGTGCCCACGAGGCAGGGGGCGCACCCAGTAGGGTAGGGCGTGCCCTCCACCCTCGTGGACGCCTCGTGTCCTTCCCGGACTACTTCTTATTTTCCTATTTTCTTAAATATTCCAAAACAGAGAAAAATTGCTATTAGAATTGTTTTGGAGTCGGTTTACTTACTGTACCACATACCTATACCTTTTCGGAGTCTGAAACGTTCTGGAAAGTGTCTCTTATGTATTCCTCCGGGGTTACAGTTTCAATAATATTAGTTTCAACATTTATAGGATTACCTGAGATATAATGTTTAATTCTTTGACCATTCACCACCTTCGGATTTGTGTCTTCGAAATTGTTGATTTTTATGGCACCAGAATGATAGACCTCCTCGATAATGTAAGGGCCTTCCCATTTAGAGAGAAGTTTTCCTGCAAAATATCTTAAATGAGAGTTGAACAGCAACACATAATCACCTATGTTAAACTCCCGCTTTTGTATCCTTTTGTCATGCCATCTTTTAACTTTTTCTTTAAACAGCTTGGCATTCTCATATGCTTGGGTTCTCCATTCGTCAAGCGAGCTAATATCAAATAAACTCTTCTCACCAGCAAGTTTGAAATCATAATTGAGCTCTTTAATGGCACAATATGCCTTATGTTCTAGTTCGAGAGGTAAGTGACATGCTTTTCCATAAACCATCTTATACGGAGACATACCCATAGGATTTTTATATGTAGTTCTATAAGCCCATAATGCATCATCATGTTTCTTGGACCAATTCTTTCTAGATCTATTAACAGTCTTTTGCAAAATTAATTTGAGCTCTCTGTTACTCAATTCTGCTTGACCACTAGACTATGGGTTACATGGAGATGCAATTCTATGATTAACATCATACTTAGCAAGCATTTTATGAAAAGCACCATGAATAAAATGTGAACCACCATCAGCCATGAGATATCTAGGGACTCCAAACCTTGGAAAAATAACTTCTTTAAGCATCTTAATAGAAGTGTTATGATCAGCACTACTAGTTGGAATAGCTTCTACCCACTTAGTAACGTCATCAACAACAACTAAAATATGTGTATATCCATTAGAGGCAGGAAAAGGTCCCATATAATCAAAGCCCCAAACATCAAATGGTTCAATAATAAGAGAATAGTTCAGAGGCATTTCTTGACGTCTATTGATATTACCAATTCTTTGACATTCATCACAAGACAAGACAAACTTACGAGCATCTTTGAAGAGAGTAGGCCAATAAAAACCGGATTGCAATACCTTATGTGCAGTTCTATCTCCAGCGTGGTGTCCTCCATATGCCTCGGAGTGACACTTGCACAGGATCTGTTCCTGTTCATGCTCAGGTACACAACGTCTAATAACACCATCTACTCCTTCTTTATAAAGGTGTGGGTCATCCCAGAAGTAATGTCTTAAATCATAAAAGAACTTTTTCTTTTGCTGGTATGTGAAACTAGGTGGTATAAATTTAGCAACAATGTAATTAGCATAATCAGCATACCATGGAGCAGTACGCAAAGCATTTATGACAGCTAATTTTTCATGAGGAAAGCTATCTTCAATAGGTAGTGGGTCATCAAGAACATTCTCTAACCTGAACAAGTTGTCTGCAACAGGGTTCTCAGCTCCCTTTCTATCAATAATATGCAAATCGAATTCTTGTAGTAAGAGAACTCATCTAATAAGTCTAGGTTTAGCATCTTTCTTTTCCATGAGATATTTAATAACAACATGATCAGTGTGAATGGTTGGTTTAGAATCAACAATATAAGGTCTGAACTTATCACATGCAAAATACAACTGCTAAGAATTCTTTTTCAGTGGTAGCATAATTTCTCTGGGCAGTGTCTAGAGTTTTACTAGCATATTGAATAACATTTAATTTCTTATCAACTCTTTGCCCTAGAACAGCACCTACAGCATAATCACTAGCATCACACATAATTTCAAAGGGTAAATTCCAATCAGGTGGCTGAACAATAGGTGCAGAAATCAAAGCTTTCTTAGGTATTTCTAATGCTTCTACACAATCATCATCGAAGACAAAAGGAATATCTTTTTGTAATTGATTAATCACTGGCCTAGAGACTTTAGAAAAGTCCTTAATGAACCTCCTATAAAAATCGGCATGACCATGGAAACTTCTTATACCTTTAATGTCCTTGGGACACGACATCTTTTCAATAGCATCAACTTTAGCTTTATCAACTTCAATACCTCTTTCAGAAATTTTATGCCCCAAGACAATGCCTTCATTAACCATAAAGTGGCACTTCTCCCAATTCAAAACAAGACTAGTATCTTCGCATCTCTGCAAAACTCGATCAAGGTTGCTCAAGCAATCATCAAAAGAGGATCCATAAATGGAGAAATCATCCATGAATACCTCATAAATCTTTTCACAAAAGTCAGAGAATATAGCCATCATGCATCTTTGAAAGGTAGCAGGTGCATTACATAAACCAAAAGGCATACGTCTATAAGCAAAAGTACTGAAAGGGCAAGTAAAAGTAGTCTTTGCTTGATCATCCGCCAACACATGTATTTGAGAGAAACCATAGTAACCATCTAGAAAGAAGAAATGTGTGTGTTTGGATAGTCTTTCTAGCATTTGATCAATAAAAGGTAAAGGGTAATGATCTTTTTTTGTAGCCTTATTTAATTTACGAAAATCAGTTACCATCCTATAACCTGTAATAATTCTTTGCGGGGTCAATTCATCTTTATCATTAGAACGACAGTAATACCTCCCTTCTTAGGGACACAATGGACAGGACTTACCCACTGACTATCAGCAACGGGATAAATTATACCTTCCTCAAGGAGCTTTAGTATTTTTTTTCTTACCACTTCTTTAATTTTAGGATTTAACCGTCGTTGATGATCTCTAACTGGTTTGGCATCTTCTTCCAGTTTTATTTTGTGTTGGCACAAGGTGGGACTAATTCGCTTAAGATCATCAAGAGTATATCCAATAGCAGCACGGTGCTTCTTCAGAGTTTTCAATAATCTTTCCTCTTCCTGCTCTGAAAGGTTAGCACTAATAATAACAGGATATATCTTCTTTTCATCAGGATAAGCATATTTAAGAGTATCAGCTAATGGTTTGAGCTCAAACACGGGATCACCCTTGGGTGGAGGAGGATCCCCTAGGATTTCAACAGGCAAGTTGTGTTTCGAAATAGGACCCTGTTTAAAGAATACTTCATCTATCTCCCTTCTTTCATTCATAAACATATCATTTTCATGGTCGAGCAAATATTGTTCTAAAGGATCATTAGGAGGCACGACAATAGAAGCAAGACCAATTATTTCATCCATACTAGGCAATTCTTTATCATGGGGTTGTTTACGAAATTTAGTAAAATTAAACTCACGAGACATATCTCCCAAGCCAATTGTAACAATATCCTTTTCACAATCAATCCTAGCATTGATAGTGTTCAAGAAGGGTCTACCAAATATAATGGGACAAAAGTTATCTTGTGGGGAACCAAGAACAAGAAAATCAATAGGGTATTTAACTTTCCCACACAAGACTTCAACATCTCTAACAATCCCAATTGGTGAAATGGTATCTCTATTGGCAAGCTTAATTGTAACATCAATATCTTCTATTCCAGCGGGTGCAATATCATGCATAATTTCTTCATATAAGGAATGAGGTATTGCGCTAGCACTAGCACCCATATCATATAAGCCACGATAATAATGATCTCCTATTTTAACAGAAATAACAGGCATGCCTACAACAGGTCTATGTATCTTAGCATTGGGTGTAGCAATGTTAGCAGCCTGTTCGTAGAAATAAATAACATGCCCATCAATATTATCAGCCAAGAGATCTTTAACCATAGCAAATCTAGGTTCAACTTTAATTTTCTCAGGAGGTGTATATGTTCTAGTATTACTCTTACAAGCCACAGTTGAAGCTTTAGCATGAACCTTTATCCTAACGGGGAAAGGTGGTTTCTCAACATAAGTAGTAGGAACAATAGGATCGTTATAAGTGATAATCTTTTCTTCAACTGTAACAGGTGCAACTACTTTTACTTCAAAGGGAGGATTATATTTAAACCACTTCTCCTTAGGGAGATCAACATGAGTAGCAAATTATTCACAGAAAGAAGCTACTATCTCAGAGTCAAGTCCATATTTAGTGCTAAATCCACGAAAAGCATCGGTATCCATAAAAGATTTAACACAATCAAACTTATAGGTGTCATACCTGACCCCTTATCATCGTCGGAATCCCAATCTTCAGAGTTGCATTTAATTCTTTCCAATAAATCCCACTTGAATTCAATAGTCTTCATCATATAAGAGCCAACACAAGAAGTATCGAGCATGGTGTGATCATTGAGAGAAAGCCGAGCGTAAAATTTTTGAATAATCATTTCTCTTGAGAGCTCATGATTGGGGCATGAATATAACATTGACTTAAGCCTCCCCCAAGCTTGAGAGATGCTTTCTCCTTCGCGAGGCCAGAAATTATATATATAATTACGATCACGATGAACAAGATGCATAGGATAAAACTTCTGGTGAAATTCTAATTTCAATCATTTATAGTCCCAAGATCCCATATCATCACATAGAATATACCATGTCAATGCGTGTCCCTTCAAAGATAAAGGGAAGACCTTCTTATTAACAGCATCATTGGGCATAACTGCAAGCTTAAATAATCCACAAACTTCATCCACATAGATTAGATGTAAATCGGGATGCAATGTTCCATCTCCTGCAAAGGGATTAGCTAGCAGTTTCTCTACCATACCCGAAGGAATTTCAAAGTCAACATTTTCAGTAGGTTCAGTAGGTTGAGGGGCAACTCTTTGCTCTACTGGTCGGGGTGAAGATACCCCGAACAAGCCCCACAAAGGATTAGTTTCTATAGAAACAAGTGACAGTAAATTTCAGCACACTATATAAATGTTTCCTTACCAAGTTCCACTCACCAAAGGCACTTCACTACCCGGCAACGGCGCCAAAAGAGAGTCTTGATGACCCACAAGTGTAGGGGATCTATCGTAGTCCTTCCGATAAGTAAGAGTGTTGAACCCAACGAGGAGCAGAAGGAAATGACAAGCGGTTTTCAGTAAGGTATTCTCTGCAAGCGCTGAAATTGTAGGTAACAAATAGTTTAGTGATAAGATAATTTGTAATGAGTAACAAGCAATAAAAGTAAATAAGGTGCAGAAAGGTGGCCCAATCCTTTTTGTAGCAAAGGACAAGCCTGGACAAGTTCTTATAATGAGAAAAGCGCTCTCGAGGACACATGGGAATTATCGTCAAGCTAGTTTTCATCACGTTCATATGATTCGCGTTCGTTACTTTCATAATTTGATATGTGGGTGGACTGGTGCTTGGGTACCGCCCTTTCTTGGACAAGCATCCCACTTATGATTAACCCCTATTACAAGCATCCACAACTACAAAAGAAGTATTAAGGTAAACCTAACCATAGCATGAAACACATGGATCCAAATCCGCCCCTTATGAAGCAACTTATAAACTAGGGTTTAAGGTTCTGTCACTCTAGCAACCCATCATCTACTTATTACTTCATAATGCCTTCCTCTAGGCCCAAATAATGGTGAAGTGTCATGTAGTCGACGTTCACATAACACCACTAGAGGAGAGACAACATACATCTCATCAAAATATCGAACAAATACCAAATTCACATGACTACTAATAGCAAGACTTCTCCCATGTCCTCAGGAACAAACATAACTACTCACAAAGCATATTCATGTTCATAATCAGAGGGGTATTAATATGCATTAAGGATCTAAACATATGATCTTCCACCAAATAAACCAACTAGCATCAACTACCAGGAGTAATCAACACTACTAGCAACCCACAGGTACCAATCTAAGGTTTTGGTACAAAGATTTAATACAAGAGATGAACTAGGGTTTGAGAGGAGATGGTGTTGGTGAAGATGTTGATGGAGATTGACCCCCTCCCAATGAGAGGATCGTTAGTGATGATGATGATGATGATTTCCCCCTCCCGGAGGGAAGTTTCCCCGGTAGAACAGCTCCGCCAGAGCCCTAGATTGGTTCCGCCAAGGTTCTGCCTCATGGCAGCGGAGTTTCATCCCGTAAGCTTGCTAACAATTTTTTCCAGGGTAAAAGACTTCATATAGCAGAAGATGGCCACCGGAGGGCTGCCAGGGGGCCCACGAGGTAGGGGGGCATGCCCTGTAAGGGTGGGCGCGCGCCCCACCCTCGTGGATGGTGGGTGGCCCCCCTCGGGTATTTCTTCTACTGAGGAATTATCATTAATTCCAAAAATGACTTTCCTGGAGTTTCAGGACTTTTGGAGCTATGCAGAATAGGTCTCCAATATTTTCTCCTTTTCCAGCCCAGAATCCCAGTTGCCGGCATTCTCCCTCTTTATGTAAACCTTGTAAAATAAGAGGAATAGCCATAAGTATTGTGACATAACGTGAAATAACAGCCCATAATGCAATAAATATCGATATCAAAGCATGATGCAAAATGGACGTATCAGTGGCCCGAACCAGGATAAACTGTTGTGTCTCTTTGTCTCTTTGAGCCCGACGCGCTAGGCTTAGGAGGATTGCGAGTAGGCTGCAAGCTGGGTAGGTTGAGATCTCCGCACGCACCCTAGAATTCGAACCTTTCAAGGGTTTGCGGAACCCGTAGTCTGATAGACAGGTGCAATGGATAGTAGGTAACAAAACAGGGCATGAAATAAGTCACATCTATGTTGTCTAACCAAACAGAATAGCATGACATAAGTTCACATATATGATGGCTAATTAAATAGGATAGCATGACACAATTTCACATGTATGATGGCTAACTAAACAAGATGGAATGACATACTTCAAAATATGATTACTATGTAAACAGGATGGCACAATATAACTATACGATGTGTCTATTAAAGTGGTTGGCATGCCATAATTCACAAACATGCCGTCGATGGAAACATTATGGCATGATATTCTTCAAGGATAGAATGACATAATTAAAAATATGATTACTATATAAACAAGATGAGATGATATAACTGTATTATGTCTTTAGAAAATGGGTTGGCATGCAATAATTCAGATTCATGTTGTCTATGTAAACATCATGGCATGATATAATTCAAATATATGATTGATACGGCCATTTTGCATCATGTTTTCCTACTGTTATTTATGTACTTTTATTGTACAATAATGCTTTTTGGAGTAATTCTAATGCCTTTCTCTCATAATATGCAAGGTAAGCACCAAGGGGGAGAATTCCGGCAGCTCAAAATCTGGACCTGAAAAAGCTACGTCAAGCTACCTATTCTGCACAACTCCAAATGAGCTAAAACTTCTTGCGGATTTTTTATGGAATATTTAATAAATATTGGAGAAAATAAGTACTAGAGGGGGGCCACCAGGTGGGCACAACCCACCTGGGCGTGCCAGGAGGCCCAAGCACACCCTTGTGGGTGCTGCCCTCCCCGGCCCACCTCCGGTGCCCATCTCCTGGTATATAAGTCATTTTGACCTAGAAAAAATGAGAGGAGGATTTTCGGGACGAAGCACCGCCGCCTCGAGGCGGAACTTGGGCACGAGCACTTTTGCCCTCCGGTGGAGCGATTTCGCTGGGGGAACTTCCCTCCTGGAGGGGGAAATCATCGTCATCATCATCACCAACAACTCTCCCATCTTGGGAGGGCTATCTTCATCAACATCTTCAACAACACCAACTCCTCTCAAACCCTAGTTCATCTCTTGTGTTCTATCTTTGTACCAAAACTATAGATTGGTGCTTGTGGGTGACTAGTAGTGTTGATTACATCTTGTAGTTGATTACTATATGGTTTATTTGGTGGAAGATTATATGTTCAGATCCATTATGCTATTTAATACCCCTCTGATCTTGAGCATTGTTTATCATTTGTGAGTAGTTACTTTCGTTCTTGAGTTCACGGGAGAAATCATGTTGCAAGCAATCACGTGAACTTGATATGTGTTCGATATTTTGATGATATGTATGTTGTCATTCTCTTAGTGGTGTCACGTGAACGTCGACTACATGACACCTCACCATATTTTGGCCTTGGAATGCATTGTGGAGTAGTTACTAGATGGTGGGTTGCGAGAGTGACAGAAGCTTAAACCCCAGTTTATGCGCTATTCCATAAGGGACCAATTGGATCCAAAAGTTTAATGGTATGGTTAGAATTTATTCTTAATACTTTTCTCATAGTTGCGGATGCTTGCAAGAGGGTTCACCATAAGTAGGGGGTTTGTTCAAGTAAGAACAGCACCTAAGCACCGGTCCACCCACATATCATATTATCAAAGTACCAAACACGAATTAAGCCAACATGATGAAAGTGACTAGATGAAATTCCTGTGTACCCTCAAGAACACTTTGCTTATCATAAGAAACCATTTTGGCCTGTCCTTTGCCTCAAAAGGATTGGGCTACCTTGCTGCACTTTTGTTATCACTAACGTTACTTGCTCATTACAAATTATCTTGCTATTAAACTACTCTGCTACTTACAATTTTAGCACTTGCAGACATTACCTTGCTGAAAACCACTTGTCATTTTCTTCTGCTCCTCGTTGGGTTTGACACTCTTACTTATTGAAAAGGCTACAATTGACCCCATATACTTGTGGGTCATCAAGGCTATTTTTTGGTGCCGTTGTTGGGGAGTGAAGCGCTCTTGGTAAGTGGAAATTGGTAAGGAAACATTATTACTACGTGCTGAAATTTATTGTTACTTGCTACTATGGAAAAGAATCCTTTGAGGGGTTTGTTCGGGATATCTTCACCTCGACCAGAACCACAATTAGTTGCCCCTCAACCTACTACACCTACTGAAAATGTTGAATCTAAAATTCCCTCGGGTATGTTAGAGTAACTGCTAGCTAATCCTTATGCAGGAGATGGAACCAAACATCCTGATATGCACTTGATATATGTGGATGAAATTTGTGGATTGTTTAAGCTTGCATGTTTGCCCGAGATGAAGCTAAGAAGAAGGTTTTCCCTTTATCTTTGAAGGCAAAAGCATTGACATGGTATAGGCTATGTGATGATATTGGATCTTGGAACTGGAATCGATTGAAATTGGAATTTCATCAAAAAAATTATCCTATGCATCTAGTTCATCGTGACCGGAATTATATATATAATTTTTGACCTCGTGAAGGATAAAGTATCGCTCTAGCTTGGGGGAGGCTTAACTCAATGTTATATTCATGCCCCAATCATGTGCTCTCAAGAGAAATTATTATTCAGATTTTTTTATGCTTGACTTTCTCGTAATGATGAAACCATGATCGATACTTCTTGTACTGGTTCTTTTATGAAAAAGACTATTGAATTCCGGTGGGATCTTTTAGAAAGAATTAAACGCAACTCTGAAGAATTGGAACTCAATGAAGGTAAAGAGTCAGGTATTGAACCTAAGTTTGATTGTGTTAAATCTTTTATGAATACCGATGCTTTTCAAAAGTTTAGCACTAAATATGGACTTGACTCTGAGATAGTAGCTTCCTTTTGTGAATCTTTTGCTACTCATGTTGATCTCCCTAAGGAGAAGTGGTTTAAATATCACCCACTATTAAAGAAGAAAATAAATAACTGGTAAAAGCTAAAGAAGAAACTATCATTTACAATGTTGATCCAGTTGTTCCCACTGCTTATATTGAAAAACCACCTTTCCCTGTTAGGATGAAGGAACATGCTAAAGCTTCAACTGTGGTTAACAAAAGTTATGTTAGAACACCCAAACCATCTGAAGAAATCAGAGTTGAACCTAGTGTTGCTATGGTTAAAGATCTCTTAGTTGATAATATTGATGGGCATGTTATTTACTTTTGTGATGAAGCTTCTAGAATTGTCAAACCCGAAGGAAAAGATAAACATAGACCAGTTGTTGGCATGCCTGTTGTCTCAGTTAAGATAGGAGATCACTGTTATCATGGGTTATGTGACCTAGATGCTAGTGTGAGTGCTATTCCTTTTTCCTTATATCAAGAAATTAAAGATGAAATAGCACCTACTGACATAGAAGGCATAGATGTAACTATTAAGATTGCTAATAGAGATACTATATCACCAATTGGGATTCTTAGAGATGTTGAAGTCTTGTGTGGGAAAATAAAATACCCTACTGATTTTCTTGTTCTTAGCTCCCCACAAGATGACTTTTGTCCCATTATTTTTTGTAGACCTTTCTTGAACACCGTCAATGCCAAAATAGATTGTGAGAAAAAACTATCGGTGTTAGCTTTAGTGATGAATCTCATGAATTTAATTTTTCCAAGTTTAGTAAACAACCTCATAAGAAAGATTTGCCTAGTAAGGATGAGATTATGGGCCTTGCTTCTATTGTTGTTCCTCCTATTGATCCTTTGGAACAATATTTGCTAGACCATGAAAATGATTTGCATATGCGTGAAACAAATGAAATAGATAGAATATTTTTTGAACAACAACCTCTGGTTGAACACAATTTTCCTATTGAAACTCTAGGAGGTCCTCCTCCACCTAAAGGTGATCCTGTGTTTGAATTAAAACAATTGCCAGACACTTTGAAATATGCTTATCTTGATGAGAAAAAGATATATCCTGTTATTATTAGTGCTAACCTTTCAGAACATGAAGAAGAAAGATTATTGAAAGTTCTAAGGAAGCACAGGGCTGCTATTGGATATACTCTTGATGATCTTAAGGGCATTAGAACCACTCTATGTCAACACAATATTAATATGGAACCTGATGCTAAACCCGTTGTTGATCACCAACATCGGTTAAATCTGAAGATGGAAGAAATGGTAGGAACCGAAATATTGAAACTTCTGGAAGCAGGTATAATCTATCCTATAGCTGATAGTAAATGGGTAATTCCTGTTCATTGTGTCCCTAAGAAAGGAGGTATTGCTGTTGTTCCTAATGATAAGAATGAGATTATTCCATAAAGAATTGTCGTAGGCTATAGGATGGTAATTGATTATAGAAAATTAAATAAAGCTACTAGAAAAGATCATTACCATGTGCCTTTTATTGATCAAATGTTAGAAAGATTATCTAAGCACACACATTTTTGCTTTCTTGATGGATATTCTGGCTTTTCACAAACACCTGTTTTACAATCTGATCAAGAAAAGACCACTTTTACTTGTCCTTTTGGCACATTTGCTTATAGACGTATGCCTTTTGGTTTTATGTAATGCACCTGCTACCTTTCAAAGATGTATGACTGCTATATTCTCTGATTTTTGTGAAAAGATTGTTGAGGTTTTCATGGATGACTTTTCCGTTTATGGGAAGTCTTTTGATGATTGTTTAAGCAATCTTGATCGAGTCTTGCAGATATGTGAACAAACAAATCTTGTCTTGAATTTGGAGAAGTAACACTTTATGGTTAACGAAGGTATTGTCTTGGGCCATAAAATTTCTGAAAGAGGCATTGAGGTGGAGAAAGCCAAGGTTGATGCAATTGAGAAAATGCCATGTCCTAAAGATATCAAAGGTATTCGTAGTTTCCTTGGTCATGCTGGTTTCTATAGGAGGTTTATCAAAGACTTCTCTAAAATTTCTAGGCCTCTTTTATGAATCTTTTACAAAAGGATATTCCCTTTGTGTTTGATGATGATTGTTTGGAAGCTTTGAAACACTAAAGAAAGCCTTAATTACTGCACCTGTTTTTCAACCACCTGATTGGAACTAGCCTTTTTAGATTATGTGTGATGCTAGTGATTATGCTATTGGTGGTGTACTAGGACAAAGAGTTGATAAAAAACTGAATGTTATTCATTATGCTAGTAAAATTCTAGACAGTGCTCAACAAAAATGTGCTACTACTGAAAAATAATTCTTAGCAGTGGTGTTTGCTTGTGATAAATTCAGATCTTACATTGTTGATTCTAAAGTAACTGTTCACACCGATCATGCTGCTATAAAATATCTTATGGAAAAGAAAGATGCTAAACCTAGACTCATTAGGTGGCTTTTGCTACAAGAATTCAATTTGCATATCACTGATAGGAAAGGAGCAGAGAACTCTGTAGCTGATAACTTGTCTAGGCTTGAAAATATTCTTGATGACCCATAACCTATTAATGATAGCTTTCCTGATGAACAACTAGCTGCAATAAATGTTTCTAATAGTACACCTTGCTATGCTGAATATGCTAATTATATTGTTGCTAAATACATACCAACTAACTTCACATACCAACAAAAGAAAAAATTTCTTCTATGATTTAAGACATTACTTTTGGGATGGCCCACATCTTTATAAAGAAGGAGTAGATGGTATTATTAGATGTTGTGTACTTGAGCATGAACAGGAACAGATCCTACGGAAATGTCACTCTGAAGCTTATGGAGGACATCACGTGGGAGACAGAACCGCTCAAAAGGTATTGCAATCTGGTTTTTATTGGCCTACTCTCTTCAAAGATACCCGTAAGTTTGTCTCATCTTGTGATGAATGCCAAAGAATAGGTAATATTGGTAAGCGTCAAGAAATGCCTATGAATTATTCACTTGTTGTTGAATGATTTGATGTTTGGGGATTTGATTTCATGAGACCTTTTCCTTCCTCTATTGGGTATACACATATTTTGGTTGTTGTTGATTATGTTACTAAGTGGGTAGAAGCTATTCCAACCAGTAGTGCTGATCACAACACCTCTATTAAAATGCTTAAGGAAGTTATTTTCCCAAGGTTTGGAGTCCCAAGATATTTAGTGACTGGTGGTAGTTCACACTTTAATCATGGTGCTTTATGTAAAATGCTTGCTAAGTATGATGTTAACCATAGAATTGCATCACCTTATCATCCTCAGTCTAATGGTCAAGTTGACCTTAGCAATAGAGAAATAAAACTAATCTTACAAAAGACTGTCATTAGGTCCCGGAAGAATTGGTCTAAGAAATTAGATGATGCACTTTGGGCTTATAGAACAGCATATAAAAATCCTATGGGTATGTCTCCATATAAAATGGTTTATGGAAAAGCTTGTCATTTTGCCTCTTGAGTTAGAACATAAAGCATTTCGTGCAATTAAAGAACTCAATTATGATTTCAAACTTGCTAGTGAAAAGAGGTTATTTGACATTAGCTCATTAGATGAATGGAGAACCCAGGCTTACGAAAATGCAAAATTGTTCAAAGAAAAAGTTAAAGATGGCATGACAAAAGAATCCAAAAGCGTGAGTTCAAAGTTGGAGAATATGTTCTTTTTGTACAACTCTCATTTCAGATTCTTTGCAGGAAAACTCCTCTCCAAATGGGAAGGACCCTATGTCATCGAGGAGGTCTATTGATCCGGAGCTATCAAAATAAATAATGCCGAAGGGACTAACCCGAAGGTTGTCAATGGGCAACGAATAAAACACTATATCTCAGGTACACCCATTAATGTTGAAAGCAATATTATCCAAACTTTGACACCGAAAGAATACATAAAGGAAACCTTCTGGGACCCTCCAGAATCATGAAAAAAGGGAGGTACGTGATACGGTAAGTAAATGGACTCCAAAAAATCCGCAAAAATATTTTTTTGTCAGTTTTGGAATAATTAGAAAATTAGGAAAATAAGAAATTTCCAGGAAAGTGACCCTAGTGGGCACGATACACCAGGGCGCGCCAGGCATGCCTGGTGTGCCCAGGTGGGTTGGCCCACCTCGAGTACTTTCCGGACTCTGTTTTTCTTCTGTTCTGCTTGTTCCCCAAGATAAAAAAAATCTATATATACCTCCCGAACCTGTTAACCTCTGTATCGCGAAGAAATCTCCTATTTTCTTTTCTTGCTATTTCTGTCAGATCCAATCTATCATGGTCGCTTCAAGCTCCTCCAAGGACAAGTTCTTCGACAACGTCATCAACCCATATCCACGGGAGGTGATGCATCACCCTCAAGCTATTCAGATGCGCGTTGGGGTGCTGCACATCCGCGATGTACAAGGACCCAAGGGGACTGAATCCGTGGAGGCCAGGCTTGGAGCTATGGAGCAGGACATCTTCAAGTGCAAGGGGATGGTGGAGCGTGGACTCAATGCCAATCACCTCATGATCGCGGACTATACCCGTGATCTCAAGGTGGATGGCAAGCCCATAAAGGACATCATCTTCTCCCTCAACGATCAAATCAACTTCCTCCACAGTGAGATCCACGACCTTCAAAGACAGTCTTTGAATATGAGGCAAGGTTTAAAGATATGAGTTTGGCTGCCAGTTGCAGGATCCGAGAGACTCACTCCTCCTCTTATGATGGTGAGCCTCTGCCGTGGAAACCCGAGGACAAGAAACCTTCTACTTCATCACCACCACCTTCTTCATCGCCACCAAAAGAAAACTGAGTATTGGGTATGGGCACTCCCCTTGGCTTCCACCAAGCTTGGGGGAGGTGCCTCGGTATCGTATCATCTCCACTAGCTTTTGCCTTTACTTTCTTAGTTCCATCCATGGTTATCTTTTGCTATTAGATGAATAGAAGTTTAGCTTGATCCTTTATTTTTGTGAGTTTGCTTAGTGATCAATCCTTGTAATCGTGTGCGAGATATATAATAAAGTTTAGTTTGAGTTTTGCATTCTTTACTTTTCTTGTTTCAATAAAAAGAAAGGAAATAAAAGAAAAAGATCATATGCTAATCTTATGGTAAGTGATGACATTACACAAGGAAAAGTATAAGTAGAAAATTTTATTGTAGATTGACAAACATAGCATTGGTCAATGATGCAACACATGAAAGAATTAATAAGGTAAGAGAATATTCACATATAAATATACTATCATGGAAATCTTTTATGATTGTGAGCACCCATCAAAATATTATATGCCAAAATTGTTGACGTTGGACAAGGAAGACAAGTTAATGATTTATGTTTGTTCATATTCACATAGAATTTATATTGTCATAAATCCTTCAACATGTGGTGCTTGCCCCTATCTTTGCTAGCCAAAAACTCCACACTAAGTAGAGATACTACTTGTGCATCCAAAACCCTTAAACCCTATCTTGTTTGAGAGTCCACCATACCCACCTATGGATTCAATAAGATCCTTCAAGTAAGTTGTCATCGGTGCAAAAAGGGCAATAAAAATTGCTTCTAAAAGTGTGAGATCATTTAGTGTAAGGGAAAATTGAGCGTTGTACGAACTTGTGATGGTGAAGAATAAAAGAGACAGACTACATAATAAAGGTTGCCATCACAAGGGGCAATATAGCGTGACGTTCTCTTACGTAAGGGGTTGAGCATACAAACAAAAAGTGCATGTCAACCTCTGCTTCCCTCTGTGAAGGGCCTATCTTTTACTTTCATGTACTTACTTTTATGCAAGAGTCAAAGTTTTCCCTCTATTCCTTTTTTTCTCCTTTGGCAAGCATCATGTGGCGAGGAAAGATATAGGAACATATATCCAGTTGAATATGGGTATCATGAGTTATTATTGTTGACATCATCCTTGAGGTGAGTGCGTTGGGAGGCAAAAATATAAGCCCCTATCTTTCTATGTGTCTGGTTGAAACGTTTTGCTCATGTGTACGTGGTGAGTGTTAGCAATTATAGAAGACTAAATGATGGTCGAGTATGTGGACTTGGCTAAAGGCTCCGATACGTGACCCTTCCTGAAAAGATGATGAATTGTAGTTGCAAAGTTGACTAAGAACATAGTTTGTTGGTTTCCAATAGAGTTGATGCTTTATAATTTGATGTTGGGATGAATTGTCACTTGTTCATGGGAAGTCTATGATAAAAGCTCTATGATAAAAGTTTTATGTTAAAGTTTGTTGTTGTTATAATAAGTCACATGATGCTGCTATGTCCGTATTTTTTTTATCGACACCTCTCTCTCTAAGCATGTGGGCATGTTTTTCCATTTCGGTTTTTGCTTGAGGACAAGCGAGGTCTAAGGTTGGGGGAGTTGATACGTCCATTTTGCATCATGTTTTCCTACTGTTATTAATGTTGTTTTATTGTATAGTAATGCTTTTGGAGTAATTCTAATGCCTTTTCTCTCATAATATGCAAGGTAAGTACCAAGGGGGAGAATTCCGGCAGCTAGAAATCTGGACCTAAAAAGCTACATCAAGCTACCTATTCTGCACAACTCCAAATGAGCTGAAACTTCCTGAGGATTTTTTATGGAATATGTAATAAATATTGGAGAAAATAAGTACTAGAGGGGGGCCACCAGGTGGGCACAACCCACCTGGGCGCGCTAGGAGGCCCAGGCGCGCCCTGGTGGGTACTACCCTCCTCGGCCCACCTCCGGTGCCCATCTTCTAGTATATAAGTCATTTTGACCTAGAAAAAAATGAGAGGAGGACTTTCGGGACGAAGCGCCGCTGCCTCGAGGAAGAACTTGGGCAGGAGCACTTTTGCCCTCCGGCGGAGCGATTCCGCTGGGGGAACTTCCCTCGCGAAGGGGGAAATCATCATCATAATCATCACCAACAACTATCCCATCTTGTGGAGGGCTATCTTCATCAACATCTTCAATATTACCAACTCCTCTCAAACTCTAGTTCATCTCTTGTGCTCAATCTTTGTACCAAAACTATAGATTGGTGCTTGTGGGTGACTAGTAGTGTTGATTACATCTTGTAGTTGATTACTATATGGTTTATTTGGTGGAAGATTATATGTTCAGATCCATTATGATATTTAATACCCCTCTGATCTTGAGCATGTTTATCATTTGTGAGTAGTTACTTTCGTTCTTGAGGTCACGGGACAAATCATGTCGCAAGTAATCATGTGAACTTCATATGTGTTCGATATTTTGATGATATGTATGTTGTCATTCTCTTAGTGGTGTCATGTGAACGTCGACTACATGACACTTCTCCATATTTGGGCCTAAGGGAATGCATTGTGGAGTAGTTATTAGATGGTGGGTTGCGAGAGTGACAAAAGCTTAAACCCCAATTTATGCGCTATTCTGTAAGGGACCGATTGGATCCAAAAGTTTAATGCTATGGTTATAATTTATTCTTAATACTTTTCTAGTAGTTGTGGATGCTTGAGAGAGGGTTAATCATAAGTAGGAAGTTTGTTCAAGTAAGAACATCACCTAAGCACCGATCCACCCACATATCAAATTATCAAAGTACCAAACACGAATTAAGCCAACATGATGAAAGTGACTAGATGAAATTTCCGTGTACCCTCAAGAACACTTTGCTTATCATAAGAAACCGTTTTGGCCTGTCCTTTGCCTCAAAAGGATTGGGCTACCTTTCTGCACTTTTGTTATCACTGTCGTTACTTGCTCGTTACAAATTATCTTGCTATCAAACTACTTCGCTACTTGCAATTTTAGCACTTGCAGACATTACCTTGCTGAAAATCACTTGTCATTTCCTTCTGCTCCTCGTTGGGTTCAACACTCTTACTTATCGAAAAGGCTACAATTGACCCCAAATACTTGTGGGTCATCAATGATTTATATACTAAACAAGTGAGCAGAGGGAAATCGCATATATGATGTGTCAACTAGGAGATGGTGTTCAATATTGTGTATATGATGTAAAAACTAAGCATTGCAAGACAACATATGCATGATATGAGTAATATAACTCTACCAAGTTTGAGCATACACCTCAGGGGAATAATAGGACTGGTCATCTGCCTATGTATCCTCCTCTAAGGAGCTACCTGTAACCAGCAAGATATCTGCTTCAGCAGGTAGCATTGTCTGCTTTGAAGACCTTGTTTTCACTCTAGATACTTCCATCACCGCTTCAAATGACTGGTGCGTAGGAAGAGCAGTTGAATATAAAAATGTTGTCGACAAATGAAATGAGTAATACAAAAAAAGGATGACATGATATTATTCACATATATGACGCTTGGCTAAATAGCATGGCATTGCATAATTCACATACATAATGCCTTGCAACAAGATAGCATTGCACAATTCACATATATAATGTCTTGCAACAAGATGGCATTGCAAAATTCACATACATGGTAACTAGAGACTAAACAGGTGGCATTCACACAAAGCATGTCTAAACTAAGCAAATGACATGCCAATGCAAGACACCATATGCACGATATGAGCAATATAACTCTGCCAAGTTAGAGCATGCACCTTGGGGGTGGGGGAATAGGACTGGTCATCTGTCTCTGAATCCTCCTCTGAGGAGCTATTTGTAACCAGCAAGACATGCGCTTCGTCAGATGGCATTGTCTGCTCTAAAGACCTTGTTTCCACTCCAGATTTTTTCCATGACCGTGTCGAATGGTTGATGCACAGGAAGAGTAATTGAATGTACTAAAATTGTTGACAAATTTAATACGTAATAAAGAAATGATGGCATGATATAATTCACATATAAGACGACTGGCTAACCAGGGTGGCATTGCAAAATTCACATATATGATGCTTGGCTAAACAAGATGGCATTGCATGATTCACATATACGATAAAGAAACTAAACAAATAGCATTCACACAAAGCATGTATAAACTAAGCAGATGACATATTTAATGTATAAAGTAACCAATGCAAGGCACCATATGCATGATATTACCAACATCAACATGCCAAGTTAGAGCAAAGACCTCAGGGGGTAAATGGGAGTGGTCTTCTCCTTCTGAACCCCCTCAAAACAATTATCTTCCTCTTGATTACAATCTGAAATGGGTGGAGGGGGCTGCCTTTGCGCCCACCATGGAACGACGTCTGCATGAAATTTTATTGCCACACAAGGCTCGTCTCTTTTGCTCTACATGTTCAGTTCCATTGTGTACAATAACTGGCAGGCATAGGAATAAAACATAGTGAGATTATGTAAGGAGTGCATGCACAAATCTAGAGTGATGGTAGAAAACTGTGGATAGACCCAAAACCAATGATAGCAGGCAGATAATAGCTTTAGTTAAAAAATACAGATAATGGCTCCTTTAATGTTTGTTTCCACCCAACATGAAACTCAATAGTAGACACCAGAGATTAACCAGATAGTAGATAGATAGTATTGATTGCTGCCCCAATATGTACCACACAACCATTTAAAAACTCAAGTTTGAGCATTAATTTGGACCTAACTCGGAGTCTAATAGGTGAACAGGACGATAAAGTAGCATGTCATCATATTAAGCGATGCGTAACGTAAGCAGACACGAAAGAGTGCGACCTCTCTTGTGGACCCGTGTAGTCCTCAAGGTCATCTCCTCAGCTGATGATGGTAATGCAGTTGTAGTGGCTGTCGGCGGTGAGGAAGAAGATCTGAGGAGGCGAAGGACAGTCTGGAGGGCAGATCCCTGTTGTGGTGAACCCTTTCGTTGTTGGAGCAGCTGAGCTTGGGTGGAACACAGCGCAACAGGAGTGGGACAAACCACACAAGGTTTTCTTTGACACACATATCTATAACAAAAGTAATTGTGTAAGGGCTTGTTTGAATTTGAGGATTATAAAAATGCAGGGATAGTAAATACACAGGAATAGGATAGGAATGCACGTGCAAAATAGAGAATTTAAAAACACAAGATTTTTGCCAATCTGAGTGTTTAGTTCACAAGAATTGGAAGATCACAAGATGCAAAGAAGCATGGTGAGATTAAGTCAATCCACAAGAAAATGTACGATTATAATGCTATTATGCTACTATCTCTTAGCAACTGGTCGTGTAGCAGCACCTCCGATAGCAGCTGCAGGGGCTTGAGGGAGAGTAGGATCTGCTATTCGTGCAGCAGCAGTGCGCGCAAGACTAGAGCAGCAGCGCAAGAAAGAGCAAGAGCGAGAACAACAACGCAATCAAGAGCAAGAGCGAGAGCAGCAGCACGAGCAAGAGCAAGAGCAGACCAGGCAGGGGACCGAGAGCAAGAGCAGAGCAGCAACACGAGCGAGAGCCAAAGCAGCAGCAGCAGCAGCTCCTATTGATGTGGACATCGCCGCCGAGGGAGCAACACTGTGGAGGAAGTGGCCGGTGATGCCGCCGTGGATGGAGCCGCACCATGTTGGCTCAGGACCAAGCGTCGGCAGCACCATGAGATCAAATCAAGAAGAACACGGCGATTAGTGTAGAACCTCTTTGGTGGCGCCGATTAGGCCTCAGCTTCATCCGAGGAATCAGTGATGATGATGCTCTTCCGATGGTGCGTGTGAAGACGACGGTGTGGGAATGGAGGTAGCACGAAAGACGAGGGGAACATCGGGGGTAGCTCCTTGGAGCTGGAGGACGGGATGGCTGAACCGGCGGGATGACGAGATCAACGACGGATCCTCATCCGGTGCGGTGGATGAGGGACGTCGAGGTGTTGCTATGGATGACGTTGTCGGGGAAGAGCCTCCGGCTGGGTGGCGGACGGAGGAGGGTGTGGGGCTTCGCGGATTTTCGCGGCCTCAGTGTACGAATGGGTCGGCGGATGGGATGTGAGTGGGGAACCATGGCTTAGGGACGCGCTTTCCCAAAATGTGGGGTAAGTTATGAAATTACCCCCACCGATTTGAGCTTAGTGGTTCTTTCGGTTTAGGGGTATCACGGGCATTTTGCGTGTCGGGATTTCGCAGGAGGTGGGAGTTTTCACGTGCGTTGTAATTTTGGGATAGCAAGGCGCGGGTTGAGATGGAGGGAGTTTTCTGAGCACAACGAGATAAAGATATATCTTAAGCATTTTAGGGTAACAAGGCGCGGGTTGAAGAGGCGAGAGTTTCGCAGCATGATAGACAGAGATGCTAGCTTGAAATTTCAGCATAACAAGGCATGGCTTGAAATTTCGGGAGAACAAGCTTAGCGTGTACAAAGAAAAGACAATTCGCACCTCATCACTAGAGAGAGCCATGTCCCGTTTACTATATTACCAGAAATGCATTCAAATACAACAACAACAAAACTAAAAAATGGGACAACAAACATAACGTGTACAGTACCAAATCAATTTGCACTTCCCTCAACAATAAAAAATAATTTGTGTTTTCTAGCATATGGACTAAACTTGAGTACATTTTCCCTGTTTGAATGGGATTGTACAAGGGTTAGTTATAACACTATCTAAATATTATCTTCACAATACATGACATGAATATAGGAGTAGTAAATTCCTATATAAATACGAACTACATGTACATACGATCTCAAATTCAAATATATGTATGCATTTTATGTTGAATTCAAATCATAGTACATGTATGCTCTAGCTAGATGTTTGGAATCTAAACCATGTATGATACTATGTACCATGTGTTTAACACACACACACACACAAACACCATTTAGACTAGTAAGGTACACGTGCATTGCACGCATGAGATTTGGCAACCAAATTATAAATAAATACCACATTATATCATGTAAGCTTTGAGTCATATATGCATGTTGCAGATGTTCATTTAATTCTTATAGTTCATCTCATTCAAAATCAATTAGTTTTTATAAAAAAGCTAATCTATGTTAAGATTCATGGAATTGTGCATTGTAAAGCATAAAGTAAAAACAAACAATGGCAATTCATGTAGAAACAAATTTGGGCAATTATGATACAGAAAATTCTAGAACAAAGGAGAAGTGTTTGTGTTTTTAGGTTTGTGCATTATGCTTAAGTGCAACCATGGAGTCTTTTAGATTGTACATGCGGCAAATGCATTGTAGATGATATCCAACAGCCAGTAGTGCTAGGATGAAGGCTCCACACATTCCCTTTTCATGTAAATTTAATGATAATAAAACCTTGGCTTATTATGCTAATGGTATATATGATTACTGTGTTGTGGAATGAATAGAAGAATTTGTTGCTTTTAAGGGTGCTTATGAAATTGAATCTTTGTTTGAAAAGTGTGAAATTATGATGATGATGATGTTTACAGACCTAAAAATTATCTTAACTTAAATATTGCTATGAGAATTATGAATATAATTCTGATATTGATGCATTTATTGAGAAAGTCTCCATTGTCCAAGAAGAGACTAATATTTTGCAGGAATCTATGGAAGAAGAAATAGATGACACTGTGAGCTCATTAGATGAAAAATATGACGAGGAGAGCGAAGAACAAAAGGAGGAAGAGCGGATTAGCTACCCGCTCCCTTCTAATGAGAGTAACTCTTCAAATCATCCATTGTTTAATTTCCCTTCGTTCTTACCGAAGGATGATTGGTATGATCCCTTGGATTCGTTTGAAATATCCCTTTTTTGATGAACTTGATCCTTGCTATGCTTCTGGCCATGATGCCATTATGAATTATGCTTATGGAGATGAACTTGCTATAGTTCCTTATGTTAAAAATGAAATTGTTGCTATTGCACCCACGCATGATAGTCCTATTATCTTTTTGAATTCTCCCAACTACACTATATTGGAGAACTTTGTGCTTATTAAGGACTATATTGATGGGTTGCGTTCTACTTGCACATGATGATTTTGATAAATATAATAGGGATAATTGGTTTTATGCCCCTAGTTGTGTCCAACTCGACAGGATTGCCCGTAATTTTCAAAAGCCAGCGGTTATGTCCAACACACTTTGGTCGTCTTGTGCTTTTGCCCTTTGATCGTTTGACCTTCACTTTGGAAACTTCATAACTAATTCATACTAAATCAGAAAAATGCAAATAAGATACCAAAATGTTCAGAAAAACATCACATGTATGTCAATGTCACTTGCATTCATGACAAAAGTGTTGGTAAGTGCCCATCCGAGTCTTAGCTCTTATCACACCACCATTAATTGTAAAATATTAAAATGTTCAAAAAAGTCCAAAAAATTTGGTGTCAAAGAATGACAAATGTTTTCAGTGGTTGCCAAGTTTCATCAGGGAATGACATTTGTGGAAGTCATGGCAAAAAAACAATCAACACTCCAAAATAGATTTTTTTTGCCATGACTTCCACAAATGTCATTACCTAATGAAACATGGCAAGCACTAAAAACATTTGTCATTCTTTGACACCAAATTTTTTTGGATTTTTTTGAACTTTTAAGATTTTATTGTTCATGGTGGTGTGATAAGAGCTAAAACTCGAATGGGCACTTACCAACACTTCTATCATGAATGCAAGTGACATTGACATACTGGTGATGCTTTCCGAACATTTTGGTATCTTATTTGCATTTTTTTGATTTAGTATGAATCAGTTATGAAGTTTTCAAAGTGACAGTCAAACGGTCAAAGGGCAAAAGCACAATATGACCAAAGTGGGTTGGACATAATCGCTGGGTTTTGGAAATTAGGGGCAATCCTGTCGAGTGGGACACAACTAGGGGCATAAAACCAATTATCCCAATATAATATGCATGTGCTTGCTACTCCTACATGCAATTATTATGAGAGTGGAACTACATCTCTGCCTCTCTATGTTTCCAATACAATAAAATTGCAAGAAATTGTTTATACTATGCATTGGCCTTTATTTCGTCTGCATGAATTGTTCTTTTATGACATGCCGATACATGAAGTTAGACTTCGTTTGTGCATGATATATGTTACTTTGTGCTCACTGTTAAATCACAAATCATTGTTAATTAAAATTGTCTTTGATATACCTTGGGATCCGGGTGGATCCATTACTTGAGCACTATATGCCTAGCTTAATGGCTTTAAAGAAAGCGCTGCTAGTGAGACAACCCGGAAGTTTTAGAGAGTCATTTTTTCTGTTGTGTGCTTTTATAAAGTTTATAAAAAGAAACAAATATAGAGGGGAACCTAAAACTTTTCAAAAAGAAAAGCAAAAGTGAGAAAGATGAGCATTGTTAAAGTGGGAGCTAGCCTTGAACTTTGTTCATGCCCATGGAAACTTTGTGAACCTTGATTACAGAAACTTTTCAACAAAATTAATTATCCCCTTGTATAAATCCTTTGTACAATAAAAATAATGTGCCAAGATTTGCCTTTGGGATGATTAGATCGCGTGTTTGGTTTGCGCAGTGCAAAAACAGAAACTTTGGCTGTAGTGCTTGAACTTTGTTAGTTAATTTTTTGGTCAAAAATTGGCACAAAATAAAAAGGGGGGCAAAAAACCAGGATGCGGGCAGGATGATCAATTTTTGCCTGGGTTACTATTGATGGCCTTTGTACTATTTAAATATAGATGGAGTGGAGTAGTACTATCTTTATCTTAGCCTCGTAGGGATCTCCCGGCAATTACGCTCGCCTCCCCGCCTCGCTCGCCGGATTCCGCCATGGATAATCCCTTAGATCCCAGGATCTCGCGGGCTGCCCTCTTGTTGCGGCCTGTAACACTTCCGCCTTGAGCAAAACCCACATGTGTTTCAGAGGGATCCATTTCTCTTGAATAACAGATAGGTGGCGCCGGAGGACATGCCAGGGCTGCGTTTCAGGTGGTGGGCAGCAAGGGCAAATCAGATCAAGGAAGCATTGCATCGATTGGAGACAAGTTCGAAGGAGCTGAGCCTGGGGAAGCACAAGGCAGATGCGCAAGTCGATCTCAGGGGAGAGATGCTGAGGGATGTCAGCATCTGGCAGTGTCGCGTTGATTTCGAGCTGGGGCTAATGGCAGAGATCATATTCACGGAGTTGACTGCGGAGGAAATAACGCGCATGCCTGCAGAATGGCATGAGCAGCCAGTGCAACTATTCAAATGGGTGGTAGGAGAAGCCAAATCCTAGGACCAACTATGGCGGCGGCGCTGGGCATGCATCGTAGGCGAGGTGAGCTGCCCTCCTTCCCAGCCAGCGATGCAGTGACCTACTCGGTTGCTACTGCAGTGAACTTGCAATGCCATGTCGGTTTGCAACCTTGACAATCACTCCATCTATATGTATTGTATTCTTGAGAAAATACTTGGTCGTTCGGAAAAAGATGGTAATCGATTCACCACTAGTTTTTGAATGCTTGGTCGTGACAATCACCCGAAGCCACAATCAGAAGTCTCCATCGCATAATACTTATGGTCGGTCACACCAACAGACGGTCGGTCAGACCCGCGTCTCACTGAAGGGACACACATCGGCTTGGTCTGACATGTACGACCAGTTACATCACTAACTTGTGCGACCGAATTTGAGCAGTAGTACTTGATATTTATGTTCCCCTAAACTAATTGGGAGTCGTTTCGGGCCTCGAAACCAAAACCATCAATTAATCTTTAGCTTGTTCCCATCACATCCCAAAGTTGTACTACCATGCTATAATTAAGTGCAAACCTGCTCACACCTACTACCTCCGTCCTGGTTTATTAGTCCTCGTTGTAATTGTGCTAATTTTTTACCAATGATTTAACTGTTGAAATGTTAGTGCATGTTAATAAAATTATATTGTCGGGTTCAAGTTTGTGATAGCCTAGATTTTGCCTTCTCTCTTTTTCCGGACTTACCTTCTCTCTCTTTTCCGGACTTGGTTTTTATCGTGGTTTTTGCCCTGATTTTAATTGGAGATTGAACCATTTCAAATGGACTTGTCACTTGGGCATATCCTTGACTTTCACCCAAGTGGTCTATCTACTTTATTCCTCTGATCAATCCTCAAAATAATCAAATGAATATTTTTCATAAAAGAAAAATATTCATTTCTCTCTCTGAAACTCACTTTAGAAGCTTGTGCTCCAAAGAAACCTCAATTTTTCTTGCTCAGGAAAATCTGAGATAGTTCCTAAATATTCTTAGCACCTTGGCACACCTTCCCATGCAAAAATATTGCACCACTTTTTGGAATATTTTTGCAGTAGAAAATCATTTCTATTCTGACCCAAAATTCCAGTTTGTACAAGTACATTTTTCCTTGAGCTTTTAGCCTTGATCTTTATTGAGCTTAAACACCCTCCTAAGAAACCCTAAACCCCAGGAGATCAGCCCTAATGGCCTTCTAGAAGGTGGCCAAACTTGGCGACCAAGTTTCTGGACAAAAACTTGTCAGCTTAGTGGAGTCAAGTCTGGTCAGCCTAGGCATGAACCATCACCTCTCCTAGACTAAGCACTACACGGTCGAGCGCGTAGACAAGGTTTGGCCGCTCCTGGGCGTCGTTTTGACCATGCCAGCTTGGTGACCACGCGAGGACACGGTGCCTGGCAGCGTCTGGACGCGCTCTGGCCGCCTTGCCCTCTGTTTCGCGCGTGCTCGTTCCAGCGCTCGCCGCCAACTGCCGCACCACGCCACAAGCCCCGACCCATCATCCTTGACTGCTCCCTGGCGCTTGCCGACGCCGGAGCTGCCACAGCAAGCATGGGCGCGTCGCGGCCAAAACTCCACAGTGCGCGCGTGCGCTTGTCCACTTCCCCAACCGCCTCCTGTGCTTGTCCGCGAGCGTGGGAAAGCTCCTGCGTTGATGCTGAGCCTTTGCCCCCTTGCCTTGGAGCTTCTCGTCGCCGTTCGCCGCGTCTCTAGAGAGCTCCGGCGGTGACACGTTCCCCCCTTGCTCCGGCTATATATAGCGCTCCGCTCCTCGATTTCTAGCCAAGCACCACTCCACACCACCTCCACGAACACGTAGACGAGCAGAAGCTCGGTCTGGCAGGCCTCTAGCCGTCGCCCCGACCAGAGGACTCCAGCGATCCCCACAGTCCAACCGCCGCTCTCTTGTGCCTCTCGAGCTCAATCAGCTGCTTAGGCGGGGCATTGGGGATCTGCTGGTGCTGCCTGGACACCACTGATCCCTCAAAGCCACCTCTAGCCATCGTCTTCAACCACTCCGGCGAAACCCGTCCGCCACCGTAGCTTGCGAGCTCAATTGCGAGCAGCTCCGTCCACCCCAAGCCAAGCTACGGGTACGGGCAGGTGCGCCTCGAGCCCCGCTTCAATCCTATCCCTTTAGCCTAGCCCCAAACCCCCTCGTCGCCGGCGTGAGCTCTGGCGAAGCCCCGCCTCTCTCTGATCTCGCGCACCCCCTCTCTCTCTTGATGCGTGGGACCCACATGTCGGTCTCACCACTCGTGCCCAAAGCGGTACGAGTGGAGGCGTATTTTTGTTTTACGCCTTCGACGTCACCCCCCACAGGATTTCTGTTTAATTCAAATATTATTCAGAAATTTGACTGAACTTTGACCAGACACCATTTCTAAACCATAAGTCCAAATGATTTGATTCTTTTTGCATTGTCTTTGTTTCATAAAGCTCTAGCAACACACCTGAAGGTGGATTTTTCCTTGCTCCCTAGAAGTTCTGGTGATTTTCAGAATGTGTTTTGACAAAAAATTTGTGGTTTTAATTCTTTTTCAGAAGGAGAAGCTTGTCTTGAAGCAAACCAAGAGGGGTGTGATCCTCCTCTACACTAAGGCAAGCCACACCAGCATTTGGATGGTGTTATTTCAATATCTATGATTTTCTACTTGAATATGAGTTCTTATTTGAAATTAAAATTTGATAAATAACTTTGGTTAATTGCTAGTTACTTTATTATGCTTGATATGCTTGTTTCATTTACTGGTTGAATGCATGAACTTATTTGGTTAAGTAGAGTAAGATTTTGCACTATACATATTGCTATGGAAATTAATGTTAGTTGTTTTACTAAATGATAGTTTCATTTAAATAAAGAACGAACAACAATATTGCTTGATAAATAAAAATGAGTTATAACCAAAAAAATTGGTTCTAAGAATTGCAAGATGCATATATTGTTAAGTTTGATCCATGAATATGAGGTGTCTGCTTTGTATGACGATTAGTTGCATGATTCTTTTTGGGTTATATCATATTGATGATAAAAAGTTTTTATCAAAGCTAAACTTGATTAAGTTCAACTTGAATACGATGTTGATCACATCCTGGTGCCACTGAATCGGGTTTTAATTCAGTGCGACCACATTTAGCTTATGGGACGGTCTTGATTCGGTCCTTTGTTGTGGCTCTCACCGGTGCCTCCCGCGAGGGAAGGTTATGGGCGTGCATACCCTGGCCCGGTAGGTAGACATAACCTTGTGTGCTCGTTTTTGTTTTTATGGTACCTTGTCCCTGTTTGGGACCGTTTTGCCACGACGGTGGCCGTTGGTGTCTTTGGTAGACACAGGGCCACTCAAGACCTAGCCCTGAGAGGGAGTTGGTCGGAGTGGCTGGGGAGAGTACATGACAAAGGGAGGGTTTCGTCGGAATGCTTTGGTCCACCCGAATGGAAATGCGAGGCCGGGTGTTCCGTAGTGTGGGTAAAGTGCGCTACCTCTGCAGAGTGTAATCAATCTATCGATAGCCGCGCCCTTGGTTATGGGCATAACTTAGGAGTAAGTCACACCATGGATCAACCTTTCTAATAAATCTTGCAAACTAAGTGAGTGATGTGATGAATCGGTTCGTGGCGAAGCATGAACACTTGAGGTGTTCATGAGTGATTGGTTTCAGGTGTGACCCAGGTATGGTCACTGTCTGGTTACGAGGTAACCGTCTGGTAAGCGAGTCTGTGGGACTCATTGCATGAAACATTTGTTTTCCTTCGGTAGTAGTTTTGCATTGTATTAATCTAATTAAATATCATGATATTGTTTGTCATCGTGCTTATGTTTGTTGTGAGCTTGCAAGTACATTCAATGTACTAACCTGGCGTGTTATGCCAGTTTTCAGGCAAGTCAGTTCGCATCGGAGCACATCTCGTGTCTAGTCGTGTTCACGTTGGTGTCCCTGTGCTATGGAGTTCCACTTCGTCGTTCTTCCGCTGCCGCGTAGCTTGTGTGATCGAGGACCCATCATGTTCATTAAATAATGTACATACTGTCCAGCAGCACCGTGTGTGCCGCTTGGCCTCGAATCTCGATGTAATATCAGAACTATGTAATCTGTTAGCATCAATAAAGTGGTTGTTTTTCTACCATGTTGTTGTGTATTGCCAGAAGACTTGATCTCCGGGCTGGCAATGCAAGGTAAACCGGTTGCTCTGAGCCGGGGTGCCACATATTTGAACATAAATTTTAATGATATAATATTTTATGACTTGCATGAATATTTTGTTAGTTAAATTTATGGTCAAACTTTGGCACAGGTTACAATGGAGACCAATAAACCAGGACACAGGTAGTAGTACGTATTGAACCTGAACGTGTTCCCACTATGCAGGTTTTAGTACTAGTGCTAGTACTAGGTTATAAAAATGGGAACTACCTAGCCAAAATTACTCTACCTTCCTCCTCATAATTAAGTCTTTCTTGTTCGTCCGTCCTTGCCATGGCTGGTGTGTAGAGCTCTAGGTCGAGTACTACCCGTAACAAGGCAGCGGCGACCAAGGCCGCGGAAAAAAAGGGAGAGGGCTCACCTCCTCGCAGAGACCTCAATAGATCTCTCATGGGTATGCGAGGGCTCCTAGGAGCGCCCTAGCTACAGAGGCGAAGATGCCGAGCTGGCGGCGCAGGAGTCGTTATCCCTTGATGACATGCCCGATCGGATCAATAAGCAGAAGGAGTTCATCGACGGCTTGGTGGAGCTGTTGAAGGAGATCCTCGACGACATGCCCGCTGAGCTCAATGAGCAGGGGGGTTGACCGCTGTCTTGGTGATGCTGTTGAAGAAGAGCATTGCCTCGGATAAGAACGCGACCAGCAAAATCCTACAACTTCAAGAGGACAATGTGAAGCTCCGCCACGAGCTCAACCTGGTGAAGGAGGAGAACGTCGGCTGGAAGAAGCTGCATGAGAAGAGTAGTTCCTCAGTGAAGATGCTGCACGCCCTCGTCATGGAACAAAAGGAGGAGTTGGCGAAGCTCCGCATCGAGCACCCGACTACTGTCAAGGTATGTAACACGGCCGTGGAAGAGATTATGAAGGCTCGCATCGAGAAATCCAGCATCATGGACAGAATGAAGAAGATGGGGAGGAGATGCGCGAGCAGATGGAGGTCATGGAGGCGATGAAGAAGTAGTTATGACTTCATGGCCAGCAACCCTTCATTTAGTAGAGAGCAGCACCCCAGACTTTGTGTGTGCGTCTTCCTTCTTTTTT
>NC_041391.1:457151804-457184230 GCF_002162155.2 Triticum dicoccoides
GGGTAATCTTCTTTCTTTTGCTCTTGTGTTTCTTCTTTTGCTTCGGGTGTTTTGCCGCATGTGTCACGTTCTCCGCGAGGCATGAATAGAACAATGCTAACAATGAGCGGTGCCATGGGATCAATGACCAGCAAATTATATCATTTTTATCGCCATATCGCACTGGGCTGCCGTGTTTCGTGCTCCTTCGTCGTACTAGTACTCCAGTGGAAAACTTGAGTATACCGCACGATTCTTTGCTCCACCTCAGGTCATCGGCAGCATTTATACGAGCAGTCAAATCATAACGCCCCATCTTCTAGCAGTAATGAGCCGTCAAATCACAAAGGCCCTCGCCTCTCGTGAAATCGACCAAGTGAGACTGCCCCGCCCTCTACTCTTTTAAATGTATAGTTTTGTATAGTAGTAGTATCGATGGATTGTGCCATGGAGCAAAACTAACAAGATGAAATTAAAGAAAAAGGTGGTACATATACAGAGCGCTCGTCGCCAAATTATGCATATAGTACTATTAGAAAAGCTAGTATGTGCTTAGATGGGGTGCTAAATTCTATTAAAGAAATTAGCATACCTTAATTCTTGGGTTTTTATTATTTATGCCACTAGTTGTGTCTCACTACTCATTTTGCCATTAGAAGTTACAACTACTCAAAAATGCCATCGATCCGTGAGATGCTTGCTCAAAAATGCAATTAGATATCTCAAAAATGCCATCGTTCCGTTAGATGTTTGCTCAAAAATGCCATTAGACATTGTTATTTTCACGTCAAACCCGTTGAACACGTTATATGAAAAAAATAAGCCTAGACCCACATGTCGATTCTCTTTATCTCACAATGATAAGTGTGGCCCCGTTTGTCATGAGTAACCAAGCGAATAATTTTACAGGAAAATAAGAACGTTGTTGGGATCAAGTAGGCCCCACACTTTATTGTACTATAGTAAGATAGAGGGAGAGATGGCATGTTGGTCCATATGTATTTATGTCATTATAACATGGCAAAATAGATTTGAGTCACAATAATGCTGTCCAGCACAACACACCTCTCAAATAAAACTAAGCACCCTGAAATTCTTTGACAACTAAACTGCTGGCTATATGATGTTGGCCATATATATTGTACGTATATAATGTGAAGAAATGAGTGGTAGTACTACCAACTACAAGATGAACTAAAAGAAATACTAGTATGTACGTATTGGAGAGTGAAAGTAACGAGAAGGAACATAACATAGTTCTACTGGGGGCTCAGCACAACACACCCCTCAAATAAAACCCTGAAATTAAACTAAGCAACTAATCCGGTAGACACTCCATTACAACCACCATGAGCAACGACACTGCCACCATACTCGGACTCCATGTCCACGTGCTCGACTTCGTCCTTGTCCCTCTTCCTCTTGGCCGATACTTCCTTGCTTGAACCACACACTTGGATCTCGCTCTTCATCCAACCCTTGTAGATATTGAAACAAAGGTAGGCATCCTTTGCAGCATAATTGATGTGGTCTCTATCTAGTACATTCCACTGGCATGCAAGATGAAACTTGGGCAGAGGTTTTGTCAGTTTACCGTATGAAGGATCAACCATGGATGCTGCCATGGTCAGCATTGAAGGCTGACGGGAGGACACCAGAACATTCCTCTGGAGGTCGAAGGGCTGGCCTACAACGAGGCATATCCGACCCAGGACTTCTTTGTTTTTCCTAAAGTCTACAAAAACGAATTTGACTTTGCCGCCCCCGAGGAAGTTCTTAAAATCCCCACACTCAACGTCGGCATGGCATATGTGGTAGACCAAGCACAAGTTATGCACGCTAACCTGGATCACGACGGGCTTCTTCTTCTCTTCCTCCTTTTAAATTGTTATCTTTTCCTAGGACTGTGGTGTACTCAACATCTAGCCCAGTGAACCAGTCACCCTTTGAGTTTTCGAACATGCGTCTGAAGCGAGCAACACATCCTTTCACCATCGCGGAAGAACGGGTGTAGATGACGTCGAACTCATCACCGGTGATGGTTCAAACCTTGTACTCACCGCTGATCATGGATATTTGGGATGCCATGGACTTGGGAGGAGGGTTAGGATTAGTGAAACTGCTGTAATGTGAAAGGACAAGACGACTAGGAGCAAACTGCCATAATGTTAAAGGACGGCCAGGGACGAGTAGGAGCGAACGGCTAGCGGTTTTTTGATTGTAAAAATGCTGAGTGGGGCATGCGAACGGCAGTGCTTTCCATGCTCTCATGATACGGGCTTCCGAGAGCCCTTGGATCTGAGATCGAACGGTTGCATGGCATGAATATCCTATCTTGGAGGGTTATTCTGCAAATTTTCAGCAACTTAGCATGCGACCGTTCGATCTCAGATCCAAGGGCTGTCAGCAGCCCATATCATGGTCGCCCCTACCACAACCGTCGCCTCGCCCGCGCGGTCGTGCCCTTGGATATCTTAGATGGCTATACATTAGCATTTTTTGCCTACTTTGCATGCATGAAACTATTTCCTCCATCCAGGTGCGTTAGGCTATCTGATGTTGGCATGTCATACATAGTCATCACTTAGTCACTCATACAACAAGGTTACCTATAAGGTTGGCTATAAGAGTAAAAAAAATACTTCTCTCTATATCTTTCTTTGTACTCCCTCCATTTCAGTTTACAAGTCCTGCGCATATACCTAGGTTGTCAATTTTATCACCATAATATAAACTATATAACACAAAATTATACCGTTTGAAAATAGAACATCTGAAGTTTATAATGGTATGTTTTTTGTAATACAGTATATGACTTCAGTTAGGTTGGTCAAATTGATGACCTAGGGGTAGGCGCATGATAACCCACAAGTATAGGGGATCTATCATAGTCCTTTGGATAAGTAAGAGTGTCGAACCCAATGAGGAGCATAAGGAAATGACAAGCGGTTTCTAGTAAGGTATTCTCTACAAGCACTGAAATTATCGGTAAGAGATAGTTTTGTGATAAGGTAATTTGTAACGAGTAACAAGTAACAAAAGTAAACAAGGTGCATCAAGGTGGCCCAATCCTTTTTGTACAAAGGGACAAGCTTGGACAAACTCTTATATAAAGGAAAGCACTCTTGAGGACACATGGGAATTATCGTCAAGCTAGTTTTCATCATGCTCATATAATTCGCGTTCATTACTTTGATAATTTGATATCTGGGTTAACTGGTTCTTGGGTACTGCCCTTCCTTGGACAAGCATCCCACTTATGATTAACCCCTCTCACAAGCATGCGCAACTACAAAAGAAGATTAAGGTAAACCTAACCATAGCATGAAACATATGGATCCAAATCAGCCCCTTACGAAGCAACGCATAAACTAGGGTTTAAGCTTCTGTCACTCTAGCAACCCATCATCTACTTATTACTTCCCAATGCCTTCCTCTAGGCCCAAACAATGGTGAAGTGTCATGTAGTCGACATTCACATAACACCACTAGAGGGAAGACAACATACATCTCATCAAAATATCGAACGAATACCAAATTCACGTGACTACTTATAACAAGACATCTCCAATGTCCTCAGGAACAAACGTAACTACTCACAAATCATATTCATGTTCATAATCAGAGGGGTATTAATATGCATGAAGGATCTGAACATATTATCTTCCACTGAATAAACCAACTAGCATCAACTATAAGGAGTAATCAACACTACTAGCAACCCACAGGTACCAATATGAGGTTTTGAGACAAAGATCGGATACAAGAGATGAACTAGGGTTTGAGAGGAGATGGTGTTGGTGAATATGTTGATGGAGATTGACCCCCTCTTGATGAGAGGATCGATGGTGATGATGATGGTAATGATTTCCCCCTCCCGGAGGGATGTTTCCCCGGCAGAACAGCTCCGTCGGAGCCGTAGATTGGTTCCGCCAAGGTGCCGCCTCGAGACGGTGGCGCTTCATCCCGAAAGCTTCCTTTTGATTTTTTTTCCAGGGCAAAAGACACCTTATACCAGAAGATGGGCATCGAGGGGCTTCCAGGTAGCCCACGAGGCAGGGGGCACGCCTAGGGGGTAGGGCACGCCCCCACCCTCGTGGACAGAGGGTAGCCCCCCTCTGGTGCTTTCTTCACCCAATATTTTTTATAAATTCCAAAACTGACTTTTGTGGAGTTTCAGGACTTTTGGAGTTGTGCAGAATAGGTGTCTAATATTTTGCTCCTTTTCCAGCCCAGAATCCAGCTGCCGGCATTCTCCCTCTTCATGTAAACCTTGTAAAATAAGAGAGAAAAGGCATAAGTATCGTGACATAATGTGTAGTAACAGCCCATATTGCAATAAATATCGATATAAAAGCATGATGCAAAATGGACGTATCAACTCCCCCAAGCTTAGACCTCGCTTGTCCTCAAGCAGAAGCCGATATCGAAAAATATGTCCACATGTTTTAGAGATAGAGGTGTTGATAAAATAAAATACGGACATGAAGGCATCATGATCATTCTCAGAACAGCAACATATATATTGTCATATGATTTCTTATGCTTAAAGTAACAATCTATTCACAATGTCAAGTATGGATCAGAAACTTCATTGAAAACTAGCAAACTATAATCTCAATCATTGAAGCAATTGCAATTTATCATAACATCAGAAAGAGTCAAATACAAGAGCTTTTCAGCAAGTCTACATACTCAACTATCATTTAATCTTTTATAATTGCTAACACTCACGCGATATTTATGGGTATGAAGTTTTAATCGGACACAGAGAAAGATAGGGGCTTATAGTTTTGCCTCCTTTTGCCTCAAGGGTAATGTCAACAATAATGCTTTATGAAAACCCACATCCAATTGGATATATATATCAGGATCTTTCCAACACATAGTGATTTCCAAAGGATAAAGTAAAAAAGGAAAGGTGAAGATCACCATGACTCTTGTATAAGGTAGAAGAAAAAAATAAAAAATAGGCCCTTCGCAGAGGGAAGCAGAGGTTATCATGTGCTTTTATGGTTGGATGTACAAAATCTTAATGCAAAAGAACGTCACTTTATATTGCCACTTGTCATAGGGACCTTTATTATGCAGTCCGTCGCTTTTATTTATTCCATATCGCAAGCTCGTCTTATTTTCTCCACACTAATAGATCATACATATTTAGAGAGCAATTTTTATTGCTTGAAACAATGACAACTTACTTGAAGGATCTTACTCAATCCATAGGTAGATATGGTGGACTCTCATGGCAAAACTGGGTTTAAGGATATTTGGAAGCACAAATAGTATCCCTACTTGGTGCAAAGAGTTTGGCTAGCATGAGGGGGAAAGGCAAGCTCAACATGTTGGATGATCCATAACAATATACTTTATTTCGGATATAAGAGAACATAACCCATTATGTTGTCTTCCTTGTCCAACATCAACTTTTTAGCCTGTCATATTTTAATGAGTGATCACAATCATAAAAGATGCCCAAGATAGTATATTTATATGTGAAAACTCTCTTTCTTTATTACTTCCTATTACTTGCAATGATGACCAAAACTATGTTTGTCAACTCTCAACAACTTTTATTCATCATACTCTTTATATGTGAAGCCATTACTTTCCATAAGACCAATATGATCGTTTTATTTCTTTTTATTCTTTCTTTTTATTTTATTCCCTCAAGATCATAGCAAGATAGCAAAGCCCTCGACTCAAAACTAATCTTTATTATATATAGCTCATGGACTCGATTACATAGATAGGGATCAACACAAAAACTCAAAGCTAGATCATACTAAACTTTATTCTACTAGATCAACATATAACCGAAAGGATCGAACTAAGAAAAATGGTAAAGATAGAAGTGTGATGGTGATACGATACCGGGGCACCTCCCCCAAGCTTGGCAGTTGCCAAGGGGAGTGCCCATACCCATGGATTATGTCTCCTTCTTCGGAGGTGGTGATGATGGAGCTGTTGAAGACGGGTAGTCGCACATCGAGCATAGGAGATCCTCCAACTTGCGGATAATGCCCTTGAGTGCGGTGATATGCTTTTGCAACAAAATATTTTCGCGTGTGAGATACTTATTTTGTATGCGAGCTAGCTCAATCATCTTGAAAGCTTCAATCTCAGTTGGGGTAATATGATTGTAATAAGGTTGAGAGAAGCCCTCTTCTTCTAATGTCGGAGCTTGCTCCTTTGCGACCTCATTGATCTTGTCACCTTCCTTGATTTCCCTGATTTCTTCTCGCTTCGTCTCTATCTTCATTAGCCAAGCATCGTTGCCCACATTGTTGGAGGAGGGTGACAACATATTGCTCTAATCTGCGGCAAAAACAAATCAAAACAAGAAACAGAGGATTTCGTCATGGTACGGTGGTCAAAACCTTCGGGAGATTATATAATGAATTTTTACCGCCCAAAAGAAGTACCGTGCAAGAAAATGGAGTCTGGATGGCACACTAGGTGCGCACGAGGCAGGGGGTGCGCCCAGGGGGGTAGGGCGTACCCTCCACCCTCGTGGACGCCTCGTGTCCTTTCTAGAGTACTTCTTATTTTCCTATTTTCTTAAATATTCCAAAACGGAGAAAAATTGCCATAGGAACTGTTTTGGAGTCGGTTTACTTACTGTACACCTATTTCTTTTCGGAGTCTAAAACGTTGTGGAACGTGTCCCTTATGTACTCCTTCGGGGTTACGGTGTCAATAACATTGGTTTCAACATTTATGGGATTACCTGAGATATAATGCTTGATTCTTTGACCGTTCACCACCTTCGGATTTGTGCCTTCAAAATTGTTTATATTTGTGGCACCGGAACGATAGACCTCCTCGATAATGTAAGGACCTTCCCATTTAGAGAGCGAATTACACAAACATCAAAATTTGTGCCATCGAAACTAAGAGTATTAGAGAATCCTAACCCCCTAGTCGACATATTTACTCTCTAGGTGGTTAAGCCTAACAAAGACAAACAAGGCTCTGATACCAATTGAAAGATCGTGGATGTCGCCTAGAGGGGGTGAATAGGTGCTTTAAAATAATTACGGTTTAGGCTTGAACAAATGCAGAATAAACGTAGCGGTAAATTTGTCAAGAACAAAACCTACAACAACTAGGCTCACCTATGTTCACCAACAACTTATGCTAAGCAAGATAAACAACTAAGTGATAGCAAGATATATGACAAGAGACAATATGGCTATCACAAAGTAAAGTGCATAAGTAAAGGGCTCAGGTAAGAGATAACCGAGGCACGCGGAGACGACGATGTATCCCGAAGTTCACAACCTTGCGGATGCTAATCTCCGTTTGGAGTGGTGCGGAGGAACAATGCTCCCCAAGAAGCCACTAGGGCCACCGTAATCTCCTCACACCCTCGTACAATGCAAGATGCCTTGATTCCACTAAGGGACCCTTGAGGGCGGTCACCGAACCCATACAAATGGCAACCCTTGGGGGCAGTCACCGGACCCGTACACTTTGGCAACCCTTGGGGGCGGTCACCGGCACCCGTCAAATTGCTCGGGGGGATCTCCACAACCTAATTGGAGACCCCGACACTTGCCTGGAGCTTTACACTACAATGATTGAGCTCTGAACACCACTAACCGTCTAGGGCGCCCAAGCACCCAAGAGGAACAAGCTCAAGGGTACCAAGCACCAAAGAGCAATAAGCTTCTCAACTTCTAACTTCCATGTATCACCATGGACAACTCAAACCGATGCACAAAATGCAACGGCAAGGGCACACAGAGTGCCCAAGTCCTTCTCTACCAAATCCCACCAAAGCAACTAATGCTAGGGATGAAAGTGAGAGGAAGAACAAGAAGGAGAACACCAAGAACTCCAAGATCTAGATCCAAGGGGTTCCCCTCACATAGAGGAGAAAGTGATTGGTGGAAGTGTGGATCTAGATCTTGTTGGGGAACGTAGCAGAAATTCAAAATTTTCTACGCATCACCAAGATCAATCTATGGAGATTCTAGCAACAAGAGAGAGGGGAGTGTATCTTCATACCCTTGAAGATCGCGATGCGGAAGCGTTACAAGAACGCGGTTGGAGGAGTCGTACACGCAGCGATTCAGATCGCGGTCAATTCCGATCTAAGCACCGAACAACGGCGCCTCCATGTTCAACACACGTGCAGCCCGGTGACGTCTCCCGCACCTTGATCCAATAAGGAGAAGGGAGAGGTTGGGGAAGACAACTCTAGCAGCAACACGACGGCATGGTGATGGTGGAGCAACGTGGTTTCCAGCAGGACTTCGCCAAGCACTACGAGGACGAGGATGTGGAGAGGTAGGGCTGCGCTGAGAGAGAGAGAGACTCGTGTCTTTGGCAGCCCCAAAAACCCCACTTTATATAGGAGGAGGGGAGGTGGCTGCGCCCCCTGTAGGGTTCCCACCCTAGGGGGTACGGCAGCCCTAGATGGGATTGGAGGGGGGCGGCCAAGAGGGGGAGAGACGGGGGCGCGCCCTAGGGTGTGCCTTTAGGCCCATCTGCGCCTAGGGTTTCCTCCTCTCCTCCTAGCTGCATCTTGGGCCTTGGTGGGAGGCGCAACAGCCCCCTCAGGGGCTGGTCCCTTCCCACTCTTGGCCCATGCAAGCCTCCAGGGCTGGTTCCCCTCCCGGTGGACCCCTGGAACCCTTCCGGTGGTCCCGGTACATTACCGGTGATGCCCGAAATACTTCTGGTGGCCAAAACCTCACTTCCTATAGATATTATTATTTACCTCCGGACCATTCCGGAACTCCTCGTGACGTCTGGGTTCTCATCCGGGACTCCTAACAACATTCGGTAACCACATACAAACTTTCCCTATAACCCTAGTGTCATCGAACCTTAAGTGTGTAGACCCTACGGGTTCGGGAATCATGCAGACATGACTGAGACAGCTCTCCGTGCAATAACCAACGGCGGGATCTGGATACCCATGTTGGCTCCCACATGTTCCATGATGATCTTATCGAATGAACCATGATGTAGGGGATTCAAGCAATCCCGTATACAATTCCCTTTGTCAATCGGTATGTTACTTGCCCAAGATTCGATCATCGGTATCCCAATACCTCATTCAATCTCGTTATCGGCAAGTCACTTTACTCGTTTTGTAATGCATGATCCCGTGGCTAACTACTTAGTCACATTGAGCTCATTATGATGATGCATTACCGAGTGGGCCCAGAGATACCTCTCCGTCATACGGAGTGACAAATCCCAGTCTCGATTCGTGCCAACCCAACAGACACTTACGGAGATACCTGTAGTGCACCTTTATAGCCACCCAGTTACGTTGTGAGGTTTGGTACACCCAAAGCATTCCTACGGTATCTGGGAGTTACACAATCTCATGGTCTAAGGAAATGATACTTGACATTAGAAAAGCTTTAGCAAATGAACTACACGATCTTGTGCTATGCTTAGGATTGGGTCTTGTCCATCACATCATTCTCCTAATGATGTGATCCCATTATCAATGACATCCAATGCCCATGGTCAGGAAACCATAACCATCTGTTGATCAATGAGATAGTCAACTAAAGGCTCATTAGGGACATGTTGTGGTCTATGTATTCACACGTGTATTATGGTTTCCGGTCAATACAATCATAGCATGAACAATAGACAATTATCATGAACAAAGAAATATAATAATAACCATTTTATTATTGCCTCTAGGGCATATTTCCAACAGTCTCGCACTTGCACTAGAGTCAATAATCTAGTTACATTGTGATGAATCGAACACCCATAGAGTTCTGGTGTTGATCATGTTTTGCTCGTGGAAGAGGTTTAGTCAACGGATCTGCAACATTCAGATTCGTATGTACTTTACAAATATCTATGTCTCCATCTTGAACATTTTCACGAATGGAGTTGAAGTGACGCTTGATATGCCTGGTCTTCTTGTGAAACCTGTGCTCCCTGGCAAGGGCAATAGCTCCAGTGTTGTCACAGAAGAGAGTCATCGGGCCCGACGCATTGGGAATAACTCCTAGGTCGGTAATGAACACTTTCATCCAGATTGCTTCATGTGCTTCCTCCGAGGATGCCATGTGCTCCGCTTCACATGTAGATCCCGCCACGACGCTTTGCTTGCAACTGCACCAGCTGACCGCTCCACCATTCAAAATATACATGTATCCGGTTTGTGACTTGGAGTCACCCAGATCCGTGTCGAAGCTAGCATCGACGTAACCCTTTACGACGAGCTCTTCGTCACCTCCATAAACGAGAAACATATCTTTAGTCGTTTTTAGGTACTTCAGGATATTCTTGACCGCTGTCTAGATTTCCATGCCGGGATTACTTTGGTACCTTCCTACCAAACTTACGGAAAGGTTTACATCAGGTCTGGTACATAGCATAGCATACATAATAGACCCTATGGCTGAGGCATAGGGGATGACACATCTTTTCTCTATCTTCTATCGTGGTCGGGCTTTGAGCTGAGCTCAATTTCACACCTTGCAATATAGGCAAGAACCCCTTCTTGGACTGATCCATATTGAACTTCTTCAATATCTTATCAAGGTATGTGCTTTGTGAAAGACCTATGAGGCATCTCGATCTATCTCTATAGATCTTGATGCCTAATATGTAAGCAGCTTCTCCAAGGTCCTTCATTGAAAAACACTTATTCAAGTAGGCCTTTATGCTTTCCAAAAGTTCTATATCATTTCCCATCAATAGTATGTCATCCACATATAATATGAGAAATGCTACAGAGCTCCCACTCACTTTCTTGTAAACGCAGGCTTCTCCATAAGTCTGCATAAACCCAAACGCTTTGATCATTTCATCAAAGCGAATGTTCCAACTCCGAGATGCTTGCAACATCCCATGGATGGTGCGCTGGAGCTTGCATACTTTGTTAGCGTTCTTAGGATCGACAAAACCTTTCGGCTGCATCATATACAATCTTCCTTAAGGAAGCCGTTAAGGAATGCCGTTTTGACGTCCATTTGCCATATTTCATAATCATAGAATGCGGCAATTGCTAACATGATTCGGACGGACTTCAGCTTCACTACGGGTGAGAAGGTCTCATCGTAGTCAACCCCTTGAACTTGTCGATAACCCTTAGTGACAAGTCGAGCTTTATAGATGGTCACATTACCATCTGCGTCCGTCTTCTTCTTAAAGATCCATTTATTTTCTATGGCTCGCCGATCATTGGGCAAGTCTGTCAAAGTCCATACTTTGTTTTCATACATGGATCCTATCTCGGATTTCATGGCTTCAAGCCATTTGTTGGAATCTGGGCCCGCCATCGCTTCTTCATAGTTCAAGGTTCACCGTTGTCTAACAACATGATTTCCAGGACAGGGTTGCCATACCATTCTGGTGTGGAACGTGTCCTTGTGGACCTACAAAGTTCAGTAGCAACTTGATCCAAAGTACCTTGATCATCATCATTAACTTCCTCTCTAGTCGGTGCAGGCACCACAGAAACATCTTCCTGAGCTGCGCTACTTTCCGGTTCAAGAGGTAGTACTTCATCAAGTTCTACTTTCCTCCCACTTACTTCTTTCGAGAGAAACTCTTTCTCCTGAAAGGACCCGTTCTTGGCAACAAACATCTTGCCTTCGGATCTGAGGTAGAAGGTATACCCAATGGTTTCCTTAGGGTATCCTATGAAGACGCATTTTTCTGACTTGAGTTCGAGCTTTTCAGGTTGAAGTTTCTTGACATAAGCATCGCATCCCCAAACTTTTAGAAACGACAGCTTAGGTTTCTTCCCAAACCATAATCCATACGGTGTCGTCTCAACGGATTTAGACGGTGCCCTATTTAAAGTGAATGTGGCTGTCTCTAAAGCGTATCCCCAAAATGATAGCGGTAAATTGGTAAGAGACATCATAGATCGCACCATATCCAATAGAGTGCAATTACGATGTTCGGACACACCGTTACGCTGAGGTGTTCCAGTCGGCGTGAGTTGTGAAAGAATTCCACATTTCCTTAAGTGCGTACCAAACTCGTGACTTAAATATTCTCCTCCATGATCTGATCGTAAGAACTTTATTTTTCTGTCACGTTGATTCTCCACCTCACTCTGAAATTCCTTGAACTTTTCAAAGGTCTCAGACTTGTGTTTCATCAAGTAGACATACCCATATCTACTTAAGTCATCAGTGAGGGTGAGAACATAACGATAGCCACTGCGAGCCTCAACGCTCATTGGACCGCACACATCAGTATGTATGATTTCCAACAAGTCTTGGTCATCTTGCCCATGAGGCATGGTTCGCATGTGTCAAATGATTCATAATCAAGAGACTCCAAAATTCCATCGCGTTTGACACCAATATGACCAAGGCGGTTGTGCCACAAGTATGTGGGACTATCATTATTAACCTTACAACTTTTGGTATTCACACTATGATTATGTTTAACATCACGTTCGAGATTCAATAAGACTAAACCATTGACCAGCGGAGCATGACCATAAAACATATCTCTCATATAAATGGAACAACCATTATTCTCGGATTTAAATGAGTAGCCATCTCACATTAAACGAGATCCAGATACAATGTTCATGCTCAAAGCTGGCACTAAATAACAATTATTGAGATTTAAAACTAATCCCGTAGGTAAATGTAGAGGTAGCGTGCCGACGGCGATAACATCGACCTTGGAACCATTCCCGACGTGCATCGTCACCTCGTCCTTCACCAGTCTCCGCTTATTCCGTAGCTCCTGTTTTGAGTTACAAATATGAGCAACCGCACCGGTATCAAATACCCAGGAGCTACTACGAGTACTGGTAAGGTACACATCAATAACATGTATATCACATATACCTTTGGTGTTGCCGGCCTTCTTATCCGCTAAGTACTTGGGGCAGTTCCGCTTCTAGTGACCATTTCCCTTGCAATAAAAGCACTGAGTCTCGGGCTTGGGTCCATTGTTTGGCTTCTTCCTGGCAACTGATTTATCGGGTGCGGCAACTCCCTTGCCTTCCTTCTTGAAGTTCTTTTTACCCTTGCCTTTCTTGAAACTAGTGGTCTTATTCACCATCAACACTTGATGTTCCTTTTTGATTTCCACCTACGCTGATTTCAGCATTGAATATAACTCGGGAATGGACTTCTCCATCCCTTGCATATTGTAGTTCATCACAAAGCTCTTGTAGCTAGGTGGGAGCGACTGGAGGATCCTGTCAATGATCGAGTCATCTGGGAGATTAACTCTTAACTGAGACAAACGGTTGTGTAACCCGGACATAGTGAGTATGTGCTCACTGACAGAACTGTTTTCCTCCATCTTACAACTGTAGAACTTGTCGGAGACATCATATCTCTCGACTCGGGCATGAGCTTGGAAAACCATTTTCAGCTCTTGGAACATCTCATATGCTCCATGCTTCTCAAAATGCTTTTGGAGGCCCGGTTCTAAGCTGTAAAGCATGCCACACTGAACCAGGGAGTAATCATCACTACGCGACTGCCAGGCGTTCATAATGTCTTGAGCTGCTGGGAAAATGGGTGCTTCACCTAGCGGTGCTTCTAGGACATATGCTTTCTAGGCAACCATGAGGATGATCCTCAAGTTCCGGACCCAGTCCGTATAGTTGCTACCATCGTCTTTCAGCTTGGTTTTCTCTAGGTACGCGTTGAAGTTGATGGCAACATTAGCATGGGCCATTTGATCTACAAGACATATTGCAAAGATTTTAGACTAAGTTCATGATAATTAAGTTCATCTAATCAAATTATTTTATGAACTCTGATGACCCACAAGTATACGGGATAATTGTAGCCTCTTTCGATAAGTAAGAGTGTCGAACCCAACGAGGAGCTAAAGGTAGAACAAATATTCTCTCAAGTCCTATCTGCCACTGATACGACTCTATGCACGCTTAGTGTTCGCTTTACCTGGAACAAGTATGAAACTAGAAGTACTTTGTAGGTGTTGTTGGAAAGGTTTGCAAGATAATAAAGAACACGTAAATATAAAGTAGGGGCTGTTTAGATAAAGAAGTAATAAAGTAAATATAGCGAGTGTGGAAAAGTGGTGGTAGGAGTTGTGAAATTGTCCCTAAGCAATTGACTATGTTACTAGACCGGTAATCACTATTGCAATTCTATTTGAGGGAGAGGCATAAGCTAACATACTTTCTCTTCTTGGATCATATGCACTTATGATTGGAACTCTAGCAAGCATACACAACTAATAAAGATCATTAAGGTAAAACCCAACCATAGCACTAAAGTATCAAGTCCCCTTTATCCCATAGGCAAACAACCTACTTACTCGGGTTTGTGCTTCTGTCACTCACGCCACCCACCATAAGCAAATCATGAACATATTGCAAACCCTACAGCGGGAATCCCTCACCTTGCGCGACACGGAGGGCACAATAGGATAGCACAAATAATAAAAAATTCAATTCAAACCAATCATAGCAATTCATCAATCACTGGTAGGACAACGAAAACCTACTCAGACATCATAGGATGGCAACACATCATTGGATAATAATATGAAGCATAAAGCACCATGTTCAAGTAGAGGGTACAGCGGTTTGCGGGAGAGTAGACCGCTGAATATAGAAGGGGGAAGGTGATGGAGATGTTGGTGAAGATGATGGAGGTCTTGGTGAAGATCGCGGTGATGATGATGGCCCCCGGCGGCGTTCCAACGCCACCGGATGCAAGGGGGAGAGAGCCCCCCTTCTTCTTCTTCTTCATTGACCTTCTCCCTAGATGGGAGAAGGGTTTCCACTCTGGTCCTTGGCTCCCATGGTGTGGGAGGGGCGAGAGCCCCTCCGAGATTGGATCTATCTCTCTGTCTCTCTCTATTTCTGCGTTCTTAGATTCTGCCCTGGCATCGTTTCTTTTATATCCGGAGATCCGTAACTCCGATTAGATTGAAACCTTCGCCCAGATATTTTTCCAAAAATTAGCTTTCTTGCGGCCAAAGTAGAGCATCAACCGCCTTACAAGGGGCCCACGAGGGTCACGGACGCGCCCACTTAAAGTGGTGGCGTGCGCCACCCTCGTGGCCACCTCGGGCACCATCTCGCGTTGATTCTTCCTCCCAAAAATCACAAATATTCCAAAATAATACTCCGTCCGTTTTTATCCCGTCTGGACTCCGTTTGATATTGGGTTTATGCGAAACATAAAACATGCAACAAACAGGAACTAGCACTGGGCACTGGATCAATATGTTAGTCCCAAAAAATAGTATAAAAAGTTGCCAAAAGTATATGAAAGTTGAATAATATTGGCATGGGACATTCAAAAATTATAGATACAACGGAGACGTATTAGCATCCCCAAGCTTAATTCATGCTCTTCCTCGAGTAGGTAAATGATAAAAAAGATAATTTTTGATGTGGAATGCTACCTAGCATAATCTTGATCATATGTCTAATCATGGCATGAATATTAAGACATGAGTGATTCAAAGCAATAGTCTATCATTTGACATAAGAACAATAATACTTCGAGTGTACTAATAAAGCAATCATGTCTTTTCAAAACAACATGGCCAAAGAAAGTTATCCCTACAAAATCATATAGTCTGGCTGTTGCTCTATCTTCATCACACAAAGAATTTAATCATGCACAACCCCGATGACAAGCCAAGCAATTGTTTCATACTTTAGTAATCTCAAACTTTTTCAACTTTCACGCAATACATGAGCGTGAGCCATGGACATAGCACTATATGTGGAATAGAATGGTGGTTGTGGAGAAGACAAAAAAAGGAGAAGATAGTCTCACATCAACTAGGCGTATCAACGGGCTATGGAGATGACCATTAATAGATATCAATGTGAGTGAGTAGGGATTGCCATGCAACCGATGCACTAGAGCTACTAGAAGAGCGCCCGTGCGTTGAACGGGGCCACATTAACTTTAAGAGTTCAATATTACAACATTGGCGACCTTTTTTACCATCAAATCCTCACACACACACACTCTCTCCCCCTCCCTCTTCCTCACTCTCTCTCCCTCTCTCTCTAACATACACACACACATAGCCTATTCTCCCCGTCAATAAGACTTACTCAATTGGCAATAATGTATGGACTTGTGGTGAGCTTGACTGAACTAATGGATAGTGTGATATATTCCCCAATCATTTAACAATGAAATTTCAGAAATGGGAAGATTATGTAACACCTCAAGTCGTTAGCTACAGTGACCTCCCCCTAATGATGCCATGTCATCAGGCTTGCTAAGCCAACCTGCCACTTGATAAAAATCAAAGCCCAATTCAAATTTAAAATAAAGTCAAATAAATTATTTCGTCAAATAGTAAAACTAAAATGTTCACCATATTCTATAAATTCCACTGATCTTTGACATGTTGAGCCCAACATTATTTGACCCAAAAATTAAATCTTGTCAAATTAATAAGAGGTCCAATAGTAGTTAAAATAACCAATTAAATATAAACCTAATTTTATGTATTTCCTTTTGGCCCCAAACTTTTTGTGCCACCTAAAATTATTGTGCTCGAATTGTGTGCACAGTTTCACAATTAACAAAATCCATTTAGTTGATATAAGAATAAATAGAAAACGGTGTTAAAAAGGAGAAACGGATTAGAATACATTAAAAACCAAAAGGACGATGAAAAAGGGGATTCCCCCTACCCCCCGGGCCTTGCCACCAAACCGGCCCAGTGGTCCAGTCCCCGCACGGTCGTCTTCTCCTATTCCTCGAGCCCGTCACTACAGAGCCAGGCTCCCGCCCGACCACCTCGCCGGCATCGAAGGGGAATGGATAAGGGTAACGTCCTGCCTCCCCTGCCCCCGTGGCCTCACTCCTCATCGACGCCCCCTCCCAGATCCACTTCTCCTCCTCGCTCACTCGATCCCAGTGATCTGGACAAAGTCAGATGCCACGGCCACCATGACCGACCCCGTCCATACAGCCACTGCCCTCCCCGCTGGCTAGGAGCTTGTTGAGGAGCTCTGAATGCCTCCGCTACTTCGTCTGCGCCAACGAGATCAAGTCCAGCACCCCCAGATCGACATCGTTGTCGTCTTCCTCAACCTTCGGCCACCGCGACATTGTTGTTCGATCCGCGCCGCCTCGAGCTCCCCTGTCTTCCCCTAGGGTGCCATTGACACCACCGTGATCTCCTCTTGCCTTTCCCCAGTTTCCCCTCTCATTTGCTCTCGTTAGGTATTTCGTCGTGGACGAGAACCGCCGTCCGCCATGGCCATTGCACGGGTAGCCACTGAGCTCCTCGGATTGACCCCGTGGCACATGCCCGCTCCTATGCGCGTGCCCAAGCCTTCAGCTCTTCTTCCGTGCCCGCGGGGCCACTCCCTCTCTGGCTCTCCATGCCCACGCACGTGCCACACCGCGTCCGTCGCGCCTGCCGTTGCCATCACGCTCGCCAAAACCACTGCACCACTGTGCCCCGCGCGATGCACACCCTGGCCGTGCGTCACACTCTTGCTGGCTGCGCTCGCCCCATCTGCTGCCGCCTATCCCTTTGCTCGCCCCGCTGTTGCGCCCCTGCCTCACACCGCCTCCTGTCGCGGCCATCTTCTATCGGCCGCCCTCTCAGCCACGCCGGCCGCATCTCTGCCCTCCACCGTCGGCCGCTTGCCTCGCCTGCTGCGTGCTTCTTCCTGCTGCTATGCACTGCTCTACCACTGGTACGCTGTTGCGCCATGCCCTCGACACCGCCGTGGACAAACGTGGTGGAGGGATTGTCAATGGAGTATGAGGAGGAGGTGGCGGAGAAGGTGTGGAGAGGCAAGAGGTCTAGGGTGGTGTCAGCTGGCTGTGGTGGAGGTGATTATGCGAGAAGGAGCCGGAGCGGAAGGAGAGGTCACAATTGGAAAGACTTGTAAAAAAATCATAACCCGGAGATCTCATTCCAAAAAAATGCTAATATCGATGGACGGGTGATTTCCTTCAATAGGTGGAAAACATAGGAAATATTGGATGTTATCAAGGAAAGGTAAAAATTTAGGAAAGTTAGGATTTTGAACTGATTTCTATGCAAATGGGGTTTTATTGTTTGGTAACATGATAACAGTACCTGCCAGTTTGTGACGTGTCTGATTAGGAAAGTTTGCAAATGTTAAGAAACTATTTATTGGGAGGAAAGTTTGTGACGTGTCTATTATTTGTTTTGTAAAACAAATTTCACTAATGAGAGAAATCGATTGATTTAGATAAGTTAGGAAAGTTAGATTCAAATCTATTATTTGTTATTTGTTTCCTAAGACAAATTGAACCAATAAAAGGAATCGATTGATATGAATAATTGAAGGAAGTTAGATCCATGATTTGTTATACGTTAGGAAAGTCCTGGTTGTAATAAAGAGTGGAGAGAAAAATAAACCGATGGACCAGGATGGGAGGGGTTGGTGGGAGGAGAGACAAAAAAACAGCAAAAATAAATCCTGGAGACTATTCACCAACTACTCCATTAGGAGTAGAGATAAGTGTATGAAAGCTCAAACTGAAACTAAGTGGGTGTGCATCCAAATTGCTTGCTCATGAAGGCCTCGAGCATTTGAGGAAGCCCATCATCGGAATATACAAGCCAAGTTCTATAATGAAAATTCGCACTAGTATATGAAAGTGATAACTCAAGAGACTCTCTATATGAAGAACATGGTGCTACTCTGAAGCACAAGTGTGGTAAAAGGATAGTAACATTGCCCCTTCTCTCTTTTCTCTCATTTTTTTGGTGGGCTTCTTTGGCCTCTCTTTTTTTATTTGGGCTTCTTTTGCCTCTTTTATTTTTGATAAAGTCTGGAGTCTCATCCCGACTTGTGGGGGAATCATGGCCTCCATCATCCTTTCCTCACTGGGGTAATGCTCTAATAATGATGATCATCACACTTTATTTACTTACAACTCAATATTACAACTCGATATCTAGAACAAAGATATGACTCTATATGAATGCCTCCGGCGGTGTACCGAGATGTGCAATGATCTAGCGTAGCAATGACATCAAAAAATGGACAAGCCATGAAAACATCACGCTAGCTATCTTACGATCATGCAAAGCAATATGACAATGAATGCTCAAGTCATGTATATGATGATGATGGAAGTTGCACGGCAATATATCTCGGAATGGCCATGGAAATGCCATGATAGGTAGGTATGGTGGCTGTTTTGAGGAAGGTATATGGTGGGTGTATGGTACCGACGAAAGTTGCGCTGCACAAGAGGGGCTAGCAATGGTGGAAGGTGAGAGTGCGTATAATCCATGGACTCAACATTAGTCATAAAGAACTCATATACTTATTGCAAAAATCTACAAGCCTTTGAAAACAAAGTACTACGCACATGCTCCTAGGGGGATAGATTGGTAGTAAAAGACCATCGCTCGTCCGCGACCGCCACTCATAAGGAAGACAATCAATAAATAAAATTGTGCTCCAACTTCATCACAAAGCGGTTCACCATACGTGCATGCTACGGGAATCACAAACCTCAACACAAGTATTTCTACTAATCCACAGTTTCCCACTAGCATGACTCTAATATCACCACCTTTATATCGCAAAACTATTGCAAGGAATCAAACATATCATATTCAGCGATCTATAAGTTTATGTAGGATTTTATGACTAACCATGTGAATGACCAATTCCTGTTATCTCTCTAAATAGATATAAGTGAAGCAAGAGAGTTTAATTCTTTCTATAAAAGATATGACCACGCTCTAACAAATATAAGTGAAGCAAAAGAGCATTCTACAAATGGTGGTTTTCTATGTGAAGATAAATAGGCAATCCAAACTTCAAATGATATAAGTGAAGCACATGAAGCACTCTATAAAGCCATACTCAAAAGATTTAAGTGAAGTGCAATGAGAATTCTAGAAATCATCCAAGGACTATATCATACCAGCATGGTGCATAAAAGAAAAGTGAAAACTAAATGCAAAATATCCTCCAAGACTTGCACATATCGCATGAATGAAATGAATACGAAAACATACCGATACTTGTTGAAGAAAGAGGGGATGCCTTCCGGGGCATCCCCAAGCTTAGACGATTGAGCCTCCTTGAATATTACTTGGGGTGCCTTGGGCATCCCCAAGCTTGAGCTCTTGCCTCTCTTCCTTTTCCTCATATCAAGACCTCCTCGATCAAACACTTCATCCACACAAAACTTCAACAGAAAACTCGGTAAGATCCGTTAGTATAATAAAGCAAATCACTACTCTAAGTACTGTTGAAAACCAATTCATATTTTGTTTTGCATTGTGTCTACTGTAATATAGCTTTTCCATGGCTTAATCCACTGATATAAATTGATAGATTCATCAAAACAAGCAAACTATGCATCAAAAACAGATTCTGTCAAAAAACAGAACAGTCTGTAGCAATCTGTACATTAACCATACTTCTGGTACCCCAAAAATTCTACCAAAATTACTAAAAATAAGAAAAAAATTACAGAAAGAAAGTGCAAAAAGAATCACAACCGTTTGACGTTCCAGTAAAAAACGTAAAATCGTGCACTACAGCCAAAGTTTCTGTCCTGCACCGTACAAACCAACAAGCATTGTAAACATCCTAAACGCAAACCTTAGCACATTATTTTTATGATACAATGGAATTGTACAAGGGGATAATTATTTTTGATGAAAATTTTCTGTAATTAAGATTCACAACATTTCCGTGAGCATGAACAAAGTTCAAGGAGCTCTGCCACTTCAACAATGCTTGTCTTTCTCACTTCCGCTTTCCTTTTTGAAAAGTTTTGGGTTCCCCTATTTATTTTTTGTTTTTAAACTATATAAAAGCACTCAACAGAAATAAATGACTCTCTAAAACTTCCGGGTTGTCTCCCTGGCAGCGCTTTCTTTAAAGCCATTAAGCTAGGCATATAGTGCTCAACTAATGGATCCACCCGGATCCCTAGGTATATCAAAGCCAATTTTAATTAACAATGATTTGTAATTTGGTAGTGAGCACAAAGTAACATATATCAAGCAACAATGAAGTCTAACTCTCTTCTATGCACCGGCATGTCATAAAAGAGCAATTCATGCACATATAGTAAAGGTCAATGCATAGTATAAGGAGTTTCTTACAATTTTATCATATAGGAAACATAGAGAGGTGGAGATATAGTTCCTCTATCATAATAATTGCAAGTAGGAGCATCAAGCACATGCATATTATATATATCAAAATCATCATGTGTAGTAGTAAAAGGCAACCCATCAATATAATCCTTAATAAGCACAAACTTCTCCGATATAGTGTAGTCGAGCGAATTCAAAAAGATAATAGGACTATCATGCGTTGGTGCAATAGCAACAATTTCATGTTTAACATAAGGAACTATATACAATTCATCTCCATAAGCATAATTCATATTGGCATCATGGCCACAAGCATAGCAAGCATCATCAAGAAGGGGTATTTCAAGAGAATCAATGGGATCATAACAATTATCATAGCAATCATCCTTCGGTAAGCACGAAGGGGAATTAAACAATGTATGAGTTCAAGAGTTACTCTCATTAGAAGGTGGGCACGGGTAGCTAATCCGCTCTTCCTCCTCTTGTTCTTCGCTCTCCTCATCATCTTTTTCACCCAAGGAGCTCACAGTTTCATCAGTTTCTTCTTCCATAGACTCCTGCAAAATATTAGTCTCTTCTTGGACAGCGGAGACTTTCTCAATAAATGCATCAATTTCAGAATTGAATTCATAATTCTCATAGCAATATTTAAGTAAAGCAAAACTTTCAGGTCTATAAACTGAATCATCAAAATCTTCAAACGTTTTAAACATAGATTCAATCTCATAAGCACCCATAAAAGCAATGAATTCTTATATTTGTTCCACATCATAGTAATCATAGATACCATTAGCATAAGAAGCCAAGGTTTTATTATCATTGAATTTGCATGAAAAGGGAAGGTGTGGAGACTTTATCCTAGAGCAACAAGTATAATCATATCTCAAGCATAGATCCCGAGCATACCAACGCAACATATAAATTTGATCCCATAATAGTTTCCCTTTTTGAGTCAAGTGATAATCCCTAAAGTATTCACGTTGATCCAACATGTCTCCCATAACAAACTTGAATGGGGTTTTCTCAGGATTATCAAAGTAGTACATAATTTCTTTCACATAACAAGCATCGAGGGTTTTAGGAGGTTCCCCATCTCCATGAGTAGCAAGTACACCTAATTTTTTTGGTATTTCGTGTTCCATATCCATAACTAAAGATAGAGAACAACTAAAAACAGCAAATAAAAATTACTTAGTGATAAAGCAAACAAGCACACAGGAGAATATTCACCACACGCTATGACTCCCCGGCAACAGCGCCAGAAAAAGGTCTTGATGACCCACAAGTATACGGGATAATTGTAGCCTCTTTCGAGAAGTAAGAGTGTCGAACCCAACGAGGAGCTAAAGGTAGAACAAATATTCTCACAAGTCCTATCTGCCACTGATACGACTCTATGCACGCTTAGTGTTCGCTTTACCTGGAACAAGTATGAAACTAGAAGTACTTTGTAGGTGTTGTTGGAAAGGTTTGCAAGATAATAAAGAGCACGTAAATATAAAGTAGGGGATGTTTAGATAAAGAAGTAATAAAGTAAATATATCGAGTGTGGAAAAGTGGTGGTAGGAGTTGTGAAATTGTCCCTAAGCAATTGACTACGTTACTAGACCGGTAATCACTATTGCAATTCTATTTGAGGGAGAGGCATAAGCTAACATACTTTCTCTTCTTGGATCATATGCACTTATGATTGGAACTCTAGCAAACATCCGCAACTACTAAAGATCATTAAGGTAAAACCCAACCATAGCATTAAAGTATCAAGTCCCCTTGATCCCATACGCAAACGACCTACTTACTCGGGTCTGTGCTTCTGTCACTCACGCCACCCACCATAAGCAAATCATGAACATATTGCAAACCCTACAGCGGGAATCCCTCATGCTTGCGCGACACGGAGGGCACAATAGGACAGCACCAATAATAAAACATGCAATTCAAACCAATCATAGCAATTCATCAATCACCGGTAGGACAACGAAAATCTACTTAGACATCATACGATGGCAACACATCATTGGATAATAATATGAAGCATAAAGCACCATGTTCAAGTATAGGGTACAGCGGGTTGCGGGAGAGTGCACCGCTGAATATAGAAGGGGGAAGGTGATGGAGATGTTGGTGAAGATGATGGAGGTGTTGGTGAAGATCGCGGTGATGATGATGGCCCCCGGTGGCGTTCTGGCGCCACCAGACGCAAGGGGGGGAGATCCCCCCTTCTTCTTCTTCATTGACCTTGTCCCTAGATGGGAGAAGGGTTTCCCCTCTGGTCCTTGGCTCCCATGGCATGAGAGGGGCGAGAGCCCCTCCGAGATTGGATCTATTTCTCTGTCTCTCTCTGTTTCTACGTTGTCAGATTCTGTCCTAGCACCGTTTCTTTTATATTCGGAGATCCGTAACTCTGATTGGATTGAAAGCTTTGCCCAGATATTTTTCCAAAAATTAGCTTTCTTGCGGCCAAAGTAGAGCATCAACCGCCTTATGAGGGGTTGATGACCCGCAAGTATACGGGATAGTTGTAGCCTCTTTCGATAAGTAAGAGTGTCGAACCCAACGAGGAGCTAAAGGTAGAACAAATACTCTCTCAAGTCCTATCGGCCACTGATACGACTTTACGCACTCTTGATGTTCGCTTTACCTAGAACAAGTATGAAACTAGAAGTACTTTGTAGGTGTTGTAGGATAGGTTTGCAAGATAATAAAGAGCACGTAAACATAAACTAGGGGCTGTTTAGATAAAGATGCAATAAAGTAAATATAGCGAGTGTGGAAAAGTGGTGGTATGAGTTGTGAAAGTGTCCCTAAGCAATTGACTATGTTACTAGACCGATAGCAAGTTTTATGTGGGAGAGGTCACTGCTAGCATGTCATCCCTGACTTGGAATTCTATGCACTTATGATTGGAACTATTAGCAAGCATCCGCAACTACTAACGTTCATTAAGGTAAAACCCAACCATAGCATTAAGATATATTGGTCCCCCTTCAATCCCATATGCATCAATTTCTATGCTAGGTTGAAGCTTCTGTCACTCTAGCCCTCCAATACATAGTCCTATCAACATACAACTAACCCTATGGTGTGATCCACGCACGCTCTCATATGATGGGCACCAAAGGACAGCAACATAACCACAAGCAAATTAAATCAATCATAGCAATTCATCAACCACCAATAGGACAACGAAAATCTACTCGGACATCATAGGATGGCAACACATCATTGGAAAATAATATGAAGCATAAAGCACCATGTTCAAGTAGAGGGTACAGCGGGTTTCGGGAGAGTGGACCACTGAATATAGATGGGGGAAGGTGATGGAGATAATGCTGAAGATGGCGGAGGTGTTGGTGAAGATCGCGGTGATGATGATGGCCCCCGGCGGCGTTCCGGCGCCACCGGAAGCAAGGGGGAGAGAGACCCCCTTCTTCTTCTTCTTCCTTGACCTCCTCCCTAGATGGGAGAAGGGTTTCCCCTCTGGTCCTTGGCTCCCATGGCGTGGGAGGGGCGAGAGCCCCTCCGAGATTGGATCTATCTCTCTGTTTCTGCGTTTCCAGATTCTACCCCTTCATCGTTTCTTAAATATCCAGAGATCCGTAACTCCGATTGGGGTGAATCATTCGCCCAGATCTTTCTCATAAAATTAGCTTTCCTGCGCCTAAAGAAGAGCGTCAACCGCCTTACGGGTGGCCCACGAGAGCCCAGGCCGCGCCCAGGGGGGAGGGCGCGCCCCCTATCTCGTGCCCACCCCGGACACCGTTTCGCGTTGATTTTACTTTCCAAAAATCATAAATATTCCAAAAAAAATCTCCATCTGTTTTTATCCCGTTTGGACTCCACTTGATATTGGGTTTCTGCGAAACAAAAAACATGCAACAGACAGGAACTGGCACTGGGCACTGGATCAATATGTTAGTCCTAAAAATAATATAAAAAGTTGCCAAAAGTATATGAAAGTTGAATAATATTGGTATGGAACAATAAAAAATTATAGATACGACGGAGACGTATCAGCATCCCCAAGCTTAATTCCTGCTCGTCCTCGAGTAGGTAAATGATAAAAAAGATAATTTTTGATGTGGAATGCTACCTAGCATAATCTTGATCATATGTCTAATCATGGCATGAATATTAACACATGAGTGATTCAAAGCAATAGTCTATTATTTGACATAAAAACAATAATACTTCAAGCGTACCAATAAAGCAATCATGTCTTTTCAAAACAACATGGCCAAAGAAAGTTATCCCTACAAAATCATATAGTCTGGCTGTTTCTCTATCTTCATCACACAAAGTATTTAATCATGCACAACCCCGATGACAAGCCAAGCAATTGTTTCATACTTTAATAATCTCAAACTTTTTCAACTTTCACGCAATACATGAGCGTGAGCCATGGATATAGCACTATAGGTGGAATAGAAAATGATGGTGGGGGTTATGTGGAGAAGACAAAAAGGGAGAAGGTCTCACATCAACTAGGCGTATCAACGGGCTATGGAGACGCCCATTGATAGATATCAATGTGAGTGAGTAGGGATTGCCATGCAACGGATGCACTAGAGCTATAAGTGTATGAAAGCTCAAACTGAAACTAAGTGGGTGTGCATCCAACTTGCTTGCTCATGAAGACCTCGGGCATTTGAGGAAGCCCATCATCGGAATATACAAGCCAAGTTCTATAATGAAAATTCCCACTAGTATATGAAAGTGAAAGCATAGGAAGCTCTCTCTATGAAGAACATGGTGCTACTTTGAAGCACAAGTGTGGTAAAAGGGTAGTAACATTGCCCCTTCTCTCTTTTTCTCTCATTTTTTTTCTTTTTTTTCTTCTTCTTTTTTTTATTTTTTTCTATTTGGGATTCTTTGGCCTCTTTTTTTTTCTATTTGGGCTTATTTGGCCTCTTTTATTTTTCATAAAGTCCGGAGTCTCATCCCGACTTGTGGGGGAATCATAGTCTCCATCATCCTTCCTCACTGGGGCAATGCTCTAATAATGATGGTCATCACACTTTTATTTACTTACAACTCAATATCTAGAACAAAGATATGACTCTATATGAATGCTTCCGGCGGTGTACCGGGATGTGCAATGATCTAGCATAGCAATGACATCAAAAAAGGACAAGCCGTGAAAACATCATGCTAGCTATCTTATGATCATGCAAAGCAATATGACAATGAATGCTCAAGTCATGTATATGATGATGATGGAAGTTGCATGGCAATATATCTCGGAATGGCTATGGAAATGCCATGATAGGTAGGTATGGTGGCTGTTTTGAGGAAGATATAAGGAGGCTTATGTGTGATAGAGCGTAACATATCACGGGGTTTGGATGCACCGGCGAAGTTTGCACCAACTCTCGAGGTGAGAAAGGGCAATGCACGGTACCAAAGAGGCTAGCAATGATGGAAGGGTGAGAGTGCATATAATCCATGGACTCAACATTAGTCATAAAGAACTCATATACTTATTGCAAAAATCTACAAGCCATTGAAAACAAAGTACTACGCGCATGCTCCTAGGGGGATAGATTGGTAGGAAAAGACCATAGCTCGTCCCCGACCGCCACTCATAAGGAAGACAATCAATAAATAAAATTGTGCTCCAACTTCATCACAAAGCGGTTCGCCATACGTGCATGCTTCGGGAATCACAAACCTCAACACAAGTATTTCTACTAACCACAATCACCCACTAGCATAACTCTAATATCACCACCTTTATATCGCAAAACTATTGCAAGGAATCAAACATATCATATTCGGTGATCCACAAGTTTATGTAGGATTTTATGACTAACCATGTGAATGACCAATTCTTGTCATCTCTCTAAATAGATATAAGTGAAGCAAGAGAGTTTAATTCTTTCTAAAAAAGATATGCCCACTCTCTAACAAGTATAAGTGAAGCAAAAGAGCATTCTACAAATGGTGGTCTTTTATGTGAAGAGAAACAGGCAATCCAACTTCAAATGATATAAGTGAAGCACATGAAGCATTCTATAAGGACATACTCAAAAGATTTAAGTGAAGTGCAATGAGCATTCTATAAATCAACCAAGGACTATCTCATACCAGCATGGTGCATAAAAGAAAAGTGAAAATTAAATGCAAAAGACGCTCCAAGACTTGCACATAATGCATGAACGAAACGAATTCGAAAACATACCGATACTTGTTGAAGAAAGAGGGGATGCCTTCCGGGGCATCCCCAAGCTTAGACGCTTGAGTCTCCTTGAATATTTACTTGGGGTGCCTCAGGCATCCCCAAGCTTGAACTCTTGCCTCTCTTCCTTTTCCTCATATCGAGACATCCTCGATTAGACACTACATCCACACAAAACTTCAACAGAAAACTCGGTAAGATCCGTTAGTATAATAAAGCAAATCACCACTCTAAGTACTGTTTCAAACCAATTCATATTTTGTTTTCGCATTGTGCATACTGTAATGTAGATTTTCCATGGCTTAATCCACTTATACAAATTGATAGATTCATCAAAACAAGCAAACTATGCATCAAAAACAGAATCTGTCAAAAACAGAACAGTCTGTAGCAATCTGAACATCCACCATACTTCTCGTATCCCAAAACTTCTACCAAAATTAGGAAAAATAAACAAGTTGTATAGAAAGACAGTACAAAAGGAATCAGAACCAATTGACATTCCAGTTAAAAATGTAAAATCGTGCACTACAGCCAAAGTTTCTGTCCTACACCATACAAACAAACAAGCATTGTAAACATCCTAAAGGCAAACCTTAGCACATTATTTTTATAATTCAATGGAATTATAAAAGGGGATAATTATTTTTGTTGAAAAGTTTCTGTAATCAAGATTCAAAAAGTTTCCGTGAGCGTGAACAAAGTTCAAGGCTAGCTCCCACTTCAACAATGCTTGTCTTTCTCACTTTCACTTTCCTTTTTGAAAAGTTTTTAGGTTCCCCTCTTTAATTTTTTTGTTTTTAAACTATATGAAAGCACTCAACAGAAATAAATGACTCTCTAAAAATTCTGGGTTGTCTCCCTGGCAGCGCCTTTTTTAAAGCCATTAAGCTAGGCATTTAGTGCTCAAGTAATGAATCCACCCGGATCCCAAGGTATATCAAAGCCAATTTTAATTAACAATGATTTGTAATTTAGTAGTGAGCACAAAGTAACATATATCATGCAACAACGAAGTCTAACTCTCTTCCTATGCATCAGCATGTCATAAAAGAACAATTCATGCACACCAAGTAAAGGCCAATGCATAGTATAAGCAGTTTCTTGCAATTTCATCGTGTTGGAAACATAAAGAGGCGGAGATATAGTTCCTCTCTCATAATAATTGCAAGTAGGATCAGCAAGCACATGCATATTATATCTATTAAAATCATCATGTAAAGTAGTAAAACGCAACCCATCAATATAATCATTAGTAAGCACAAACTTCTCCGATATAGTGTAGTTTGGAGAATTCAAAAAGATAATAGGATTATCATGCGTGGGTGCAATAGCAACAATTTCATGTTTAACATAAGGAACTATAGCAAGTTCATCTCCATAAGTGTAATTCATATTGGCATCTTGGCCACAACCATAGCAAGCATCATCAAAAAGGGATATTTCAAACAAATTCAAGGGATCATATGTCACGCCCGACATGCGACCCTATCCAAAAGGAACTCGAAGGTCCCACCAAGGATAGACCCGCATATTGAAACGCTTTTGCAAGGTGGATATCATTACATCAACATTACATAATAGGTAGGGATACATACATAAGGCATACAATGCCACACCAATACAACATCATCTTAGATAAGAGCATCATCCGACTACGGATGAAACACAAACAGAAACTCAAACGACATCCACCCTGCTAGCCCAGGCTGCCGACCTGGAACCTATCCCCTGATCGAAGAAGAAGCAGAAGAAGAACTCCAAAACAAGCAAACATCGCTCTCGCGTCATGAACATCGCAAAATCTGTACTTGCAACTATTGGTGTAGTAATCTGTGAGCCACGAGGACTCAGCAATCCCATTACCATGGGTATCAAGACTAGCAAAGCTTAAAGGGAAAGGAAGGGGTAAAGTGGTGAGGATGCAGCAGCGACTAAGCATATATGGTGGCTAGCATACGCAAATAAGAGCGAGAAGAGAGCAAACGGAACGGTCGTGAAGCTAGCAATGATCAAGAAGTGATCCTGAACTCCTACTTCCGTCAAACATAAGCCAAAACCGTGTTCACTTCCCGGACTCCACCGAGAAGAGACCATCACGGCTACACACGCGGTTGATGCGTTTTAATTCGGATCTGGTGTCAAGTTATCTACAATCGGACATTAACAAATTCCCATCTGCCACATACCCGCGGGCACGGATTTCAAAAGTTTATACCCTACAGGGGTGTCCCAACTTAGCCCATGATAAGCTCTCACGATCAACAAAGGATATACCTTCTCCCAGGAAGACCCGATCAGTCTCGAAATCCCGGTTTACAAGACATTTCGACAATGGTAAAACAAGACCAGCAAAGCCGCCCGGATGTGCTGACAAATCCCGATAAGAGCTGCACATATCTCGTTTTTAGGGCACACCAGATGAGCCAGACGTCGGGTTGGCATAGACCCTGGTTGCCCAGGGGGCGCCGGACATTGCTCAGTTCGGACCAGCACTTAGAGAAGCACTGGCCCGGGGGGGCTAAAATAAAGATGACCCTCGGGTTGGCCGACCCAAGGGAAGGGTATAGGTGGTGGTGAGGCAAATGGTAAAACCAAGGTTGGGCCTTGCTGGAGGAGTTTTATTCAAAGCGAACTGTCAAGGGGGTCCCATAAATCACCCAACCGCGTAAGGAACGCAAAATTCGGGAACATAACACCGGTATGACGGAAACTAGGGCAGCAAGAGTGGAACAAAACACCAGGCATAAGGCCGAGCCTTCCACCCTTTACCAAGTATATAGATGCATTAAGTAAATAAGAGATATTGTGATATCCCAACATAATCCTGTCCACCATGGAGCAATCTTCAACTTCATCTGCAACTAACAACGCTATAAGAGGGGCTGAGCAAAGCGGTAACATGGCCAAACAATGGTTTGCTAGGAAGGGTGACAAATGTTAGAGGTTCATGGCAATTTGGGAGGCTTGAAGAACAAATGATAGGTAGCGCATCATAGTGATAGAACGAAGCAACTAGCATAGCAATGATAGTAGTGAGATCCAAGGTGACGGTCATCTTGCCTGAAATCCCGCTAGGAAGAAGAACGAGTCCATGAAGAAGATGAAGCCACGAAGATGAACCAAGCGTAGACGAACGGATCCTCACGATCGCAACGAAACGGGAACTATCGAGAAGAAGCACACAACATGGTAAACACACCACACATGACAAGGCATGATGCTCAACCAAGTATGATGCATGACAAGGCTACATGAAGCTACTCATGGCAAGAGATGATGCAAACAAGAGCAACACATCAAGGCAAGTTTAAATGAGGCCGGAAACAACATATAACTAATCCGGTAAGTCCTCATATGCAAATTTCGAAATTGGTCCAGAACTGAACAAACATTAAGTTGAAGTTGTTAAACAGCAAGTTAAAGAGCACCAAGAGGATCTACACGAGATTCTAGTCAAGTTACATATAAAGTTCATTTAATTCGGAGCTACGGCCTAGAAGATATGAGCAAAACAAGTTAAACATGGCATTGATGCAAAATGCATACAAACATCAAGCAAACACCTCAAATCAAGGATTCAACATGATAATATGAAACTTCATGCAATTCTAAGCAAGTTTCATATAGGGCACACTCAAAACGGAGCAACGGTTCCACACATACACTATACAAGTCATAACAACAATCTGTCCATAACAGCAACTAGGCATCTAGTAAGCATCAAAACAATATTATATAGCACCTCAACATAAGAACAAAAGGCATGGGCATGAAGTACAGGTAAATCATGAAAAAACATGAACACTGAGCTATCTCCAGAAAACACTAGAACATGCTCAAAAGGACATGGCAAGATTGCAAATAATAACAGTTTCAGACTTAGCAGAAATAACATCAGGTTGCAATGCTTAGAGCTATCAAACAACATGTTACAGTAACTTATCATGGCAAAAAAGGCATGGCATGAATCTAATAATTTCATATAACAGAAGTCCCTTACTGACCATGAGCCAAAAAGGATCAGAAGATATGATGGCACCCATGTAAACATGACAAATTATATGACAGATTCATACATGGCAGGAACAACAATAAGTAGGCATGTTGGTGAGCTTGCACCACTCACCACAGAGCATTACATGGCATGACAAGGCAACCAACAGTAATAAGACATATTTGAGAAGCTAATCATGGCAAGAACAAGTTCATAGGGTGCATGGATCACTAGCAAAGCTCATGGCAAAAACTGAACTTAATGTTAACAGGCTGACAGCAACATTATTTAGCAAGTTGAGAGCAAGATTACAACTTGCTAAAGCAGGCTATAAATGTAACCAGGGGCATGAATGGATAGATCATGACATTTATAACAAAACATCCTTAGTGAATATCTCCAGATTATGCATATAATGACTTGTAGCAGCAGGTTTACATAGCATCATAATATAACAGATTCAGCCTAGCAAAACAGCAACAGCAAGTACCCTACTTCACGAGCTCGATGCACTCACTACAAGAAACACAAAAATACATGGATGGCACCACTGTGAAGATGGCATGATTTAGCACAAAACACATGTAGGGCTCAAGCTCATAAGATGCACACATCAAATGCAACAAAAATGACAAATCATCAACTTATAACAGTTTCAACAGATTAACATCATATAACACTCTTGCAACAATGATTAGGGCATAAAGATGGATTCAAACAAGCATGGCATAATGGAATGAAATGTAGAGCATCTCGTGACGAACATTTTGATATATTACACGCACGAAACGGAGCAGTATGCTAGGAGTTATGGCATGTCAAACATAGCATCAGAATGCAAAATATTTCGGGACTTGGGCGAAATTTACCCTCCGAGGAGTCGACGCGGGATGAGGAGGAGCAGGACGGAGGGATCCGGGACGCGGGCGCCTGTTTGGATGGGGGTGCTGGTGGATCTCATCCCACCAGCGGTGGATCCGGCTCCGGCGAGCGCGCGGAAGCCGAGGCGAGGTCGGGGCGGCGTCCGACGACGGTGGCGCGCGGGACGGACGGGTGGGGCCGGCTCGGGCGCGGAGGAGCAGCACGGGCCGCTGGTCGCCGGTGGGCTGCTCGCCGGCGGAGGCCAGAGACGAAGGCGGCGCGGTATCGGCGGCGAAGGGCAGGGCGGCGGAGGGAGCTCCGGCGAGAGCTCGGGCTGAGCGGCGGCAGCGCCGCAGTGGAAACGGTCGC
>NC_041391.1:457184941-457191783 GCF_002162155.2 Triticum dicoccoides
CGGGTGCGGTCGGCGGCGGCTGGGCCCGGCGCAGCCTGGCGCGGGCTGGCCGTGGGCCCGCAGGGCCATGGCGGCACGGGGAGGAGAGAGGGGCGCGGCGCTGGTGACATGGAGGGCGCCGGTTGGCTGCGGCGGTGGGGAAGGAGACGTGGCGCGACGCCATTGTATGGAGGGACGTGGCCGGCGGACATGTCCGGCGCGGACGGATGTGTCCGGCGGTGCAAGGAGGAAGACTGCTAGGGTTTGGACCGAGAATTTCAGGGAAGTGGACATATTTATAGGTAGAGGGAGCTAGGGGACTCCAAATGAGGTGTGGTTTTCGCCCACACGATTGTGATCTAACGACCGAGAGTATGGAGGCGGTTTGGATGGGTTATTGGCCCATTCTGGAGGGGTGTTGGGCTGCAACACAAAGAGGCTTTTGCGGCTACCCGGATAACCGTTGGAGCATCAAACGACCTCCAAATGGCACGAAACTTGACAGACGGTCTACCGGTGCTATACCAAGGCCGCTTGACAAACCTCGGTCCATTCCAAGAATGTTTAACACCCGCTCACAACAAGAGACAAAAGGGGGACGCCAGGGGAACATAGGAGTGCCGGATTGCAAAACGGACAACGGGGAAAATGCTCGGATGCATGAGACGAACATGTATGCAAAATGAGATGCACATGATGACATGATAAAATGCAACACGTAACCAAATGACAAGGCAACTACGGCGAATAACTGGCCCAACAAATCCGGGGCGTTACAACACTCCTCCACTAACAAAACATCTCGTCCCGAGATCTTAGGAATGAGACAGAAGGGAAAAGGGATGAGGTAAAAGAAGAACTCAAGAGAAGAAGCAAAGAATCGAGAGCACTCGAGGAGAAGAAAGGAACGACGAGAATGACGAGAATCGAAAGCTCACAAAATCAGATAGACTATGAAACCACTCCGGTTAGAAGGAGATAAGAAACGAATAAGACTGAAAGGATTTAGGCAGCACTCTGGCTGAAACATGGAGGAATAAAACACGAGTTTGAGAGGATGGAATGATACTTGATGAAGACGTGACACAAAACCTCTAGAAAGAATTGAAAGAGTTGAATGAAAAGAATGGAGAAGAAAATGACAACTTGTGCCACGAATGAAATAGAAAGCAACCTTAGAAGAAAGGATTGAACGGAGTTGTTGGAAAAATCAACAACGAAAAGAATAAGCTTGTTGTGGACTTATAGGTAACATCTCAAGATCATAAGGTGATAACCGGCCACAAACGGAAATGATTTAATTAGCTGAGAAGAATGAAGAAATGTAAAACTCCACTTCAAAAGAATACAGAGAATTAATTGCGCTTCGAGATGCAAGAAGAAAAGATACTTGAACTCCACCAACAAGATCTTGATGAACACTTAAAGAATGAATTAAACCATGAAGAAACACCATGAAGAACTCTGGTGACAAAAGGATGATGAGATAGAAATGAAGGATGAAAGAATAAACATTCAAGCCTTGCGATGATTTAGATGGGGGGTTTCAACGACATGGCCGAGGAAAATTTGAGTTCTGCAAAAGGAAAGATGAGAACACTTGGAACTAGAATTTATTCATCAAGAACAAACTCCGAAGAAAAGGGATTACTCACTTGGATGAAATAAGAATAAGATTTATTGTATGCTTAACCTTCGTCAAATTAAATTGATGACAAGATTGCATATTACTTATTCTTCTTGAAAAGGATTGAGAAGTGGCATATCGTGAACTTGAGAAGGTCTTACTGAACCACCGGTATGATTGGAAAGAACGAATGGATTAAAAAGATAATCAAGGAAAAAGAATCTTGAATGAACCACCGTAAGAATTCAAAAATGACTGCTGAAAAGAGAATGAATCACCGGGAAGAATTAGAAGAACCAATATGCTAGAGGGGGATTTAGATGCAAAAGAACAAAGAGATCATGAGCTGATTAAAGAACACTTCAATGAAGCACCGGGATATATAGAGAACGATAACTGGAATGGTGGCCTCCGGTGAAAGAAATGAAAAAACAACTCCTGGCATGCTCCGGATGGGTAAGCAAAGGAATATCTGACAAATGGAATAATTCGAGAGGATAACAAGAAGCTAGAACCACGAATCTTCTAGAGAAGGATCAAGATTTAGAGGAAAAACTCTTCTTCGGTCTTCAAATGATGACGAGAAACACCACCAAAATTACTGAGATACTCCAGGAGAATGAAAAGCGAAGGGGTTGAGCCAACAATGAAATGATTCGAAATCGGTCTTGGAAAAGGCATGTGACTGATGAAATTCATTCTTACGTCAAACTCGAAAAAGAATTATGAATGGCTCCGGAATAATTAGAAGAGTCAGGTAAGATCCTGGGAAAATACCTGTGGGTTAGGGCCCACTAAAGCGATAACACCGTTGAGAAGGATTGTTGAAGAGATAGATGATGCACCGGAACAATTGAAATATTTGAATGAGGTGACAACCTCGAATTAATTCGAACATAGACGAATCTCTGAGATGTCTTGAACTCCGGAATGATTGAATGGCGAGAGGCAAACAAGCAAGGAGAACACTTGATCCAAGGAAATGAATATGATCAACACCGAAAAACTTGAATTGAGTGCACCGGAAAAACAAAGGGATGAAGAATGACGAACGAGACAAGAATTCACCGGTTGAAATAATTGAGGGAAGACTGAAGAGGCTCCACACGAATGGAATTGATGGTCATAAGAAACTCGAACTCCGGGAATAAGAGGGTGGGAGGGCGGGAAAACAAAGACAACTTGGAAGGGGGAGCCGACGAATATCTTGAAGAGAAAACACCGGTTGAAATCATTGAGAGAAGAAAGCAAAGACTTCGCACGAGTAGGATGGATACTCGATTACGGACTCCGATTCCGAGAAGAAGAAGGGAGGGCGGGTGGAAAAAAACAACTGAGGATTGAACTTGGCAACGATTGAAGAGGCTCGAGTCAACTTGACGAGAAATGCACCAGATGAAAAGAGCAGAGAACCAACGATCGGAAAACCAACTGCGTGAACCTAAAGAAAAATTTGAATGGGAAGAGGAGTAATTCAAAACACCTACGTCAAGATTCCTCACCAGAGCGACGAAGGGGCTGAGGAGTAAAAAGAATTCCTACACTCTGATATAACTAGACTCCAAATAGTTTTCTTCTAGACTCAACAACGGCCAAACTACACGATCAATCAAGGGGGCTCCTATGGTCGGTCGAGGCTCTGATACCAACTTGTCACGCCCGATATGCGACCCTATACAAAAGGAACTCGAAGGTCCCACCAAGGATAGACCCGCATATTGAAACGCTTTTGCAAGGTGGATATCATTACATCAACATTACATAATAGGTAGGGATACATACATAAGGCATACAATGCCACACCAATACAACATCATCTTACATCAGAGCATCATCCGACTACGGATAAAACACAAACAGAAACTCAAACGACATCCACCCTGCTAGCCCAGGCTGCCGACCTGGAACCTATCCCCTGATCAAAGAAGTAGCAGAAGAAGAACTCCAAAACAAGCAAACATCGCTCTCGCATCATGAACATCGCAAAACCTGTACCTGCAACTGTTGTTGTAGTAATCTGTGAGCCACGAGGACTCAGCAATCCCATTACCATGCGTATAAAGACTAGCAAAGCTTAAAGGGAAAGGAAGGGGTAAAGTGGTGAGGATGCAGCAGCGACTAAGCATATATGGTGGCTAGCATACGCAAATAAGAGCGAGAAGAGAGCAAACGGAACGGTCGTGAAGCTAGCAATGATCAAGAAGTGATCCTAAACTCCTACTTACAGCAAACATAACCCAAAACTGTGTTCACTTCCCGGACTCCACCGGGAAGAGACCATCACGGCTGCACACGCGGTTGATGCGTTTTAATTCGGATCTGGTGTCAAGTTATCTACAACCAGACATTAACAAATTCCCATCTGCCACATAACCGCGGGCACGGCTTTCGAAAGTTTATACCCTGCAGGGGTGTCCCAACTTAGCCGATGATAAGCTCTCGCGATCAATGAAGAATATACCTTCTCCCAGGAAGACCCGATCAGTCTCGGAATCCCGGTTTACAAGGCATTTCGACAATGGTAAAACAAGACCAGCAAAGCCGCCCAGATGTGCCGACAAATCCCGATAGGAGCTGCACATATCACATTCTATGGGCACACCGGATGAGCCAGACGTCGGGTTGGCATAGACCCTGGTTGCCCAGGGGGCACCGGACATCGCTCGGTTCGGACCAACACTTAGAGAAGCACTGGCCCGGGGGGGCTAAAATAAATATGACCATCGGGTTGGCCGACCCAAGGGAAGGGTATAGGTGGTGGTGAGGCAAATGGTAAAACCAAGGTTGGGCCTTGCTGGAGGAGTTTTATTCAAAGTGAACTGTCAAGGGGGTCCCATAAATCACCCAACCGCGTAAGGAAGGCAAAATCCGGGAACATAACACCGGTATGACGGAAACTAGGGCGGCAAGAGTGGAACAAAACACCAGGCATAAGGCCGAGCCTTCCACCCTTTACCAAGTATATAGATGCATTAATTAACTAAGAGATATTGTGATATCCCAACATAATCCTGTCCACCATGGAGCAATCTTCAACTTCGTCTGCAACTAACAACGCTATAAGAGGGGTTGAGCAAAGCAGTAACATGGCCAAACAATGGTTTGCTAGGAAGGGTGACAAATGTTAGAGGTTCATTGCAATTTGGGAGGCTTGAAGAACAAATGATAGGTAGCGCAGCATAGCGATAGAACGAAGCAACTAGCATAGCAATGATAGTAGTGAGATCCAAGGTGACGGTCATCTTGCCTGAAATCCCGCTAGGAAGAAGAACGAGTCCATGAAGAAGATGAAGCCACGAAGACGAACCAAGCGTAGACGAACGAATCCTCACGATCGCAACAAAACGGGAACTATCAAGAAGAAGCACGCAACATGGTAAACACACCACACATGACAAGGCATGATGCTCAACCAAGTATGATGCATGACAAGGCTACATGAAGCTACTCATGGCAAGAGATCATGCAAACAAGAGCAACACATCAAGGCAAGTTTAAATGAGGCCGGAAACAACATATAACTAATCCGGTAAGTCCTCATATGCAAATTTCGAAATTGGTACAGAACTGAACAAACATTAAGTTGAAGTTGTTAAACAGGAAGTTAAAGAGCACCAAGGGGATCTACACGAAATTCTAGTCAAGTTACATATAAAGTTCATTTAATTCGGAGCTACGGCCTAGAAGATATGAGCAAAACAAGTTAAACATGGCATTGATGCAAAATGCATACAAACATCAAGCAAACACCTCAAATCAAGGATGCAACATAATAATATGAAACTTCATGCAATTCTAAGCAAGTTTCATATAGGGCACACTCAAAACGGAGCAACGGTTCCACACATACACTATACAAGTCATAACAACAATCTGTCCATAACAGCAACTAGGCATCTAGTAAGCATCAAAACAATATTCTACAGCACCTCAACATAAGAACAAGAGGCATGGGCATGAAGTACAGGTAAAGCATGACAAAACATGAACACTAAGCTATCTCCAAAAAACACTAGAACATGCTCAAAAGGACATGGCAAGATTGCAAATAATAACAGTTTCAGACTTAGCAGAAATAACATCAGGTTGCAATGTTTAGAGCTATCAAACAACATGTTATAGTAACTTATCATGGCAAAAAAGGCATGGCATGAATCTAATAATTTCATATAACAAAAGTCCCTTACTGACCATGACCAAAAAGGATCAGAAGATATGATGCACCCATGTAAACATGGCAAATTATATGACAGATTCATACATGGCAGGAACAACAATAAGTAGGCATGTTGGTGAGCTTGCACCACTCACCGTAGAGCATTACATGGCATGATAAGGCAACCAACAGTAATAAGACATGTTTGAGAAGCTAAGCATGGCAAGAACAAGTTCATAGGATGCATGGATCAATAGCAAAGCTCATGGCAAAAACTGAACTTAATGTTAACAGGCTGACAACAACATTATTTAGCAAGTTGAGAGCAAGATTACAACAGGTTAAAGCAGGCTATAAATGTAACCAGGGGCATGAATGGATAGATCATGACATTTATAACAAAACATCCTTAGTGAACATCTCCAGATTATGCATATAATGACTTGTAGCAGCAGGTTTACATAGCATCATAATATAACAGATTCAGCCTAGCAAAATAGCAACAGCAAGTACCCTACTTCACGAGCTCAATGCATTCACTACAAGAATCACAAAAATACATGGATGGCACCACTGTGAAGATGGCATGATGTAGCACAAAACACATGTAGGGCTCAAGCTCATAAGATGCACACATCAAATGCAACAAAAATGACAAATCATCAAGTTATAACAGTTTCAGCAGATTAACATCATATAGCACTCTTGCAACGATGATTAGGGCATCAAGATGGATTCAAACAAGCATGGCATAATGGAATTAAATGTAGAGCATCTCATGACGAACATTTTGATATATTACACGCACGAAACGGAGCAGTATGCTAGGAGTTATGGCATGTCAAACATAGCATCAGAATGCAAAATATTTCGGGACTTGGGCGAAATTTACCCTCCGAGGAGTCAACGCGGGATGAGGAGGAGCGGGATGGAGGGATCCGGGACGCGGGCGCCTGTTTGGATGGGGGTGCTAGTGGATCTCATCCCACCAGCGGTGGATCCGGCTCCAGCGAGCGCGCGGAAGCCGAGGCGAGGTCGGGGCGGCGTCCGACGACGGTGGCGCGCGGGGATGGCGCACGC
>NC_041391.1:457192329-457210451 GCF_002162155.2 Triticum dicoccoides
GCGGCATCGGCGGCGAAGGGCAGGGCGGTGGAGGGAGCTCCAGCGAGAGCTCGGGCTGAGCGGCGGCGGCGCCGCAGCGGCGATGGTCGCCGATGGACGCGCGCGGGCACCGCGGGTACGGTCGGCGGCGGCTGGGCCCGGCACGGGCTGGCCGTGGGCCCGCAGGGCCGTGGCAGCGCGGGGAGGAGAGAGGGGCGCGGCGCTGGTGACGTGGAGGGCGCCGGTTGGCTGCGGCGGCGGGGAAGGTGACGTGGCGCGACGCCATTGGATGGAGGGACGTGGCCGGCGGACATGTCCGGCGCGGACGGATGTGTCCGGCGGCGCAAGGAGGAAGACTGCTAGGGTTTGGACCGAGAATTTCGGGGAAGTGGACATATTTATAGGTAGAGGGAGTTAGGGGACTCCAAATGAGGTGCAGTTTTTGCCCACACGATCGTGATCGAATAACCGAGAGCATGGAGGGGGTTTGGATGGGTTATTGGGCCATTTTGGAGGGGTGTTGGGCTGCAACACAAAGAGGCTTTTGCGGCTACCCGGATAACCGTTGGAGCATCAAACGACCTCCAAATGGCACGAAACTTGACAGGCGGTCTACCGGTGCTATACCAAGGCCGCTTGACAAACCTCGGTCCTTTCCGAGAATGTTTAACACCCTCTCACAATGAGAGACAAAAGTGGGACGCCGGCGGAACATAGGAGTGCCGGATTGCAAAACGGACAACGGGGAAAATGCTCGGATGCATGAGATGAACATGTATGCAAAATGAGATGCACATGATAACATGATAAAATGCAACACATAAGCAAATGACAAGGCAACTACGGCGAATAACTGGCGCAACGAATCCGGGGCGTTACATCATAGCAATCATCCTTCGGTAAGCATGAAGGGGAATTAAATAATGTATGAGTTGGAGGGTTACTCTCATTAGAATGTGGGCACGGGTAGCTAATCCGCTCTTCCTACTTTTGTTCTTCGCTCTCCTCATCATCTTTTTCATCCAATGAGCTCACTGTTTCATAAATTTCTTCTTCCATAGCTTCCTGCAAAATATTAGTCTCTTCTTGGATAGCGTTGACTTTCTTCATAAAAGCATTAATATAGTAATTGTATTCATAATTTTCATAGAAATATCCAAGTATAGCAAGATTTTCCGGCCTATAACCATCATCATCAAAAGCTTCATACTTTTCAAACAAAGCTTCAGTATCATAGGCAGCCTTAAAAGCAACAAATTCTTCTATTTGTTCCACATCATAGTAATCATATATACCATTAGCATAAGAAGCTAAGGTTTCATTATCATTAAATTTGCATGAAAAGGGAAGGTGTGGAGCCTCCATTCTAGAGCAACAAGTAATATCATATCTCAAGCATAGATTCCAGGCATACCAACGCAACATAATAAATTGATCCCATAATAGTTTCCCTTCTTGTGTCGAGCGATAATCCCTAAAGTATTCACGTTGATCCAACATGTCTCCCATTATAAAGTTGAATGGGGTTTTCTCAGGATTATCAAAGCAGTACATAATATCTTTCGCATAATGAGAATCGGGGGTTTTAGGAGTTACCCCATCTACATGAGTAGCAAGTACCTCTAACTTTTTTGGCATTTTGCGTTCCATATCCATAACTAAAGATAGAGAACAACTTAGAACAGCAAATAAAAATTACTTAGTGATAAAGCAAACAAGAACACACAAGAATATTCACCCCACGCTATGACTCCCCGGCAACGGCCCCAGAAAAAGGTCTTGATGACCCGCAAGTATACGGGATAGTTGTAGCCTCTTTCGATAAGTAAGAGTGTCGAACCCAACGAGGAGCTAAAGGTAGAACAAATACTCTCTCAAGTCCTATCGGCCACTGATACGACTCTACGCACGCTTGATGTTCGCTTTACCTAGAACAAGTATGAAACTAGAAGTACTTTGTAGGTGTTGTAGGATAGGTTTGCAAGATAATAAAGAGCACGTAAACATAAACTAGGGGCTGTTTAGATAAAGATGCAATAAAGTAAATATAGCGAGTGTGGAAAAGTGGTGGTATGAGTTGTGAAAGTGTCCCTAAGCAATTGACTATGTTACTAGACCGATAGCAAGTTTTATGTGGGAGAGGTCACTGCTAGCATGTCATCCCTGACTTGGAATTCTATGCACTTATGATTGGAACTATTAGCAAGCATCCGCAACTACTAACATTCATTAAGGTAAAACCCAACCATAGCATTAAGATATATTGGTCCCCCTTCAATCCCGTATGCATCAATTTCTATGCTAGGTTGAAGCTTCTGTCACTCTAGCCCTCCAATACATAGTCCTATCAACATACAACTAACCCTATGGTGTGATCCACGCATGCTCTCATATGATGGGCACCAAAGGACAGCAACATAACCACAAGCAAATTAAATCAATCATAGCAATTCATCAACCACCAATAGGACAACGAAAATCTACTCGGACATCATAGGATGGCAACACATCATTGGAAAATAATATGAAGCATAAAGCACCATGTTCAAGTAGAGGGTACAGCGGGTTTCGGGAGAGTGGACCACTGAATATAGATGGGGGAAGGTGATGGAGATAATGCTGAAGATGGCGGAGGTGTTGGTGAAGATCGCGGTGATGATGATGGCCCCCGGCGGCGTTCCGGCGCCACCGAAAGCAAGGGGGAGAGAGACCCCCTTCTTCTTCTTCCTTGACCTCCTCCCTAGATGGGAGAAGGGTTTCCCCTCTGGTCCTTGGCTCCCATGGCGTGGGAGGGGCGAGAGCCCCTCCGAGATTGGATCTATCTCTCTGTTTCTGCGTTCCCAGATTCTACCCCTTCATCGTTTCTTAAATATCCAGAGATCCGTAACTCCGATTGGGGTGAATCATTCGCCCAGATCTTTCTCATAAAATTAGCTTTCCTGCGCCTAAAGAAGAGCGTCAACCGCCTTACGGGTGGCCCACGAGAGCCCAGGCCGCGCCCAGGGGGGAGGGCGCGCCCCCTATCTCGTGCCCACCCCGGACACCGTTTCGCGTTGATTTTACTTTCCAAAAATCATAAATATTCCAAAAAAAATCTCCATCTGTTTTTATCCCGTTTGGACTCCGCTTGATATTGGGTTTCTGCGAAACAAAAAACATGCAACAGACAGGAACTGGCACTGGGCACTGGATCAATATGTTAGTCCTAAAAATAATATAAAAAGTTGCCAAAAGTATATGAAAGTTGAATAATATTGGTATGGAACAATAAAAAATTATAGATACGACGGAGACGTATCAGCATCCCCAAGCTTAATTCCTGCTCGTCCTCGAGTAGGTAAATGATAAAAAAGATAATTTTTGATGTGGAATGCTACCTAGCATAATCTTGATCATATGTCTAATCATGGCATGAATATTAACACATGAGTGATTCAAAGCAATAGTCTATTATTTGACATAAAAACAATAATACTTCAAGCGTACCAATAAAGCAATCATGTCTTTTCAAAACAACATGGCCAAAGAAAGTTATCCCTACAAAATCATATAGTCTGGCTGTTTCTCTATCTTCATCACACAAAGTATTTAATCATGCACAACCCCGATGACAAGCCAAGCAATTGTTTCATACTTTAATAATCTCAAACTTTTTCAACTTTCACGCAATACATGAGCGTGAGCCATGGATATAGCACTATAGGTGGAATAGAAAATGATGGTGGGGGTTATGTGGAGAAGACAAAAAGGGAGAAGGTCTCACATCAACTAGGCGTATCAACGGGCTATGGAGACGCCCATTGATAGATATCAATGTGAGTGAGTAGGGATTGCCATGCAACGGATGCACTAGAGCTATAAGTGTATGAAAGCTCAAACTGAAACTAAGTGGGTGTGCATCCAACTTGCTTGCTCATGAAGACCTCGGGCATTTGAGGAAGCCCATCATCGGAATATACAAGACAAGTTCTATAATGAAAATTCCCACTAGTATATGAAAGTGAAAGCATAGGAAGCTCTCTCTATGAAGAACATGGTGCTACTTTGAAGCACAAGTGTGGTAAAAGGGTAGTAACATTGCCCCTTCTCTCTTTTTCTCTCATTTTTTTTCTTTTTTTTCTTCTTCTTTTTTTTATTTTTTTCTATTTGGGATTCTTTGGCCTCTTTTTTTTTCTATTTGGGCTTATTTGGCCTCTTTTATTTTTCATAAAGTCCGGAGTCTCATCCCGACTTGTGGGGGAATCATAGTCTCCATCATCCTTCCTCACTGGGGCAATGCTCTAATAATGATGGTCATCACACTTTTATTTACTTACAACTCAATATCTAGAACAAAGATATGACTCTATATGAATGCTTCCGGCGGTGTACCGGGATGTGCAATGATCTAGCATAGCAATGACATCAAAAAAGGACAAGCCGTGAAAACATCATGCTAGCTATCTTATGATCATGCAAAGCAATATGACAATGAATGCTCAAGTCATGTATATGATGATGATGGAAGTTGCATGGCAATATATCTCGGAATGGCTATGGAAATGCCATGATAGGTAGGTATGGTGGCTGTTTTGAGGAAGATATAAGGAGGCTTATGTGTGATAGAGCGTAACATATCACGGGGTTTGGATGCACCGGCGAAGTTTGCACCAACTCTCGAGGTGAGAAAGGGCAATGCACGGTACCAAAGAGGCTAGCAATGATGGAAGGGTGAGAGTGCATATAATCCATGGACTCAACATTAGTCATAAAGAACTCATATACTTATTGCAAAAATCTACAAGCCATTGAAAACAAAGTACTACGCGCATGCTCCTAGGGGGATAGATTTGTAGGAAAAGACCATAGCTCGTCCCCGACCGCCACTCATAAGGAAGACAATCAATAAATAAAATTGTGCTCCAACTTCATCACAAAGCGGTTCGCCATACGTGCATGCTTCGGGAATCACAAACCTCAACACAAGTATTTCTACTAACCACAATCACCCACTAGCATAACTCTAATATCACCACCTTTATATCGCAAAACTATTGCAAGGAATCAAACATATCATATTCAGTGATCCACAAGTTTATGTAGGATTTTATGACTAACCATGTGAATGACCAATTCCTGTCATCTCTCTAAATAGATATAAGTGAAGCAAGAGAGTTTAATTCTTTCTAAAAAAGATATGCCCACGCTCTAACAAGTATAAGTGAAGCAAAAGAGCATTCTACAAATGGTGGTCTTTTATGTGAAGAGAAACAGGCAATCCAACTTCAAATGATATAAGTGAAGCACATGAAGCATTCTATAAGGACATACTCAAAAGATTTAAGTGAAGTGCAATGAGCATTCTATAAATCAACCAAGGACTATCTCATACCAGCATGGTGCATAAAAGAAAAGTGAAAATTAAATGCAAAAGACGCTCCAAGACTTGCACATAATGCATGAACGAAACGAATTCGAAAACATACCGATACTTGTTGAAGAAAGAGGGGATGCCTTCCGGGGCATCCCCAAGCTTAGATGCTTGAGTCTCCTTGAATATTTACTTGGGGTGCCTCAGGCATCCCCAAGCTTGAACTCTTGCCTCTCTTCCTTTTCCTCATATCGAGAAATCCTCGATTAGACACTACATCCACACAAAACTTCAACAGAAAACTCGGTAAGATCCGTTAGTATAATAAAGCAAATCACCACTCTAAGTACTGTTTCAAACCAATTCATATTTTGTTTTCGCATTGTGCATACTGTAATGTAGATTTTCCATGGCTTAATCCACTGATACAAATTGATAGATTCATCAAAACAAGCAAACTATGCATCAAAAACAGAATCTGTCAAAAACAGAACAGTCTGTAGCAATCTGAACATCCACCATACTTCTGGTATCCCAAAACTTCTACCAAAATTAGGAAAAATAAACAAGTTGTATAGAAAGACAGTACAAAAGGAATCAGAACCAATTGACATTCCAGTTAAAAATGTAAAATCGTGCACTACAGCCAAAGTTTCTGTCCTACACCATACAAACAAACAAGCATTGTAAACATCCTAAAGGCAAACCTTAGCACATTATTTTTATAATTCAATGGAATTATAAAAGGGGATAATTATTTTTGTTGAAAAGTTTCTGTAATCAAGATTCACAAAGTTTCCGTGAGCGTGAACAAAGTTCAAGGCTAGCTCCCACTTCAACAATGCTTGTCTTTCTCACTTTCACTTTCCTTTTTGAAAAGTTTTTAGGTTCCCCTCTTTAATTTTTTTTGTTTTTAAACTATATGAAAGCACTCAACAGAAATAAATGACTCTCTAAAAATTCTGGGTTGTCTCCCTGGCAGTGCTTTTTTTAAAGCCATTAAGCTAGGTATTTAGTGCTCAAGTAATGAATCCACCCGGATCCCAAGGTATATCAAAGCCAATTTTAATTAACAATGATTTGTAATTTAGTAGTGAGCACAAAGTAACATATATCATGCAACAACGAAGTCTAACTCTCTTCCTATGCATCAGCATGTCATAAAAGAACAATTCATGCACACCAAGTAAAGGCCAATGCATAGTATAAGCAGTTTCTTGCAATTTCATCGTGTTGGAAACATAAAGAGGCGGAGATATAGTTCCTCTCTCATAATAATTGCAAGTAGGATCAGCAAGCACATGCATATTATATCTATTAAAATCATCATGTAAAGTAGTAAAACGAAACCCATCAATATAATCATTAGTAAGCACAAACTTCTCCAATATAGTGTAGTTTGGAGAATTCAAAAAGATAATAGGATTATCATGCGTGGGTGCAATAGCAACAATTTCATGTTTAACATAAGGAACTATAGCAAGTTCATCTCCATAAGCGTAATTCATATTGGCATCTTGGCCACAACCATAGAAAGCATCATCAAAAAGGGATATTTCAAACAAATTCAAGGGATCATATGTCACGCCCGACATGCGACCCTATCCAAAAGGAACTCGAAGGTCCCACCAAGGATAGACCCGCATATTGAAACGCTTTTGCAAGGTGGATATCATTACATCAACATTACATAATAGGTAGGGATACATACATAAGGCATACAATGCCACACCAATACAACATCATCTTACATAAGAGCATCATCCGACTACGGATGAAACACAAACAGAAACTCAAACGACATCCACCCTGCTAGCCCAGGCTGCCGACCTGGAACCTATCCCCTGATCGAAGAAGAAGCAGAAGAAGAACTCCAAAACAAGCAAACATCGCTCTCGCGTCATGAACATCGCAAAATCTGTACTTGCAACTATTGGTGTAGTAATCTGTGAGCCACGAGGACTCAGCAATCCCATTACCATGGGTATCAAGACTAGCAAAGCTTAAAGGGAAAGGAAGGGGTAAAGTGGTGAGGATGCAGCAGCGACTAAGCATATATGGTGGCTAGCATACGCAAATAAGAGCGAGAAGAGAGCAAACGGAACGGTCGTGAAGCTAGCAATGATCAAGAAGTGATCCTGAACTCCTACTTCCGTCAAACATAAGCCAAAACCGTGTTCACTTCCCGGACTCCACCGAGAAGAGACCATCACGGCTACACACGCGGTTGATGCGTTTTAATTCGGATCTGGTGTCAAGTTATCTACAATCGGACATTAACAAATTCCCATCTGCCACATACCCGCGGGCACGGATTTCAAAAGTTTATACCCTACAGGGGTGTCCCAACTTAGCCCATGATAAGCTCTCACGATCAACAAAGGATATACCTTCTCCCAGGAAGACCCGATCAGTCTCGAAATCCCGGTTTACAAGACATTTCGACAATGGTAAAACAAGACCAGCAAAGCCGCCCGGATGTGCTGACAAATCCCGATAAGAGCTGCACATATCTCATTTTTAGGGCACACCAGATGAGCCAGACGTCGGGTTGGCATAGACCCTGGTTGCCCAGGGGGCGCCGGACATTGCTCAGTTCGGACCAGCACTTAGAGAAGCACTGGCCCGGGGGGGCTAAAATAAAGATGACCCTCGGGTTGGCCGACCCAAGGGAAGGGTATAGGTGGTGGTGAGGCAAATGGTAAAACCAAGGTTGGGCCTTGCTGGAGGAGTTTTATTCAAAGCGAACTGTCAAGGGGGTCCCATAAATCACCCAACCGCGTAAGGAACGCAAAATCCGGGAACATAACACCGGTATGACGGAAACTAGGGCAGCAAGAGTGGAACAAAACACCAGGCATAAGGCCGAGCCTTCCACCCTTTACCAAGTATATAGATGCATTAAGTAAATAAGAGATATTGTGATATCCCAACATAATCCTGTCCACCATGGAGCAATCTTCAACTTCATCTGCAACTAACAACGCTATAAGAGGGGCTGAGCAAAGCGGTAACATGGCCAAACAATGGTTTGCTAGGAAGGGTGACAAATGTTAGAGGTTCATGGCAATTTGGGAGGCTTGAAGAACAAATGATAGGTAGCGCATCATAGTGATAGAACGAAGCAACTAGCATAGCAATGATAGTAGTGAGATCCAAGGTGATGGTCATCTTGCCTGAAATCCCGCTAGGAAGAAGAACGAGTCCATGAAGAAGATGAAGCCACGAAGATGAACCAAGCGTAGACGAACGGATCCTCACGATCGCAACGAAACGGAAAACAGCAAATAAAAATTACTTAGTGATAAAGCAAACAAGCACACAGGAGAATATTCACCCCACGCTATGACTCCCCGGCAACAGCGCCAGAAAAAGGTCTTGATGACCCACAAGTATACGGGATAATTGTAGCCTCTTTCAAGAAGTAAGAGTGTCGAACCCAACGAGGAGCTAAAGGTAGAACAAATATTCTCACAAGTCCTATCTGCCACTGATACGACTCTATGCACGCTTAGTGTTCGCTTTACCTGGAACAAGTATGAAACTAGAAGTACTTTGTAGGTGTTGTTGGAAAGGTTTGCAAGATAATAAAGAGCACGTAAATATAAAGTAGGGGATGTTTAGATAAAGAAGTAATAAAGTAAATATATCGAGTGTGGAAAAGTGGTGGTAGGAGTTGTGAAATTGTCCCTAAGCAATTGACTACGTTACTAGACCGGTAATCACTATTGCAATTCTATTTGAGGGAGAGGCATAAGCTAACATACTTTCTCTTCTTGGATCATATGCACTTATGATTGGAACTCTAGCAAACATCCGCAACTACTAAATATCATTAAGGTAAAACCCAACCATAGCATTAAAGTATCAAGTCCCCTTGATCCCATACGCAAACGACCTACTTACTCGGGTCTGTGCTTCTGTCACTCACGCCACCCACCATAAGCAAATCATGAACATATTGCAAACCCTACAGAGGGAATCCCTCATGCTTGCGCGACACGGAGGGCACAATAGGACAGCACCAATAATAAAACATGCAATTCAGACCAATCATAGCAATTCATCAATCACCGGTAGGACAACGAAAATCTACTTAGACATCATACGATGGCAACACATCATTGGATAATAATATGAAGCATAAAGCACCATGTTCAAGTATAGGGTACAGCGGGTTGCGGGAGAGTGCACCGCTGAATATAGAAGGGGGAAGGTGATGGAGATGTTGGTGAAGATGATGGAGGTGTTGGTGAAGATCGCGGTGATGATGATGGCCCCCGGTGGCGTTCTGGCGCCACCAGACGCAAGGGGGGGAGATCCCCCCTTCTTCTTCTTCATTGACCTTGTCCCTAGATGGGAGAAGGGTTTCTCCTCTGGTCCTTGGCTCCCATGGCGTGAGAGGGGCGAGAGCCCCTCCGAGATTGGATCTATTTCTCTGTCTCTCTCTGTTTCTATGTTGTCAGATTCTGTCCTAGCATCGTTTCTTTTATATTCGGAGATCCGTAACTCTGATTGGATTGAAAGCTTTGCCCAGATATTTTTCCAAAAATTAGCTTTCTTGCGGCCAAAGTAGAGCATCAACCGCCTTATGAGGGGTTGATGACCCGCAAGTATACGGGATAGTTGTAGCCTCTTTCGATAAGTAAGAGTGTCGAACCCAACGAGGAGCTAAAGGTAGAACAAATACTCTCTCAAGTCCTATCGGCCACTGATACGACTCTATGCACGCTTGATGTTCGCTTTACCTAGAACAAGTATGAAACTAGAAGTACTTTGTAGGTGTTGTAGGATAGGTTTGCAAGATAATAAAGAGCACGTAAACATAAACTAGGGGCTGTTTAGATAAAGATGCAATAAAGTAAATATAGCGAGTGTGGAAAAGTGGTGGTATGAGTTGTGAAAGTGTCCCTAAGCAATTGACTATGTTACTAGACCGATAGCAAGTTTTATGTGGGAGAGGTCACTGCTAGCATGTCATCCCTGACTTGGAATTCTATGCACTTATGATTGGAACTATTAGCAAGCATCCGCAACTACTAACGTTCATTAAGGTAAAACCCAACCATAGCATTAAGATATATTGGTCCCCCTTCAATCCCGTATGCATCAATTTCTATGCTAGGTTGAAGCTTCTGTCACTCTAGCCCTCCAATACATAGTCCTATCAACATACAACTAACCCTATGGTGTGATCCACGCGCGCTCTCATATGATGGGCACCAAAGGACAGCAACATAACCCCAAGCAAATTAAATCAATCATAGCAATTCATCAACCACCAATAGGACAACGAAAATCTACTCAGACATCATAGGATGGCAACACATCATTGGAAAATAATATGAAGCATAAAGCACCATGTTCAAGTAGAGGGTACAGCGGGTCGCAGGAGAGTGGACCGCTGAATATAGATGGGGGAAGGTGATGGAGATGTTGGTGAAGATGGCGGAGGTTTTGGTGAAGATCGCGGTGATGATGATGGCCCCCGGCGGCGTTCCGGGGCCACCGGAAGCAAGGGGGAGAGAGCCCCCCTTCTTCTTCTTCTTCCTTGACCTCCTCCCTAGATGGGAGAAGGGTTTCCCCTCTGGTCCTTGGCTCCCATGGCATGGGAGGGGCGAGAGCCACTCCGAGATTGGATCTATCTCTCTCTTTCTGCGTTCCCAGATTCTACCCCTTCACCGTTTCTTAAATATCCGGAGATCCGTAACTCCGATTGGGGTGAATCTTTCGCACAGATCTTTCTCATAAAATTAGCTTTCTTGCGCCAAAAGAAGAGCGTCAACCGCCTTACGGGTGGCCCACGAGAGCCCAGGCACCGCCCAGGGGGGGCGCGCCCCCCTGTCTCGTGGCCACCTCGGACACCGTTTCGCGTTGATTCTTCCTCCCAAAAATCACAAATATTCCAAAATAATTCTCCGTCGTTTTTATCTCGTTTGGACTCCGTTTGATATTGGTTTTTTGCGAAACATAAAACATGCAACAAACAGGAACTGACACTCTGCACTAGATCAATATGTTAGTCCCAAAAAATAGTATAAAAAGTGGCCAAAAGTATATGAAAGTTGAATAATATTGGCATGGAACAATCAAAAATTATAGATACGACGGAGACGTATCAAACTCCCACTCAAATAGACATCCCTCTAGTCATCTAAGTGATACATGATCCGAGATAACTAGTCCGTGTTCGATCATCATGTGAGACGGACTAGTCATCATCAGCGAACATCTTCATGTTGATCGTATCTACTATATGACTCATGTTCGACCTTTCAGTCTCTTGTGTTGCGAGGCCATGTCTGTACATGCTAGGCTCGTCAAGTCAACCTAAGTGTTTTGCATGTGTAAATCTGGCTTACACCCATTGTATGTGAACGTTAGAATCTATCTCACCCGATCATCACGTGGTACTTCGAAACAACGAACTTTCTCAACGGTGCACAGTTAGGGGGAACACTTTCTTGAAATTTTTGTGAGGGATCATCTTATTTATGCTACCGTCGTTCTAAGCAAATAATATGTAAACATGACAAACATCACATGCAAATCATAAAAGTGACATGATATGGCCAATATCATCTTGCGCCTTTGATCTCCATCTTGAGGCACTGCATGATCACCTTCATCACCGGCATGACTGTCGGTGTTCTAGGAACGGGGGTCCCCAGACTTGCCTGCCTGTGGCCTGCGGCATGGCTCAAGTGGTGGCCCAGTACGGCCCATCTTCACCAACACAAGCTCAAGACCCTCACGAGGGGCCAAGCCTCGCGGGGCAGACGACGCAAGGCTTCCTCAGGAGCGGCCTCACCAGGCAGGCTCGCGAGGAGGCAGAGAGATCAAGGCAGGGGTACCTTGCGAGGTGCTCATGATGCAAGCCATGATGATCGAGACCAGGCGGGTGCCGGCCTGCGCAGTGTCCTTGTTTCCTCTTTGGTGCAAAGGGGGCAAGCGCAGGCGCGGAGTACCGAGGCATCAGGAAAAGGTTACCATTCCAGTGCAATGAGACCAACACCAGCAGGATGGTAGGATGGAGGTCACCGTGGATCCCAAGACAGCGTCATCGCCAGTGCCTTTGGCAGCCGAAGACCAACTTTAGTCAGGATAACTTGTACTAGATGTCCCCCTTCAAAATGGCTGTTGTTGGCTCCCTTCCCGCTCAATATTTGGGAAGAGGACCAGGGCCTCTATATATAGAAATAGCCACCACAGTAGAGGGTATTGAGTTCTCAGGTCATCTAGAGGCGGGAACATCCATCCCAAGTAGAACACCGCACCAGCTCAAGAACACCTCTCGCGAGGTTGTTCTTCCCCTGTACTATTCATCATCAGCCCCTGAGGCAATCCACCACACCACACACTGGAATAGGGTATTACACCACCATGGTGGCCCGAACCAGTATAAACCTCGTGTCCCTTGTGTTGTTCATCGTTTAGCTTAGATTCATAGTGAGGTATTGGGAAGTGGATCGGTAGGGGAAAGATCTTCGCGCGCACCCCAGAGTTTGAACCTTGAGGGTTTGCCGGAACCTGATATCTGACATTTGGCGCGCAGGGTAGGGGTGCACCGGAATTTTTCTTCCACCGTCCCACGTTCGATCGTTCGTCGCATCCATGGCTGACGCTCGCCGAGCTCGTGCCGAGTGTCGGGCTGCACTCGCCGCCCACATCGCCCAGACGGCTCCCGTCGGTGGGCCTCCCCGTCGTTCTCTGTCGCCTGCCGCCAACGCCACCATCGGCCCGATGGGGAACGAGCAGCTGGCGTCGTCGCTGCATCCCTCGGTGCAGCGGGAAGGCCGCACCACCACTCCGTCGCTGACTCCAGCCGGTTCGTCGTCACACGCCCGTCGCGCTCCCATGGACGCGCATGCCGTGTTGCTCCTGGCACGCGAGCTCCTGCACTACCGTCCCGTCGACGACCTCTACGAGGAGTGGCTTGCTCGCATCACCAAGCTCGTCAGTGCCGCAGGGGGCTCCCTTACGTCGTCCCTCTCACTGCCTCGCCCTCCGTCCTGCGTGGGTGATGCAGCTCAGGAGGTACCTCCGCCACCTCCTCCCCAAGAAGGCACCCTGGCTCCAAGGCGCGTGGCCCCAGGACAAGACCCACCGCGTCCAGCGCCCGCGCGACAAGAAAGGAGCTGCCAAGAAATCCCTCGTCCTCAAGAAGGTGCTCGCGTGCTCCCTGCTCCAGCACGTCATGATCGCATCCCTGCGCCAGCACGTCAAGACCCCGCGCTGCCCCTGGCGGCGGCGTGCGGGAATCTCCAGGAGCAAGCCCCACATGTGCAAAGGGCTCTGGTGGCCACCACAAGCTACCGCGCCTTCACCACCGAGCTATGCAGTGTCGCCTGGCCTGGCAAGTTCAAGCCGGACCTGCCTCCTCGCTATGACGGTACTGCCGACCCTGCGGAGTTCCTGCAGCTCTATGAGTTGGGCATCGAAGCGGCCAACGAAGATGAGAAGGTCATGGCGAATTGGTTTCCCATGGAGCTCAAGGATGGTGCCTGCACCTGGCTCCTGAACCTGCCTCCAGGCACGGTCTCCTCCTGGGACGAGATGCGCACCCGCTTCATCGCCAACTTCCAGGGCACTCGCGATCGTCCTCCGGTCATGGGAGACCAGCGCCGCATCAGGCAGCAACCAGGAGAGACCCTGCAGAAGTACATCCAGCGCTTCAACAACACTCGCCTCAAGATTCCCAAGGTGACTGAGGAGGCCATCATCTCAGCGTTCTCTGATGGCGTTCGCGGCGTCAAGATGAAGGAGGAGCTGGCAATCCACAAGGACCTGTGCACATCTCTGGAGCTGTTCAACCTGGCGACCAAGTGCGCAAGGGCTGAGGAGGGGCGCCTCTCCCTTCTCGAGCTCCCAGCTGCTAACCCAGAAGAGAAGAAAGCCAAGGCCAAGGATGTGAAGCGCAAAGGAGCAGCCGTGCTCGCAGCAGAGCCAGACACGAAGCGCGGCAGGGATCAGCCAGAGTCGTCCAAGGGCAGCCGATACTGCGTGTACCACGACCTCCACACCCACAACACCAACGAATGCAAAGAGCTCAGGGCTATGCGAGAAGGACGTATTGGTCGACACCCCGAGCGCAATGCTCAGGGCTACGGCCGAGGAGGAGGAAGAGGTGGAGGACGAGGACGACCGAGGCCCTCGCCAAGGGTGGCGTGACCGACCTCGCGAGGACCGCTGGCAGGACCAACCTCGCGAGGGGGCTTGGAGGGATCAGCCTCGCGAGGATCGCCCGCAGGGCAACACCGGCCTTCCTCCTCTACCGCCACCACCAAGAAGGAATGACGACCATCATCAGGACGAGGGGGCTAGGGGCTTCCAGGAGCCGCGTGCTATCACTTGCATCCTGGGCGGTGCCCAGGCCCCAGCCTCTCAGTGCATCTTCAAGGAGTTTGTTCGTGAGGTGAACACAGTCCTCCCCAAGCTCGAGGCCACGCGCCCTCTCAGGTGGTCCACGTGCTCCATCACGTTCAGCTCAGCGGATCAGCTCAAGTGTGCGGCTACAGCCGGTGTCCTCCCAATGCTTTGTTCCCCAGCCATCAGCAATGTGCAAGTTACCATGACCCTCATCGATGGTGACGCAGGACTCAACGTCCTGTCCGTCGAAACATTCAACAATCTCCAAGTGCCATATGATCAGCTTCAGCCAACCAAGCCTTTCTCAGGAGTCACTAACGGCTCCACCACTCCGATAGGGCAGGTCCGCCTCCCTGTCACCTTCGGGCAGAGCAAGAACTACCGCACCGAGCTCATCGACTTCGACGTCGCCCACATTCGCCTGCCATACAATGCCATCCTCGGGTATCCAACCCTGGCCAAGTTCATGGCAGTGACTCACCATGGTTACAATGTCCTCAAGATGCCGGGAAAAGCGGCGGGGTCATCATAGTCCCCTGTGAAGAGAAGGATGCGGTGTGCTCTCTCGAGCGTGCCTTCCAAGCCGCGTCAGTCGAGGATCCGGATAGCAAGAGTGGGAACCTTCCCGAGGCAATTCCTAAGAAGAAGAAGACATCACCCAGCTCGAGGCCTCAGGAGACAGACGTCTCCGGAGGTGCCGCGTCAGGATCCGCGCCCGTATAAGGGGCGCCTCCCTCCATCGCATAGGAAGGCGCACCCGGCGCCCTCCTCAAGCAAGGCTCAGGGGCTCTCTCCTGGAGGGCCAGCGACTTTGCCAAGATCACGAGGGAGGCGCTCAGGCACCACTTGGAGGCGTGCTTCGCGGCACGTTTCCCTCAGGAAGGCATGAGGCAAGGAGGGCCTAACCCTCAGGAGTTCATCACCAAGGTCACTCAGGAGCTGCAGGAATCGAAAGTCATGCGCGGCAATCGCCGTTTGCCTGGTGTAGCTCCCCATCCAGGTGAGGATGGCGGGCTGCGCGTCTGCATCAACTATCCAGGGCTCAGCCGAGTCGCGTCTCAGGAGTGTTTCTGGCCTTCGTGCGTGGGACGTTGCGAGGGTCCACCGCACAGCTATGTTTGCATGCCTTCGGCCTGCCGAACGCAGCTGCTGCTTACCAGCGCCTGATACGGAGCATTCTGGAAGCTTAGGAGGTCACGCACCACGCCTTCCTGGTAGAGATGGAGATGGACCTTGAGGAGCCGCCCGGACCCCCAGAGCCTCCTGAGGCTCAGGGCCCCGAGGGCTCATGAGGATCAGCTTCTTCACCACGCGTCGTTAGCTACTCCAACACCCGCTCTGCAATGATATCAAGTGACATCTTTTGAATTTCATTTCAGCTGGGAGCGCCCTCAGGGCTGCATTATTCCCAGGCCGCGTGGGTCTGTCCCCACGGCAAGTATCTGTTTTGCTTATGTTTTTAGTTCACTTTGCTGGGGGCGCCCCTTGGGCTGCATCATCCCCAAGCCGCTCGGGCCTGCCCCAGTGGCGTGTATCTTTCCTGCATCTATTTAAGCTGATTTGATCCTCATGCTTAACCTGCCTATGATAATCGCCTGATCGATTGACATCTACCTTTGGAGCCGCTTGCTCTAGCACGGCGCTTGTGCATGGGTTCGTCCCTGCAACGTCGACAAATCTGAGCGGTCGAGCTCTGGCCCGCGGCAGCCCCGCAAGCGTGACCTCACCAGGCCCTCAGTGCCATCATCACTCCCTCGGAGCAACTGGTGGCTGGCCAGTAATCGTAATGGCAACCCTTGCTTCTCTCGTGTTGGCTTACAGGGTCCACCTAAGGAATAACATGGGGGGTGTCGCGAGCTCTCTCTCTCTCTCTCTCTCTCTCTTACCCGTATGATCCGCTCGCGCGTTAAAAGGGGGATCTTGAGCATCGCGACTCAGGAGCTCTTACTGGCTCTCCAGCCCTCACCCCTGGCCTTGTCCACGGCATCGTGACCTGGCATACCAGCGGCGGCTGAGCTCGCTCGAGGGCCGGGACCTGAGGACGTAGAGCACGAAGGAAAATGCGGGGAAGGGAGGGGAAGCTCACGAAAGCCTGACCCAGCGACATCCCAGCTGCCGACATGCAGGTCCGGCACCTCGCGAAGGAACGGATCCAAGATCTTGAGATAAGTCACGCTCCAGGAATAGCTAATCGACGTGACACCAAACCCTCACTTAATGCGGCTCTGTGACGGCGACGTTACCTTCCTTTCTCGCCTTTCGGCGGCTGCTTGAGCGCTAAAGGGGGCCTCCTGAGCATCGCGCCTCAGGGGATCTTACTGGACCTCAGGCCGCTCACCTCCTGGCCTTGACCACGACATCGCGACCTGGCATACCAGTGAAGGGTGAAGCCTGCCTGGGGACCGGGACCTATCGGCATAGAGCACCAAGCCGTCGTGAGGTTAGAAAGGGGGAGCCAAGCCGAGGCAGGACAAGCATCTTGCATCACTTCATAATAAGGATCATATTAACAAAAGACACAGCAGACGCTTTACATGCCCCTGTAGGGTACTTCTTTGATTCCTCACAGGGAACAAAAGGTGTTAATCCTAAGGAGCCCTAGCTACATGTGCCTCCATGGCCGACGTCGTCATCAACAGTGGGCCGCGAGGGGCCGGCGCCAACCCCATCCAGATCAGCCGCGCCGGCGGCCTGATGCAGCTGCCCTCCTCTGAGCACAACGCGAGCTTGGGGGCTCTTAGCTGTCGTCACTCGTCTCCAGAGTCACGAGAAGCTCGAGAGAGTCGCTGGACCCTCCAGCATCTCCGCTGCTGCCAGAAGAGCTGTTGAGGAAGTGGATGGCAGGCCTAGCACTTGCCGCACCGCCGTCTTGGCCGCCTCCTCTAGGGCAGCACTCCAGCCGGCGTCCTTCCGCGTCGAAGACCTTGAAGAGCATCAAGGAGTCACCGTCGTATTCCAGATGAATCACGAAGGCACCCCCTGTCAGGCAGACCAGGGCAATCTCGCCCCAGCCCTGGGTCATGTAGACCTTGCCCGGAGCGACGACCTCGACCTCCGCTCCGGTCGTGGGGGTACCGCAGTCGGCGTGTTGTAGCCAGAGCTCAAGAGGCCCCCTCGGCGGTATCTCAAAGGCAAAGGAAGGGGGAAGGCGTATCCAAGAGCTCGGGGGCATGGCGACGTGAAGCACGAGCTCGCGAGAGGAGTCCACGGCGTGGACTCCAGGAGCAATGGCGCGCACCGCCACGACTCTTCATCATTGCTGACGGCGCGGACGGCGCCGCTCGCCATCTTCCTCTAGGGCCCTCGGCCCGGGCGTACAGAGGCAGCGGAAACCCAGGAGGTGGCCGCTCGTACCAAGGCCTCGACGCCTCCGGCCGAGCGACCTTGTCACGGCGGCCGGGGACCGGCCGTTTCTTCGGCGGAA
>NC_041391.1:457210661-457337704 GCF_002162155.2 Triticum dicoccoides
TCTCCTCGGCTGAGAATCAGCGAATCGACGCCATTGGCATCAAGGTGGAGGAAGAGCAAGGAAGAAGGAGCGGAGCAAGAAGAGATGGACTGCAGGGGCTCACGCCCCTCCGTACTTATAGTCCAGAGGAGGCCAACCATCGGCCTCCACAATCGCAGGTAATCATGACTCTTTTTGCATGCATGCAGGGACTCGTCAAATCAGGCAGTTGCCGAGGCAGCATGGGGAAGCAGAGACGCCCACATCCAATCAACCGCCACGCGGCGACCAAGGCCGCGGGCTGTTGGGGCCCGCGGCGCTCCGCACTTGCCCTTTTGCTTCATCGCTAAGCCAAGTCCGAGTGCACCTCGGGCCCGGGGGCTACTGTCGGCATTCTAGGAACGGGGGTCCCAGACTTGCCTGCCTGCGGCCTGCGACGTGGCTCAAGTGGTGGCCCAGTACTGCCCATCTTCACCAACTCAAGCTCAAGACCCTCGCGAGGGTCCAAGCCTCGCGGGGCGGACGACGCAAGGCTTCCTCAGGAGTGGCCTCACCAGGCAGGCTTGCGAGGAGGCAGAGAGATCAAGGCAGGGGTACCTCACGAGGTGCTTGTGACGCAGGCCGTGACGATCGAGACCAGGCGGGTACCGGCCTGCGCAGTGTCTTTGTTTCCTCTTTGGTGCAAAGGGGGCAAGCGCAGGCGCGGAGTACCGAGGCATCAGGCAAAGGTTACCATTTCAGTGCAACGAGACCAAGACCAGCAGAACGGCAGGACGGAGGTCACTGTGGAGCCCAAGACGGCGTCATCGCCGGTGCCTTTGGCAGCCGAACACCAACTTTAGTCAGGATAACTTGTACTAGATGTCCCCCTTCAAAATGGCCGTTGTTGGCTCCCTTCCCGCTCAATATTTGGGAAGAGGACCAGGGCCTCTATATATAGAGATAGCCACCACAGTAGAGGGTATCGAGTTCTTAGGTCATCTAGAGGCGGGAAGATCCATCCCAAGTAGAACACCGCACCAGCTCAAGAACACCTCTCGCGAGGCTGTTCTTCCCCTGTACTATTCATCATCAGCCCCTGAGGCAATCCATCACACCACACACTGGATTAGGGTATTACACCACCACGGTGGCCTGAACCAGTATAAACCTCGTGTCCCTTGTGTTGTTCATCGTTTAGCTTAGATTCATAGTGAGGCGTTGGGACGTGGATCGGTAGGCGAAAGATCTTCGGGCGCACCCCAGAGTTCAATCCTTGAGGGTTTGTCGGAACCCGATATCCGACAATGACACCATGATCTCCATCATCATGATCTCCATCCTTGTGTCTTCATGAAGTTGTCTCGCCAACTATTACTTCTACTACTATGGCTAACGGTTTAGCAATAAAGTAAAGTAATTACATGGCATTATTCAATGACACGCAGGTCATACAATAAATTAAGACAACTCCTATGGCTCCTGCCGGTTGTCATACTCATCGACATGCAAGTCATGATTCCTATTACAAGAAAATGATCAATCTCATACATCACATATAATTCATCACATTCTTTTGGCCATATCACATCACATAGCATACCCTGCAAAAACAAGTTAGACGTCCTCTAATTTTTGTTGCATGTTTTACGTGGCTTCTATGGGTTTCTAGCAAGAACGTTTCTTACCAACGCAAAAACCACAACGGTGATATGCCAATTGCTATTTACCCTTCATAAGGACCCTTTTCATCAAATCCGATCCGACTAAAGTGGGAGAGACTGGCACCCGCTAGCCACCTTTATGCAACAAGTGCATGTCAGTCGGTGGAACCTGTCTCACGTAAGCGTACGTGTAAGGTCGGTCCGGGCCGCTTCATCCCACAATACCGCCGAAACAAGATAGGACTAGTAACGGTAAGCAAATTGAACAAACCAACACCCACAACTACTTGTGTTCTACTCGTGCATAGAATCAACGCAATAGGCCTACCTCATGATGCCACTGCTGGGGAACGTAGCAGAAATTCAAAATTTTCTACACATCAGGAAGATCAATCTATGGAGATTCTAGCAACAAGAGAAAGGGAGTGTATCTTCATACCCTTGAAGATCGTGATGCGGAAGCGTTACAAGAATGCGGTTGGAGGAGTCATACACGCAGCGATTCAGATCGCGGTCGATTCCGATCTAAGCACCGAACAACGGTGCCTCCGCGTTCAACACACGTGCAGCCCGGTGACGTCTCCCGCGCCTTGATCCAGCAAGGAGAAGGGAGAGGTTGGGGAAGACAACTCCAGCAGAAGCACGACGGCGTGGTGGTGGTGGAGTAGCGTGGTTTCCAGCAGGACTTCGCCAAGCACTACGAAGACGAGGATGTGGAGAGGTAGGGTTGCGCCGAGAGAGAGACTCGTGTGTTTGGCAGCCCCAAAACCCCCACTATATATAGGAGGAGGGGAGGTGGATGCGCCCCCTCTAGGGTTCCCACCCTAGGGGTGCGGCATCCCTATATGGGATTGGAGGGGGCGGCCAAGAGGGGGAGAGAGGGGGCGCACCCTAGGGCGGGCCTTTAGGCCCATCTGCGCCTAGGGTTTCCCCCTCTCCTCCTAGCTGCGCCTTGGGCCTTGGTGGGAGGCACACCTACCCACTCAGGGGCTGGTCCCTTCCCACTTTTGGCCCATGCAAGCCTCCGGGGCTGGTGGCCCCTCCTGGTGGACCCCCGGAACCCTTCCGGTGGTCCTGGTACATTACCGGTGACGCCCAAAATACTTTCGGTGGCCAAAACCTCACTTCCTATATATTATTCTTTACCTTCGGACCATTCCGGAACTCCTCGTGACGTCCGGGATCTCATCCGGGACTCCGAACAACATTTGGTAACCACATACAAACTTTCCCTATAACCCTAGCATCATCAAACCTTAAGTGTGTAGACCCTACGGGTTCGGGAATCATGCAGACATGACCGAGGCAGCTCTTCGGCCAATAACCAACAACAGGATCTGGATACCCATGTTGGCTCCCAGATGTTCCACGATGATCTCATCGGATGAACCACGATGTCGGGGATTCAAGCAATCCCGTATACAATTCCCTTTGTCAATAGGTACATTACTTGCCCGAGATTTGATTGTCGGTATCCCAATACCTCGTTCAATCTCGTTACCGGCAAGTCACTTTACTCGTTCTATAATGCATGATCCCGTGACTAACTACTTAGTCACATTGAGCTCATTATGATGATGCATTACCGAGTGGGCCTAGAGATACCTCTCCGTCATACGGAGTGACAAATCCCAGTCTCGTTCATGCCAACCCAACGGACACTTTCGGAGATACCTGTAGTGCACCTTTATAGCCACCCAGTTACGTTGTGACATTTGGTACATCCAAAGCATTCCAACGGTATCCGGGAGTTACACAATCTCATGGTCTAAGGAAATGATACTTGACATTAGAAAAGCTTTAGCAAACGAAACTACACAATCTTGTGCTATGCTTAGGATTGGGTCTTGTCCATCACATCATTCTCCTAATGATGTGATCCCGTTATCAATGACATCCAATGCCCATGGTCAGGAAACCATAACCATCTGTTAATCAACGAGCTAGTCAACTAGAGGCTCACTAGGGACATGTTGTGGTCTATGTATTCACACATGTATTACAGTTTCCGGTCAATACAATTATAGCATGAACAATAGACAATTATCATGAACAAGGAAATATAATAATAACCGTTTTATTATTGCCTCTAGGGCATATTTCCAACAGATCTCCTCTCTCATTTCCCCCCAAAACTAGCAAGAATCCAAGGAGGGATTGAGAGATAGCAAGCTCGAAGAAGGTCAACAATGGGGGAAGAATAGAGCTCAAAGGATAAGGTTCATTGGGGAAGAAGACCCCCTTTTATAGATAGGGAAAAATCCAACCGTTAGGCTCACAGCCCGCACAGAGTGGTACTACCGCTCGAGCTCACGGTACTGTTGCTAGGGGTAGCGGTAATACCTCAAAGGGTAGCAGTACTATTGCTTGCGAGTGGTACTAAAAAATACATTCGTGCCTACCACCGCTGGACTTGTGACGAGTTTTTGGTCCGGGGCGGTACTACCACTGTAGTAGTCACGGTAGTACCGCTCTGGAGTGGTAGTAAAAAAATTGCATCCACTCCTGTCCGCGGTAGTACTGCTGCAGCCTTTTCAGAACACCAAAACTGCCGCAACTTCTGCAAACGGACTCCAAATTCAACGAAACCAAGTTTGTTGGAAAGATAGTGACAAGGGCTAATACAATCTTGATATAAATAACAATAAGAAGGAAAATAGAAAAGGCCCATGAGAAAATGGTGAGAACCCTTCCTTGAAAAAGACCGATAAAACCTCCAACACCGAGAACATGATAGAAGAAGCATATGAAATCCGTTTTCGATGTACTAGAGCTCGTCATGAAGATAACCACAAGCTCTAAAACCTCAAAAGAAAATAAAAATAAGAGACAAGAAAGATGATGCAAGGATGCAATGGTTTGAGCTCTCAACAAACGATTCGATCACGCTACTCACTTGAGAGCCCCCCTTGATAGTACGACTATCGATCCTATAACCCGGTCTGCAAACTATCACCATGAGACTGGTAAAATATAAAACCTATCAAGGGAAAACCTTTGCCTTGCACGAAGTCCACTTGAGCTAGATGAAGACGATCTTGACTCCCTCAAGTTGGGCCACATTTCTTGATTGTGTTTGCTCGATGAAGACTAGTTGATTGCTCCCCCATACTCCACTATGGGTGAGCCACTCTTTGGAACATTTTCACAAGTACATTATCACCACAATGGACGGCAATCTTCAAGAACTTGATCTCTTCGTGATGCATCACTTGAACATGCACACCGCAACCTAACCCCACAAAGAACTCTCACAAAGACCATGGGTTAGTACACAAAGCGTAATGGACAATGCTTACCATATGATGGGATCACTTGATCACTCGGTACATCTTGTACGCTTTGTATGTTGATCAACTTGATTCACTCTTGACTTAGTCTTGATCGACCTTGAATCTTTCCAGCTCTCTACATTTGGATGATGTCTTGAAGGTAGACATGAATGATCACACAATCTTCTTCTTCAAGACATGCTAGCAATAAGCTCAACACTCACATGACCAATCTTTGGATAATTCCTTAATAGCACCTTGGTGAACTCATAAACTCCTTGAAACCAACACATGGACTTCAAGAAAAACCTATGGACAAATCTTTCAACTATAACTCAATGCAACCATTAGTCCATAGAGAATGTCATCAATTACAAAAACCACACATGGGGGCACCGCATGTCCTTTCAAAACCCCATGCTCCGCGCTAGTGGATTTGGTCTAACTGCGACCATGCCCACGCCCAATGGAAGCCCCATCCTCCGTGCTGGTGGATAAGCAACTGAGGGTGCCCTATGGGTTGCATCAACCTCAGGATGGCCTCTCGGCTCTTCACGCCACGCTGCTCGCAGCATTCCCCTGGGATGCACGTGTGAGGGGGCTGGACATGGTGCCTATGCTCAGGTCAGGCCTGGCGCACACCACCTCACTAGGTCCCTGGTACCTCGTCTTCCTGCGTCATGCCCAGGAGAACACTAACGAGGAAAAGTATGGAGGACCCCGGATTAACCTCGTCGCCGCCCATGTTTCCTTCATGAGGGTCGCTCGCACGTCAATGGGACCCCTAAGCATCACGACTCAGGGGCCTCACTAGTCACGTAGACACTTGTCCCTTGGTTTCGTATTGGCATCGCGACCAGACATCCCAACAATGGCCGAGGTATGCACGGGGTTGGGCCCTTCTGATGGAGAGCACAAAGGCAAGCAAGAAGGAAACCAAGCGCGAAAAGGAAATCACGAAGTTCGAACAATTATTACATGCATCAAATGTTTTGCAAATTCAAACGAAGTCTTACACCTCCACGAGGCATGAAAAGTGTAGCAGGATACATTATAGAAGGAGGAGTCATTGCTGCCATGGCTATCACCACCACCCGCCTCAGCCGCAACGAACTCGTCCTCAACATCGTTGTCGCCGTCATCGCCGCCAATCGCCTTGGCCACTGGAGGGTCAGCGTCGGGATTGCAGATGAACTTCCCCACCAGCACATCCACATGGCTTTTCATGACTGCCGCCGTGGTGGCGCAGAATTCAGGAGCAACCAGTCCGATTACCGCATTGAAATCGAAGCCATGGTTGTGGAGGTAAAGGTGTCTGAAGACATGGGTTGCCGCCACAGAGAAGAGGTCGCGACACTGACCTTCCAGGATGGAGCCCACCTTGGTGGTGGTGCCCTCGAGTTCCTCGGCAAGCTTGGAAGAGAGCCATGCGTAGCCGCCCTTGGGGGTCGCAAGTGGGCCTTGAATCATCCTCTACAGATGGACCACAGTGCCTGGCAAGCCCTGAGCTCGAGGGAAGGGAAGGCATCACGCTCCATGGCTGCTTTCCCTTCGGCGTCGGCAAGGATCTTCTCCCTGGCGTCCATCCGGGCCATCGCTTCAGAGACGTGCATGGCGTGGGACACTTGGGCTTCGGCCACCTCCTCCTTCAGCTTGGCCAAGCGCTCCTGTAGGACCTTGAAGTATGTCTAGAGGGGGGTGATTAGACTACTTGACCAATTAAAAACTTAACCTTTTCCCAATTTTAGAGTTTGGCAAATTTTAGCTACTTTAGGACAAGTCAAGCAATCATCACACTATTCAAGCAAGCATGCAAAGAGTATATAGGCAGCGGAAAGTAAAGCATGCAACTTGCAAGAAAGTAAAGGGAAGGGTTTGGAGAATTCAAACGCAATTGGAGACACGGATGTTTTTGGCGTGGTTCCGATAGGTGGTGCTATCGTACATCCACGTTGATGGAGACTTCAACCCACGAAGGGTAACGGTTGCACGAGTCCATGGAGGGCTCCACCCACGAAGGGTCCACGAAGAAGCAACCTTGTCTATCCCACCATGGTCGTCGCCCACGAAGGACTTGCCTCACTAGCGGTAGATCTTCACGAAGTAGGCGATCTCCTTGCCCTTACAAACTCCTTGGTTCAACTCCACAATCTTGTCGGAGGCTCCCAAGTGACACCTAGCCAATCTAGGAGACACCACTCTCCAAGAAGTAACAAATGGTGCGTTGATGATGAACTCCTTGCTCTTGTGCTTCAAATGATAGTCTTCCCAACACTCAACTCTCTCTCATAGGTTTTGGATCTGGTGGAAAGAAGATTTGAGTGGAAAGCAACTTGGGGAAGGCTAGAGATCAAGATTCATATGGTAGGAATGGAATATCTTGGCCTCAACACATGAGTAGGTGGTTCTCTCTCAGAAATGGTAAGTTGGAAGTGTAGGTTTGTTCTGATGGCTCTCTCCATGAATGAAGAGGAGGTGGAGGGGTATATATAGCTTCCACACAAAATCTAACCATCACACACAATTTACCAAACTCGGTGGGACCGATTCAACAGACTTGGTCAGACCGATTTAGTAAACCTAGTGACCGTTAGGATTTTTGGTGGGACTGCCATGCATCTCGGTGAGACCGATTCGGTTAGGGTTAGGGCATAACATAATCTCGGTAAGACCGATTACACAAACTCCGTGAGACCGATTTGGTAATAAGCCTTCCAGAGAGTTGGTCAGGTAAACTCGGTGGGACTGATTTGCTCTTTTCGGTGAGACGGAAATGTTATAAAAGGGAAACAGAGAGTTTACATTGCAATCTCGGTGGGACCGGTCGCTCACTTCGGTTAGACCGAAACGTTACAAAGGGAAACAGAGAGATTACAATCCCATCTCGGTGAGACCGAGATCCCTATCGGTAAGACCGATTTGCTTAGGGTTTGTGGCAGTGGCTATGACTTTTGGAATCGGTGGCGCCAGATAGGAAGAATCGGTGTGACCGATTTTGACTTTAGGTTTAGGTCATGTGGATGTGGGAAGGTAGCTGAGGGTTTTGGTGCATATCACAAAGCACATGAAGCAAGAGGCTCATTAAGCAACACATCATCCCTCCTTGATAGTATTGGCTTTTCCTATAGACTCAATGTGATCTTGGATCACTAAAATATAAAATGAAGAGTCTTGAGCTTTTGAGCTTGAGCCAATCCTTTGTCCTTAGTATTTTGAGGGATCCACTTTCATCATCCATGCCATGCCATTCATTGAGCTTTCCTGAAATAATAGTCTTGGAATAGCATTAGCTCAATGAGATATATGTTGTTATGAATTACCAAAACCACCTAGGGATAGTTTCACTTTCAATCTCCCCCTTTTTGGTAATTGATGACAACATATAGATCAAAGCTTCGACAAAAGATAATAAGATTGAATAACATTGTCGCTTTGAGAAGTATGTGACAAGCAAGAGCTCCCCCTAAATTTGTGCATAGTTTAAGATTTGCTTTGGACTGCAAATGCACAATGAATTAGGCTCATGGGTTACTCTTACATGTCACATACATCTTGGTGGAGCGCTCAAAATAATAAACATTGAATACATGCACTCATCACCAAGCAAAGTGAATGATCACATAAGATAGATAGGATACTATCATCAAACATGCATAAGTGTAGCTTATGATCAAACACATGATCATCAATGTCTCACAAGCATAGTATCACAAGCAATCAAAAGCAAATAAGTTTAACCACCAAATAAAGCAAGAGAGAACAAAAGCAACACTCTCTCTCTCTCTCTCGAAGCCTATGATCTATACATTTTTCTCCCCCTTTGGCAACAAGTTACCAAAAAGTTCATAAAAAATGCATAGTGCTAGATCGACTCTCAGGCTTGATCTTCAGGTGGTGGTGTCCGGATAACTCCAAGAACGAAGGCTTTCAGTTGAAGTAGAGGGTGCTGGAGTTGATGCTGGAGCTGGTTGCACTGGAGCTGAAGGGGCAGTAGCTGGTGCTGAAGATGTTGCTCTAGTGTCTGTCACAGGCACTGCAACTGACCTATGGGCTATAGGCACTCTGGCAAACACATTTCTTGTAGTCTTGCCCTGCCTCTCCTGCATGTCATCCTGCAGCTACTCTATAACTGACTGAATCTCAGTTACTTTGACATCAAGGTCATGGAATTTGAGTTCAATGATTCTTTCCAAGCTCTCCTGATTCTGAGTGAGGGTGGCCAGTCCCTTCTCAATCCTCAGTGTTGATGCTATCAAGTAACCAAGCTGCTCCTGCTTGTTCTTCAAGAAATTCAGATGCCTCCTCTTGAGTTGGCATCCTGGCAGCCTTCTCCTTCTTTGCCTTCTCCTTCTTCTCTTGAGCTTGAACTGATGATGAGTCATTCTCATTCATGACAACCTCATTGTCCTCAAAGTCTAGATAAAGTGGAAAATGTTCCTTATCCAATTGATATTTTCCTGTGCCCATCTTTGAGTATATCAACTCCTGTATCTGAGGTGCATATCCACAGCTCCTCTTCTGATCTGTTGCAGTCCTTTTAATGGTTTCAATCATCAAGCTCATGACTTTGAACTTCTGTGGCACATCAAACACATGCAACATGTTGATGGCATGCCCTCTGATCATGTTATGGTCACCAGACTTGGGCAACAGAGTGTGACTTAGGATGCAGTTGATAGTTGGCAGCCCTGACAACAGAAAGTGGACTGATCCAAACTTGTGTGTCTCAATTGCCTTGTCTGGGATTTCCTTGTACATGTGTGCCATGGAATTGTGATCCATCTTCTTCTTTGCATAGATATCTAGGTCATCCTCATTTTCCTTTGGGGCATTTATCACACTTGCCCATTCTTCAACAGTGGATTGGTACATTGTACCTTCAGACATCCAAACAATTCTTCCATCTGGGTAAAAATGTGTTGTGGAGTAGAATTGCATGATAAGCTCATCATTCCAGTGGGTAAACTTTTGCCTAACAAAATCAGCAACTCCACAAGCAACAAAGCTTTCTTTCACTCTAGGATAGTGCTCTTCATTGTCCTTGATGTAGGTCCAGTCGACCCACCTCATGTCACAAACTCTGGGCTTCTTATCCAACAGAATTGTCTCATAGAAGTCCTGCTGTTCCTTTGTATAGAACATGTAGTCTACAGCAGTTCTTCTCCTTGAGGCATATGGATCTTCCATCCTCCACAGCCTTAACCCTGAGTCCTTCCTGATCCTCATGTCCTCAGCCACAGGATGGGCATCATTGTGGTCTGGTATCTTGGGCTTGAGCTTCCTTAGGACTTGTCCTTCTTCTTCTTCTTCAGCAACATTTGGCACTGGGGCCTTGTTCTTCTCAGCAGCTGGAATACTCCTAGTATTCCTCTTTGGTAGTTGCTTGGCCTTGGAGGCAGCTTTGGGTGCTTCCTTGGGCTTAGATGTTGCAGCCACTGATCTGATTGCATCACCCATAAGCTTAGGTGCCTTAGGTGCTGGTGCAGCAACCTCTTATTCCTCTTCAGAATCCCTTCTCATAGAGGGCTTTCCAAGAACCTGGGCAGTTGTGGTTCTTGCTCTCTTCTTCTTCTTGTCCTGAGCACCTTCATCCTCTAATTCAATTGTAAACTTCATTGTCTCTCCAGTGGGGACTTTCTTGGGTTTGGAAGAAGTGACTTTCTTCTCAGGTGCCTCTTTGGGTTTAGTCTGTTTTGGCACTTGAGTGGACCTTCTGGCTTTGGGCATTGGTGTCCTTTTGGTAGGAACTTTCTTTTTCAGTCCAGGCTTTGTGCCATGTGCAGAGCCATATTCCTTCTTGAGCACCACTTTCTTAGAAGTAGCCTCATCTTCTTCAGCTTTGTAATCCTCATCTTCTGAGTCTGAGGTTCTCTTCCTCCTTTGCCTGGTAGCAGCCTTAGGCAGGTTGCTAGGAGTGCGTCTGCTCCCTTCATCTGTAGAGCTTGAGGGACTGGTGCCCTTGCTCATGTCAATCTGCTCTTCTGACCTGTTCTGGCTGTCACTCTGGTCTGACATGCTGCAAATGCTGACTGCTGACCCTGTGAAGAGTTATAGATGAGATAGAAAGGATGAGCATCACAAAATGCGGAGATTTTTGCAAAAGAATGATTCAAAAATTCAGTTTTAGTTTTCCACATAAAGCATTTCGGATCAATCGATTTTCAAACTTGGTGATACCGAAGCAGTTTTGGAACCTAAACTGATGATCTCGGTTGGACCGAGTCACAGTTCGGTGGCACCGAGACTGCTAGGGTTTCACAGAATCCTAAAATCGGTCGCACCGATTAGCAATTCTCGGTCAGACCGAGAGTCACTAGTGCAATGGCATAAGCCAAATCGGTGAGACCGAGTTTTTCAACTCAGTGGGTCCGAGATGGTTTCGGCGGAAACCTAACCCTAAAAATTTCAATCTAATCTACTCTACGGACTACTTTGGCTGGATAGGATTGTTTCAATCGTGGCAAGATTCAATAAGAATACAATGTGCTAGGAATCAGATGTGGATAGCACAAAGATCGAGTCCATACCATAGCTTGGCGATGAACTCGCTACGGCGGCAACGGCGGGGGCGAATTCCGTTGACGGCGGCGGAGACCAGCTACAGGAGGCTGCTGGCGACGAGGAGACGATCCGGAGACCTTCGACGGCAGAGCGAGCTATTGCACGGGCGAAGGGTTTCGGAGAAATTTCCAAAATTTTGCCCGTGACTATATATAGCCCGACCCTGTCGGTGTGACCGAGTGGAACAACTTGGTGGCACCGAGATGCATAACTGTGTGCAGTTACAGCAAACCGATGTGACCGAAAAGTTCAAATCGGTTGCACCGAGATTGAAAACTCGGATCAACTTAATGATCTCGGTAGGACCGAAATGGAGGAATCGGTCAGACCGAGAGTCACAAAGATGTTTTGGAAGTTTAAGTCTATGACGAATCGGGGACTCCGAGTTCTCCTCACACAGAGTGGTTCGAATCTGACTTGATCAAATTTTGTGATGTAGCATGAATAGAGTTTGAGACGAGAAAAGCATAGATAGCTAGAGAAAGTTCTTAGGCATTCTTGTCCATCCACTTGGCAAAGAGAAAAGAACCCAAACAATCAAAACAACAAGTGGATGTCCTTGAATGAGTAAAATATGCACCAACATGCTCACGCAATAAAATGGCAAATAAAATATGTGGCAAAGCATGCACAACCAATTCTAGCATCTATCAAACAATTGGCGATGACTAGGTCATCTATATATGAGTATATTGACTTAGGAGTCAAATGAGAACATTTGATCATAGGTCATACTCATCGTTTAAGCTCAAGTGGGGTTACCACTTTTACATAATGCATTGATGTGTTCACACCATTAGAGTTGCTTTGACTCAATTCTTGGAGTTAAGCTCCCCCTAGATGTGAGATCCCCCCTTAGAGGGATGAACTAACCTTGGGTTTTGTCGATGATGACTTCATGTAGGTGTTGAAGATGTGGATGCTCAATGTTGATGTAGATCATTTGGAGCAATCCTTTGGAGTGAGTTGCACTTTCAACTTACCTACATGGGTTAGTCCCACAAGGAACAAACAAGAATATCCATAGACATAGAGTGATGCACACACAAGATGATATCCATGAAATCACTAGGTTACCTTGTCCCTTGCCTTACCAACATGAGGGTTTGTGACTCCTTGAACTAGTGCAAGATGTGGAAGTTGATTGCACTTGTTCTTGCCATAATGATATGAGTGAAGAATGTTGGCGGAGTCACCCTCAAGAACTCTCTAGTTCTTCTTCTTCGGGATCCACATCATCTTGATGGGAATCCTTGGAGTTGTAGTTGTACTCGATGAAGTAGAACTTGACGTAGTCTTGGGAACCCACTTAAACGAGGCTTTAGGTGCTTCTTCAAATGCATCAATCTCTTCTTGAAGCTTGTCCTTGCCTTTGTTGTTGTGGTCTTGTGGTGGAAGATCATCTTGAGCTTGCGTTCCCTTGAAGGAAGTAGGATCATACTTCTCTTGTTGAGGAACAAACTTCGTCTTGGGGTATTGATCTTCTTCCCACTCAACTCCATTGGCATTGAACTTTCGTTCAAAACCAACACCTTGATTCTTACGGTGCCTTCCTTGCTTGCGTACAATTTCCTCGAATTGCTTACTCCCGGCAAGGCTCTTGTAAACACCTTTATCTATAATTCCCTTCAATAAGCTATTTTCTTGCTCAAGTGTAACTTGTCTAAGAGAATCATTAGTGGAATCAAGAGAACTACTAGAAGCAACAATATTGGATTTGGCATGATTATTGTTACTACTAGAGGAAGTATCTTTCTTGTACTTGTTACTAGACTTGACTTGAGGCATGTAAGTAGATAAGAGTAAATGTTTGGCAATGTAAGAAGAGCTTTTCTTGCGGAGATCATCATTGATTGCCTTTAAGAACTCATGCTCTTGCTCAAGATTGAGCTTTTTAAAGCGTAACTTCTCATGAGCCCTTAAAAGTTCTCGATGATCTTCGAAGATAGTTTCATGAGCCAACTTAAGAGTGTTTAGTTCTTTAAGCTCAATCTTCTCCTTATCATTGTCATTCATTTTATCTTGATTAGCATGATTAATTGACGTTTCATCATAGTATTCATCACTAGAGTTGTCAACAAGTAAATCATCATCCACAAGCAAGTCATCTTCATCACTATTGAAATCAACATACTCAGGATGTGTTACCTTTGGACCTTTGGCCATGAAGCATCTTCCAATTCCTTCATTTGGTGAATCAAATATGTTGTAGGAGTTGGTTGACACAAGTGCTAGACCGGCAACACCTTCATGTTGAGTATATTTGGATTCAGAGTGATAGCTTCTCTCGGAGTGATTGTCGGAGTCGGAGCCGGATACCCATTCACCAACATGAGCTTGATGTCTTCGTTTTGTGTAGCTCCTTGATGACTTGTCCTTCCTTTCTGAATCCTTGCTTCTCCGTGAGGGTCTTCGTTCATAACGATCATCTCTACTCCTCCTCTCTCTTGGTGGTGATTCTTCTCTTTTGCTTCTTCTTCTTGGAGAATCTTCTCTTCTTTTGTAGGGTGTCGTACACTCATTGGAATAGTGTCCGGGTCTCCCACAATTGTAGCAATTGCACTCTCGACTAGAAGATCTTTTGTCATTGTAAGACCTTGACTTTGAGCTTCTTTCTTTGCTTCTACTCTTGTAGAATTTGTTGAAGTTCTTCACCATTAAGCTCAATTCTTCATTGAAGGTTTGTTTCTCACTTGATGATGTGGGGGCTTCACTTGAGGCTTTGTACGCACCACTTGACTTGTTGTGAAGTTCCTCCTTATCTTTGAGTGACATCTCATGAGCAACAATTCTTCCAATGACTTCCGTTGGCTTGAGATCTTTGTAGTTTGGCATCATTTGAATCAATGTGCACACGGTATCATACTTTCCATCCAATGCTCTTAGGATCTTCTTGATGATGAATTTGTCGGTCATCTCTTCACTCCCTAAGCCGGCAATCTCATTTGTGATAAGAGCAAGCCTAGAGTACATTTCAGCGATACCTTCACCATCCATCATTTTGAACTTGTCAAGCTGACTTTGGAGCACATCCAACTTGGATTCCTTCACGGATTCGGTACCTTCATGCATATCAATCAAAGTATCCCAAATTTCCTTTGCATTCTCAAGACGGTTGATTTTGTTGAATTCTTCGGGGCACAATCTGTTGAAGATGATATCACAATCTTGAGCGTTGTATTGCAGCATCTTCAATTCTTCTGCATTAGCTTCACGGTTCGGTTCTCTCCCATCAAAGAATTCACCTTGCAAGCCAATACAAATAATTGCCCAAACGGCGGGGTTATGTCCGAGAATATGCATTTTCATCTTATGCTTCCAACTAGCAAAATTAGTACCATCAAAGTAAGGACCTCTACGGTGATAATTTCCCTCGCTAGACGCCATACTCTCCTAGGTTGTGAAACCAATGCTATGACCACCAAAAGCTATGGAAATCAAAGCAAATGGAGACCAAAGCTCTGATACCACTTGTAGGACCTTGAAGTATGTCTAGAGGGGGGGTGATTAGACTACTTGACCAATTAAAAACTTAACCTTTTCCCATTTTAGAGTTTGGCAGATTTTAGCTACTTTAGGACAAGTCAAGCAATCATCACACTATTCAAGCAAGCATGCAAAGAGTATATAGGCAGCGGAAAGTAAAGCATGCAACTTGCAAGAAAGTAAAGGGAAGGGTTTGGAGAATTCAAACGCAATTGGAGACACGGATGTTTTTGGCGTGGTTTTGATAGGTGGTGCTATCGTACATCCACGTTGATGGAGACTTCAACCCACGAAGGGTAACGGTTGCGCGAGTCCATGGAGGGCCCCACCCACGAAGGGTCCATGAAGAAGCAACCTTGTCTATCCCACCATGGCCGTCGCCCACGAAGGACTTGCCTCACTAGCGGTAGATCTTCACGAAGTAGGCAATCTCCTTGCCCTTACAAACTCCTTGGTTCAACTCCACAATCTTGTCGGAGGCTCCCAAGTGACACCTAGCCAATCTAGGAGACACCACTCTCCAAGAAGTAACAAATGGTGCGTTGATGATGAACTCCTTGCTCTTGTGCTTCAAATGATAGTATCCCCAACACTCAACTCTCTCTCATAGGTTTTGGATCTGGTGGAAAGAAGATTTGAGTGGAAAGCAACTTGGGGAAGGCTAGAGATCAAGATTCATATGGTAGGAATGGAATATCTTGGCCTCGACACATGAGTAGGTGGTTCTCTCTCAGAAATGGTAAGTTGGAAGTGTAGGTTTGTTCTGATGGCTCTCTCCATGAATGAAGAGGAGGTGGAGGGGTATATATAGCCTCCACACAAAATCTAACCGTTACACACAATTTACCAAACTCAATGGGACCGATTCAACAGACTTGGTCAGACCGATTTAGTAAACCTAGTGACCGTTAGGATTTTCGGTGGGACTGGCATGCATCTCGGTGAGACCGATTCGGTTAGGGTTAGGGCATAACGTAATCTCGGTAAGACCGATTACACAAACTCGGTGAGACCGATTTGGTAATAAACCTTCCAGAGAGTTGGTGAGGTAAACTCGGTGGGACCAATTTGCTCTTTTCGGTGAGACCGAAATGTTACAAAAGGGAAACAGAGAGTTTACATTGCAATCTCGGTGGGACCGATCGCTCACTTCGGTTAGACCCAAACATTACGAAGGAAAACAGAGAGATTACAATCCCATCTCGGTGAGACCGAGATCCCTATCGGTAAGACCGATTTGCTTAGGGTTTGTGGCAGTGGCTATGACTTTTGGAATCGGTGGCGCCGGATAGGAAGAATCGGTGTGACTGATTTTGACTTTAGGTTTAGGTCATTTGGACGTGGGAAGGTAGCTGAGGGTTTTGGAGCATATCACAAAGCACATGAAGCAAGAGGCTCATTAAGCAACACCTCATCCCTCCTTGATAGTATTGGCTTTTCCTATAGAATCAATGTGATCTTGGATCACTAAAATATAAAATGAAGAGTCTTGAGCTTTTGAGCTTGAACCAATCCTTTGTCCTTAGTATTTTGAGGGATCCACTTTCATCATCCATGCCATGCCATTCATTGAGCTTTCCTGAAGTAATAGTCTTGGAATAGCATTAGCTCAATGAGCTATATGTTGTTATGAATTACCAAAACCACCTAGGGATAGTTGCACTTTCAGCTCCCACTCCTCGGCTTGGTCAGCGGTCACCTTCGACAGCACGGAGTCGCGATCCGCAAGCTTTGCCTCGCGAGCCTTGAGGTTGTGTTCCTGCTGCTGGAGTCGTCGTACATGGGTGGCTTGATCCTCTTGGAGTGCTTTCGGGCTGGCCTCTGCCTCATGGCAGCGCTTGGTGGCCATCTTCTCCTTGTTCAGCGCTGCGTCACGGGCCACCCTCGCCTCGCCGACCTCCTTCTTGCTCTCGGCATCGAGGGCTTCGGCCCGATCCTGGGCCACCTTGCTGGGCATGGATAGCTTGTGCTATCCTGCGGCCAGCTTCAAGCACTCCTGCCTGAGGCGCTCTTCACAGGGCCGGTCCTGAGATTTCAGGGGCCTGGGGCGAAACTATAACTCGGGGCCCTGTAATATAAATACCAATAATAATAATCGTTCCATGTATATATAATATGTTATCAAGAAACTTTCCAAATGGTTATATATAATATAACTTATGAATATTTAATATAATTTTTGAGAATAAGTACCGTAATATTTTTTCCTAATATGTTTTTGAATGCATACTTGGATGACATAAATGTGATAAAATTTAAAGAAGAAATTGGTTATTCCAAACTAGTGTGAAGTTACAAAGGTACTAGACCAACTCAATAAAATCTTACCTATTACCAAGTTTAACTCACAAAGGACAAATCTCTAATATATATACTAGAGTATATCCCTAAACAATATCCAATCATTATAAATGACTATTAGAATAATCAAGACACAATATTGAACCTTTACTGAAGACGTACCTTTCGTGAGGTCAAAACAATACAGAATCTTTTTGTAAATCTTTACCTTTTATCATGATAACATCGCATAGGCCATCATATGATGCCATCTTCTGTAAAGCGACTCGGCCTCCCCTGGGCATAGCTGCATCTCATCGGATGGGGTGTCTCCCTTCTCCGGCCAAAAGACTATTCTCCATAAAACAGGAGCAGAAGAGGCTTGCTAGCTCCTTTCTCTAGATTGGGTGAGCTTGCTAGCCCCTGACTAGCGATCAGGTACAACTAGCTAGGGTAAGCGATCAGGAGAAACAGAGATGCATATCGATTGGAAAGAATTATAAGACGGAGATCGATCTTTAGGCACTCAGTCGCGATTTCATCTCGCGACGGCGTGGCTGTCGTTGTTCCTCTCGCGGGCCTGTTGTACCCTAGTGCTAAATACTGCTTCGGGCCGTGTGCAGTACATACAGGCCATCGCACACATTAGCAAGCTGGGGGCCCCTGGGCGAGAGGGGCCCGGGGCGACCGCCCCCCCCCCCCAGGATCGGCCCTGGATCTTTAGCGTCCAGGAGGTCCACCTTGAGTCGGTCGAGTGCGGTGCAGGCGTCGGTCAAGGCCTCATACCTGATCAGGGGGTCATAGCTCATGATGAAGGCCTACGACAGGCTCGAATGGCCATATTTGAAGGCGGTGATGCTGAAGTTGGGTATCAGCACTCGGTTTACTGATGCTATTATGAGGTGCGTAACCTCGGTGTATTTTTCTGTCATGTTTAACGGAGGACAGCTTGATGAGTTCAAAGCAACTCGAGGGTTAAGGCGGGAGACCCTATATCACCTTACCTTTTCCTGTTGGCGACGGAAGGTCTTTCTTCGCTGCTAGAATCCATGACCCCCGGAGAGAGTATTCATGGGATCCAGGTGGCATCGGGAGCACCGTGTGTTAATCACCTTCTTTTTGCAAATGATAGCTTGCTCTTTTTTGATGCTACACCTGAAATGGCGGAGCGAGTAAATGTGCTACTCCAGAAATATTGTGCAGCATAGGGACAACAAATTAATAAAGAGAAGTCTTCTATTTTCTTTAGCAAGGGATGTTTGGATGTCTTGAGGAAGAATATCATGCAAGTTCTCGATGTTCAAAATGAAAAGTTGTCAGAGAAATATCTAGGCCTCCCATTAGATGTTGGGAGAGCTAAGGAGGGCTCGTTCAAATACTTGAAAGATAGGATCTGGAAGCAAGTTCAAGGTTGGATGGAAAAGGCACTCTCAGTCGGAGGAAAAGAGGTTCTTATTAAGTCAGTTGCACAAGCAATACCCACATATTCTATGGCGTGTTTCAAGCTTCCGAGGGGTTTGTGCCTACACATCAATGGCCTGCTCCGTAAGTTTTGGTGGGGCTCCAAGAAGGGAGAGAGGAAGACTGCATGGGTCTCTTGGGAGGTGATGACTCAGCCCAAGTTTATGGGAGGTATGGGGTTCCGTGACATTGAGCTGTTCAATTTAGCCTTACTGGCTCGTCAAGCATGGCGTTTGCTACAAGAACCTGACTCCCTCAGCGCACGTATACTCAAGGCAGTTTACTACCCTGATCGCAACTTTCTAGAAGCCGAGCTGGGGAGCAAACCATCCCAGGTCTGGCGCTCTATACATGAAGGTCGGGATACTCTCAAGTTGGGCATAATTAAGAGGATCGGAACAAGAAGTGCAATGAACATTTGGCATGACAATTGGATACCCAGGGATCACAAGTTGAGGCCGGTGTGTCCAAAGATTTCAGACCCTCCGCAGCTTGTATCGGATCTGATTGACCAGAGCAATGCTTGCTGGAATATTGCTGAACTTAATAAATACTTTGATGCAATGGACAGTGAGGCGATTCTGAACATTCCTTTGAGTACTCGAGTTCAAGATGACTTCTAGGCCTGGCACTATGATAGGAGGGGTGTTTTTTCAGTTCGGTCTGCTTATCGACTTCTAGCCTCGACGAAATAGCAGAGGACGGATTGGCTGGAGCATAACCCGAGCCACTCTCATGGCGACGAGGACAAGAAATCTTGGGGAAAACTGTGGAACCTGAGTATCCCTTCCAAGATTAAGGTGTTTGCTTGGCGTTTAGCCAGGACTTCGCTCCCAACTGGAGATGTCCAGAATCACAGAAAAATGACAAATACGCCGGCGTGTTCGATATGCAACACGGCTATCGATTCCTGGAGACACTCCTTATTTGATTGCCATATGTCCCGATGTGTGTGGGCTTTAGCCGAGGAGGAACTGACTGAAGTTGCTATCTCAAACCAAACGGAAGATGCAAAATTATGGCTGTTTTGGCTGCTTGATACTTTACCAGAGGAGGAGGTAGTTCAAGTTCTGGTTACGATGAGGGCCATATGGTGGGCGAGACGACGGGCTATCCATGACGACCAATACCAAAGCCCCCTAAGCACCTCGATTTTTGTCAAAAAGTTCATGGAAGATCTTGATTTGGTGGCGGACAGCAAGCGGCGCCCAGCCAAGGACCAGCCTGCGATATACAAGGACCTGCATGTAACAGCTGATAATGCAAGGGCCAGATCGTCATGGATTCCCTCAGCCGATTTTGACATGAAAATAAATGCTGATGGGGGGTGTCAAGATGTGGTACAAGAGGTGCCGCGGCGGTCGTTTGTCGTGACAAGGCAGGAACTTTCTTGGGAGCATCAGCGAGAGTTTTTGACGGCCTTACGGACCCATCCTCGTTAGAGGCGCAAGCCTGCAATGAGGCTCTTTCATTGGCTGAGGACCTCAACGTGAATTCTGTTTGTGTTACATCGGACTGCGCTGAGGTGATCTCCAAGATCGGGACGGAAGCTCCTTGACACTACACAGCGATACTCCGGGAGATTAACCATCGGACTGCTCGTTTTCATAATATTCGCTTTGTTCATGAAAATAGGAAGTTTAATTTTGAAGCACATTCGCTTGCGAAAGCTGCTGTTTCTTTGTCTAGCGGGCGCCATGTGTGGCTTGTTTCTACACCTGATATCATCTGTATCCCTATGAACATCCAACTATAATAAAGGTTACAGATGCTCAAAAAAAAGCTCATGAGCTAGAGGGTCAGCCGTGAAGGAGAGCATAGGAGGCTCCTGGCTTCCCTTCTTGACCAGTTCATGCTCCCGGCGGCCGAAGCCTGCCGGTTCGGCCGCCATGGCCGCGGGTGCCAAGGAAGCCTGGGGTTGTGTTGTGGGCTGAGACTCGCCGCGTCCGGAGGTGGGAGCCGGAGCAGCAGGAGGAGCCAAGGCTGTCTCCCCCTCCCCCGAGGCTGGAGGTGTTGTGGCCAAAGCAGGCAGTGCGGCAGGCTGGATCGTCGCGGCTTCTGCGGTCTATTCCCCGAGTTGTGCTGGTGAGGCTCTAGGGGCAGGTGGCATGCTTGTACGCCCTGGTATGAGGCTGTCAGTGTGCCCGAGGGTCACACCAGGCAGACACAGGGCACCCCCGCACCCGCCATGACCGCGGTCGAGCGCCGAGGGCGCCCCCAGGACAAGGGGCACCTTCGATGCGACGCCCAGCTTCTTCTTCATCGCCGTGCCGCTACTTCTGGTTATCATGAGGAGGGAAGATATGAGCACGAACGCAATCAGTGCCTCATCAAGAAGCGAGAAATGTCACTTACTCATCTGGCACGGCCCACTTCCTCTTCTTCTCCTCTTTGGCGGAGGCCGAGGTGCTCTCGCCCTTCCTCGGCGTGGCCTTGGCCGCGTCCCACGGGGGCCGGCGCAATGGTCTCCAGCAGGCATGGTGTCGCCACTTGGAGGAGCGAGGGGGGCAGCCTGTGAGGTCATGGCTGACGAGGCCGTGTCCGCCCCGGCAGGCGCCGCCCCGCCCTTCGATTGAGGGCTTGCCGAGGAAGGGCCCGACTCCTGGGCCACTCCGCTGAGGCGTGGGGAGCCCCCTGGAGGGGGCGCTGCTGCACCCGTGCTTGAGGCCGCCCGACCGGATGCCTGCGTCGTCCGAGGGGCAGGCTCCGACCGCTTATGGACCCTGACAAAGCACGGGGAGCCTGCGGCTGGAGGCCCATCGGTGTCATCATTGTCCTCGAGGTTGTACAGGAGCACGCGCTGCGACGGAGGGGACACCTCCTCCAGGTCATCGTCCTCGGTCTCCTCTGAGTCCTCTTCACCGCCGTTGTCGCCATAGGACACCGGCACGGGGGAGTTGGGGTGGTCGGATGGCTCGAGCCCTAGCTTGTTGAGGGCAGGCATGGCGGCGACCAGGTCCTCCCTGTCGTCGCGGCATACAACGGGGTGTTGGCCTCGGGGACGTCCGACGGATCGCTGCTAAGCAGGACGGCTAGGGCCGCGTCCAATTCCTCACCCGTCGGACCGGCAGGATGAAGCCTTATGTTGTCCCTCACGCCCTGGTACTCCCACAGGGGCTTCGAGTGCGACTGGAGCGGCGCCAGGCGCTGCGCCAGGAACTCCTTCACAATCATCACCCCCATCAATAGCTTGGCCTCCATGTTCGAGGCTATCCTCCCTAGGACGGGCTTCGCCCGTGGGTCAGTGAGCTTCACGGAGCCCCACTCCGGGATCCGCTCGGGTTGCTCTGTCGGGAGCTCCAGGAGTGGGTTGAGGCCCTTGACGTCCAGGAAGATCCAGCGATGCCGGTAGCCCTCCACCTTCTTCCCGGCTTTCAGGAGCACATTCCCCTTCTGGACGGCAACAAAGGAAGCACAAGTAGACCGCTGCGTCTGGTCATGCAGCCCCAAGCTAAAGTAATGGTGAAAGAGCACCATAGAAGGCCTCATGCCCACGAAGGCCTCACAATAGATGGCAAAGATGGATAGGCGAAGAATGGAGTTGGGCTAAAGATGGAGGGCATGGATCTTGTAGTGACTGAGGATGGCGCAGAAGAACTCCAAGAAGGGTGGGACAAGCCTTGCGAAGATGCTATGGAGGAAGAAGGGGTAGACCATCTGCGCCAAGGTGCTCTGCTCCGCAGAGCCGGCCCAGATCAGGGTCTCGCCCCATTCGTTCTTGGCATCCGCCGTCTGTGGGAGCATGGAGCCGAGATCCCCTCCTTGGCGATGGAGGAATCCTTAAGCGTTGGCGAAGGAGAGGAGGAGGTCGCGACCTGGACCGCGGGCTTTGATTTCCCGGTTGGCGCCATTCACGGAGTCAACAGCGCTAGTGAAGAAGGAGGAAGTGGGCGGAGTTGCGATTGGATCTGGAGAAGCTTTTGGCTGGAGAAGGGGATCAGGAGCAAGGCGAGGGCGAGCAATGATGGCCGTGCAACGCACGCTGGTCTTTTGTCAGCCTGGGTAGTTGCCGAGGCGACATAGGGAAGTGGAGGCGTCTGCGTTCCATCATGCGCCACACGTCAAGCCTGGCCCACAGGCGATGAGGGCCCGTGTTGCTTCGACCTTCGCTTCTTGGGTTCGCCTTGAAGCCAGCCCAGGGGTACGCATTCTAGGATCAGTGTACCCAAACTTGCCTACCTGTGGCCCAGCGCATAGCCTCATTGACGGCCCAGTATGGCCTAGCTATAGGACCCCAAGGACAAGACCCTCGTGAGGGCCCCCGGCCTCACGAGGCGAACGACGCCAAGACCACCCGAGGGGCAGCTCCCTGATCCTACTTCACGAGGAGCAGAGATTTCTATACAGATACCCAGCCTCATGAGGCTCTCGATGACATAGGCCATGATGACCAAGGCCAGGCGGGTTCCAGAGGGCACAGAGGAGGACAATTTCCTCTTTGGTGCTAAGGAATCAAGGACGTATGCGGGTTCCCAAGGAGCCCCCCAAAGGTTTCCATTCTGGTGCAACAAGATCAAGACCACGAGCTTGGCAGGACGGATGTCATCACCGAGCCCACATCTGCGTCACGACCAGAAGCTTTGCAAGCGAAGACCACCTTTCGTCAAGATAAGATGCTTGTCCCCCTTCAAATTGGTTGTTGTGGAATCCCTTCCCGCCTAAGTTATGAGGGAAGAGGACCAGGGCCACTATAAATTTAGGCTAGTATCCACCGTAGGGGCGATTCGAAACCATCGAGCTCTCCTAAGGCAGCTAGCCAACTGTACTAGTTCATCCTCAAACCTCCTCGCGAGGCGAATCCACCACAAAGCAGGAGTAAGGTTTTACACCGCAAGGTGGCCTGAACCTGGGTAAATCTCTGTGTTCATCTCCTTCCCCGCTCGCACGAACCCGACGAGGCCAGGCCATGAGGTGATGAGCTTGGAGCCGAGGTTGGGTTAGATCTTCATACACGCCCAGAGTTTGAACCTTGTTTGGGTCCGTGGAGCCCCGATTCTGACAGATGTCCTCTCCATGGGAAGGCCCCTTCATCGCTCATGAGGTCCTCGACAATGGAGCCTACTACCTTCGCAACTAGAAAACAGCTCGGGTCACATCATGATCCTATAATGTCGAGCATCTCCGCCTATTTTATGCATAGATATCTAAAAATGACGCACTTTTCTGCATAAACTGCTTTGCAAAATCATCTTTAATTTTCATGTACTTTTAGCTCAAACAATATTAGGTTGGAAAATAAGGAGGTCGCGATGGCCTTCCACACTTTTCCATGTCCCTTGTGGTTTGCTAAACGTAACATGACACACAGCCATTCAGCAACAACACACTTTATTCAAACTCCTTGGGCTAGACAAGTTGTGGAAGAACAAATGAATCTCTTTGTTGAGGGACCTGGGGCTACATGGCTATAAGTGGACCCCCCCCCCCCGACACCTCCGCCCGATGGCTGCATTGTACGTTCCTGCTTCTTGATCCTAACCCTTGTGGTTATTTTGTTCCACCAACATCCCATAGCCTAATGCTCCGGGGCTGTATCGAAGCAATTCTCTAGGTAGTCCTTCCTTTGAGGAGAACAACCATTGAGGATGCCAGAAGACTGAATCAGGCAGTCTGGTCAAGTCGTGCCCCACTAAACATGCCTACGACGTCAACATGCACCAAAGGGGATCTCTACAACTAATCCGGGCAGAGGCACTTCATCGACTGTACGTCATACAAATAACACATACACCTCATTTTTCACGCAAACAAAAAACACGTATAAAATGGTTGTATTAATAAGTATCGCAAAGAGAGTTGCGATTTGCTTTGTTTTCAGCCAACATAATTCAGGCCTCACAACGACTATAGTTAGCACAGCAAACGCCGCAGCCGACTCCACATCCGCATAAAAGTTCTGCGCTCGCCTGGCCTACGGATCTGTGGTAACCAAGTCATGGATGGACCACTCCGGGTGACATGCGCGCAGCCTCATCAGCGCATACTATGCACCTGCTATAGCCGCAACCTCCTGGAGACCCATCACGCATTGGGCTACTTCTGGCATGCGCGCAATGCACTGAGCAAGGTCAATGGCCTCGGTCTCTCCTGGCCACAAAACTCTCGCGCCTACATTAAGGCCCATGACATCCCATCCAGCATCGACGCCACAGCGGCAAGGCACGCCGAGCCCGGCGGGCAAATCAAGCTCGGTAGCACGGCTGCAAAGAGAATAGATATCACACAACACTGAGAGGGAAAGTGCAAAAGGCCAAGCCAGAACGGAAACAAGGGCTTACCACCCGCGGCAACCTCCAACCGCCTTTGGCGTGAACCTTGCCCCTGGAGGTCCATTGTAGCACACATTCTGGCCTCCGCCAACGAGGCCTCCCACACCCTGCAGCCCTACATGCAAACTTGGGTGTTAGCTACGCGACCTTACGCAGCCTCCAGTCGTTGTTGCAGGTCGGCTTCTGCCTCCTGGATCTCTCTCTCATTTGAGCCCAGAGGCCCTCGGTGATGCCTCGGTTATCAGTGAGTAGGCCGACATCCGACTTCAGCAGCTCCAGGAAGGAGCGGGCTTTGGCACCCTTGATGCATGCCACTTCTTGTGCACGCTTCACAACCCCGTAATCGGAGTCCACTTGGGCCTATAGCCGATGAAGCTGCTCGAAGGCTGCAAACAAATAAGGAGGTAGACATCAAATCATCATATAAACAACTAGCTACGACATGAACAACTTACAACAGATGTCCGCCAATGACCTCTGCAAATGAGTGACCTGCCCCTCCTCCACAATAACCTGCCGCCAATAGGTATAGCTCCATCGCATGAATCCGGGGGACCTACAAAGACAGAGCAATAAACCTCAAACACATTGCGAACCAATCCACTTAAGGCTCGGGGGCTACTTGGAAGAGCAAGGCTGCCTTACCTAGGTCCCGACCTCCAGCTCATTATGAAGGTCGGAAAGCAAGGTCTACAAGGCTCGATTTGAGGGCTGGCCTAGTCAAAGAGCCACTTCCATATGATGCAGCGCCAGAGAACCATTCGGAGTGGCTCTGAGGGGCGCGGTCGACAAACAAGGGGCACCACCCGCGCTCTTCCTGTCAGAAGAAAGCTCACCATGCGACCCTAGGACATCGCATGGCCATTCCCCCCAGAGGAAGCAAGATTGCGGTTGATGGAGATGACCAATGGCCCGCGACCTTCTTTCTGGCCGCAACCTTTGGTTTTTGCAAGGGCATAATAGCGGACCCTGCTACTTTTGAGATGCATTGGGATTTTCTCTTTAGAGGAAGGGTGAAGCACTATAGTAGTTGATAAGTATTTCCCTCAGTGAGAACAAAGGGTTTCGAACCAATAGGAGAATCACACAAATCCTAGTAAATAGTACCTACACACACAAGAGCAAATACTTGCACCCAACAGGGGCAAGAGGGTTGTCAATCCCCTTGAACTCGTTACTTGCAAGGATCAAATCTGGTAGGGGTATATATACAAATTTCAAAACAAAATAAAAGTAAATAAACTACAACAAGGTATTTTTGTTTTTTGTAATATGATAAATGTAGACCCGGGGGCCATAGTTTTCACTAGAGGCTTATCTCTCGAATAAACAACATATGGTGGGTAGACAAAATAAACTCAAGCAATATGATTAAACCCCATCGTTTTATCCTTAATGGCAACAATACAAATATGTACCTCGCTACCCCTTTTGTCATGAGGTGAGAACACCGCAAGATTGAACCCATTACAAAGCACCTCTCCCATTGAAGATAAATCAATCTAGTTGGCTAAACCAAACGGATAAATTAGAGAGAAATACTAAGCTATAACAATCATGCATAATAAAGTTTAGAAAAGACTCAATTACTTTCAGTGAATAATTTGATCATAAACCCACAATTCATCGGATTCCAACAAACACACTGCAAAAGAAGATTACATCGGATAGAACTCCATGGAGATCATGGAGAACTTTGTATTGAAGATCGGGGAGAAAGAACAAGCCATCTAGCTACTAGTTATGAATTTGTAGGTGAAAGGATCGATATAGTTGACTAGAGGGGGGTGAATAGGCAACTAAAATTTTTAGCCTTTCTTTACCAAATTAAAGTTTGCATCAAAGTAAGTTGTCTAGATATGCAACTAGGTGGGCAACCTATATGATGCAACAACAAGAAGCACACAAGCAAGAAAGGGATATAACACAATATAGCTTGCACAAGTAAAGGTGAGAGATAACCAAAAGCGGAACCGATGGAGATGAGGATGTGTTACCGAAGTTCCTTCCTTTTGAGGGGAAGTACGTCTCTGTTGGAGCGGTGTGGAGGAACAACGCTCCCCAAGAAGCCACTAGGGCCACTGTATTCTCCTCACGCCCTCACACAATGCGAGATGCCGTGATTCCACTATTGGTGCCCTTGGAGGCGGTGACCGAACCTTTACAAACAAGGTTGGGGCAATCTCCACAACTGAACTGGAGGCTCCCAACGACACCACGGAGCTTCACCACAATGGACTATGGCTCCGCGGTGACCTTAACCGTCTAGGGTGCTCAAACACCCAAGAGTAACAAGATCCGCAAGGGATTAGTGGGGGGAATCAAATTTCTCTTGGTGGAAGTGTAGATCGAGGCCTTCTCAACCAATCCCTAGAGAATCAATAAGTTTGATTGGCTAGGGAGAGAGATCGGGTGAAAATGGAGCTTAGAGCATCAATGGATCTTAGAGATGGAAGAGGTAGTCAACTCGGAGAAGAAGACTCCCTTTTTTAGTCAAGGGACAAATCCAACTATTATCCACTTAACCGGCCCGCAACATGCGGTACTACTGCACCAGCCAAGCGGTACTACTGCAAGGCATTGCAGTACTACCGCAAGGCGGTGCGGTACTACCGCACCCATGGCAGACACCAGTGGAGGCCCTTTTGCATAGTGGTACTACCGTGTGCTCTTGCGGTACTACCGCAAGGCAGGGCTTGACTGGGCTGGGAAGGCACGGATGAATAAAATTACATCCGTGTCTACTTCTGCTGAGTTTAGATTGGTGCAAAAGTTTGACAGTACTACCGCATCCAGGGAGCGGTACTACCGCATAGGGCGTGGATGTAAAAAATTACATCCGCCCCAACTTCCGTGCAAGAGCAGTACTGGGCCAGAAGTCACGGTACTACCGCGACCGCGGAGCGGTACTACCGCATCCCCACACGGTACTACCGTGAGCCTCTGTGGTACTACCGCTCCCTTGAGCAGTAGTACCATACGCCACAGCACACTACCACTTGGAGTCGTTCATTTTGCAAAGACATGGATAACAGATTGGAGCTCCAAAGAGGCAAGGGGAAAGTAGGTGCAAAGGAACAGCCGTGTACATGATGATTCCACCCTAACCTTTCCGAAGCGACCCCCTCTTAATAGCACGGTGCTACCTCCTGAGCACTGCGTTGGATTTCCGCGAAGAGGAAAGGATGATGCAGCAAAGTAGTGTAAGTATTTCCCTCAGTTTTCGAGAACCAAGGTATCAATCCAGTAGGAGACCACACACAAGTCCCTCGTACCTACACAAAATGATAGCTCCTCGCAACCAACGTGATTAGGGGTTGTCAATCCCTTCACGGTCACTTACGAGAGTGAGATCTGATAGAGATGATAAATAATATTTTTGGTATTTTTAGTATATAGATGCAAAATGAAAAGTAAAAGGCAAAGTAAAAACAAAGCAAGTAACAAAGTAATGGAGATTGATATGATGAGAATAGACCCGGGGGCCATAGGTTTCGCTAGTGGCTTCTCTCAAGAGCGTAGATATTCTACGGTGGGTGAACAAATTACTATTGAGCAATTGATAGAATTGAGCATAATTATGAGTATATCTAGGTATGATCATGTATATAGGCATCACGTCCAAGACAAGTAGATCGAAACGATTCTGCATCTACTACTATTACTCCACTCATCGACCGCTATCCAGCATGCATCTAGAGTATTAAGTTAAAAACAGAGTAATGCCTTAAGCAAGATGACATGATGTAGAGGGATAAATTCATGCAATATGATAAAAAAACCATCTTGTTATCCTCGATGGCAACAATACAATACGTGCCTTGCTGCCCCTTCTGTCACTGGGAAAGGACACCGCAAGATTGAACCCAAAGCTAAACACTTCTCCCATTGCAAGAACTACCAATCTAGTTGGCCAAACCAAACGGATAATTCGAAGAGACTTGCAAAGATAACTCAATCATACATAAAGGAATTCAGAGAAGATTCAAATATTATTCATAGATAAGCTGGATCATAAACCCACAATTCATCGATCTCAACAAACACACCGCAAAAAGAAGATTACATCGAACAGATCTCCACGAGAGAGGGGGAGAACATTGTATTGAGATCCAAAAAGAGAGAAGAATCTATCTAGCTACTAGCTATGGACCCAAAGGTCTGAAGTAAACTACTCACACTTCATCGGAGGGGCTATGGTGTTGATGTAGAAGCCCTCCATGGTGGATGCCCCCTCTGGCGGAGCTCCGGAACAGGCCCCAAGATGGGATCTCGTGGATACAGAAGGTTGCGGCGGTGGAATTAGGTTTTTGGCTCCTCTTCTGGTCATTTGGGGATACGTAGGTATATATAGGAGGAAGGAGTACGTCGGTGGAGCAACAGGAGGGCCACGAGGCAGGGGGCGCGCCCTAGGGGGGGGCGCCCCCCACCCTCGTGACCGCCTCTTTTGTTCCTTGGAGCAGGGTCCAAGTCTCCTAGATCACGTTCGGTGAGAAAATCACGTTCCCGAAGGTTTCATTCCATTTGGACTCCGTTTGATATTCCGTTTCTTCGAAACACTGAAATAGGCAAAAAAACAGCAATTCTGGGCTGGGCCTCCAGTTAATAGGTTAGTCCCAAAAATAATATAAAAGTGGAAAATAAAGCCCAATAAAGTCCAAAACAATAGATAAAGTAGCATGGAGCAACCAAAAATTATAGATACGTTGGAGACGTATCAGGCATCCCCAAGCTTAATTCCTGCTCGTCCTCGAGTAGGTAAATGATAAAAAGAGAATTTTTTATGCAGAGTGATACTTTGGCATAATTTCAATGTCAATCTTCTTAATTGTGGTATGAATATTTAGATCCGAAAGATTCAAGACAAAAGTTCATATTGACATAAAAATAATAATACTTCAAGCATACTAATCAAAGCAATCATGTCTTCTCAAAATAGCATGGCAAAAGAAAGTTCATCCCTACAAAATCATATAGTTAGGCTATGCTTCATTTTCGTCACACAAAGATGTTCCCAACTTCTATACCCCTGATGAGAAGCCAAGCAATTGTTTCATACTTAAATAATCTCAAACTTTTTCAACCTTCACGCAATACATGAGCGTGAGCCATGGATATAGCACTATGGGTGGAATAGAATATGATGATGGGGATTGTGTGGAGAAGACAAAAAAGGAGAAAGTCTCACATTGACGAGGATAATCAACGGGCTATGGAGATGCCCATCAATTGATGTCAACATGAGGAGTAGGGATTGCCATGCAACGGATGCACTAGAGCTATGAATGCTCAACAAAAGAAAACTAGTGGGTGTGCATCCAACTTGCTTGCTCATGAAGACCTAGGGTATTTGAGGAAGCCCATCGTAGGAATATACTTTGAAGCACAAGTGTGGAAAAAGAGATAGTAGCATTGCCCTTTTTCTTTATTTTCTTTTTTTCCCTTTTTTTTCTTTTTTTTGGGCCTTTTTTTGGCCTTTCTTTTTTTTGGGCAATGCTCTAATAATGATGATCATCACACTTCTATTGATTACAACATAAGGATTACAACTCGAAACTTAGAACAAGATATGACTCTATATGAATGCCTCTGGCGGTGTACCGGGATGGTGCAATGAATCAAGAGTGACATGTATGAAAAATAATGCATGGTGGCTTTGCCACAAATATGATGTCAACTACATGATCATGCAATGGCAATATGACAAAAGTAATGTATGTCATGAATATGATGATGGTAGTTGCATGGCAATATATCTCGGAATGGCTATGGAAATGCCATCATAGGTAGGTATGGTGGCTGTTTTGAGGAAGATATAAGGAGGTTTATGTGTGATAGAGCGTATCGTATCACGGGGTTTGGATGCACCGGCGAAGTTTGCACCAACTCTCAAGGTGAGAAAGGGCAATGCACGGTACTGAAGAGGCTAGCAAAGGCGGAAAGGTAAAAGTGCGTATAATCCATGGACTCAACGTTAGTCAAAAGAACTCATATACTTATTGCAAAAATTTAGAAGTCATCAAAAATCAAGTACTACGCACATGCTCCTAGGGGGATAGATTGGTAGGAAAATACCATCGCTCGTCCCCGACCACCACTCATAAGGATGCACAAGCCAGGTACACTTCATGTTTCAAATTTGTTACACAACTTTAACCATACGTGCATGCTACGGGACTTGCAAACTTCAACACAAGCATTTCTCAAATTCACAATTACTTAACTAGCACGACTTTGATATTATCACCTCCATATCTCAAAACAATTATCAAGCATCAAACTTATCTTAGTATTCAACGCAGTCAAAAGAAAGTTTCACATATCTTGAATACCAAGTATATTAATATTAAGCAAATTACCATGCTATTAACGACTCTCAAAATAATCTAAGTGAAGCATGAGAGATCAAAAGTTTCTTTAAAACAAATCCACCACCGTGCTCTAAAAGATCTAAGTGAAGCACTAGAGCAAAAATTATCACGCTCAAAAGATATAAGTGAAGCACTATCAAGCTCAAAAGATATAAGTGAAGCACATAGAGTATTCTAGCAAATTCCTATTCATGTATGGCTCTCTCAAAAGGTGTGTACAGCAAGGATGATTGTGGTAGACTAACAAGCAAAGACGCAAATAATACAAGATGCTCCAAGCAAAACACATATCATGTGGTGAATAAAAATATAGCTCCAAGTAAATTACCGATGGAGGTAGACAAAAGAGAGGATGCCTTCCGGGGCATCCCCAAGCTTTGACTTTTTGGTATCCTTGTATTATCTTGGGGGTGTCATGGGCATCCCCAAGCTTAGGCTCTTGCCACTCCTTGTTCCATAATCCATCAAAAGAATTCACCCAAAACTTGAAAACTTCACAACACAAAACTCAATAGAAATCTCGTGAGCTCCGTTAGAGAAACAAAACAAAAGACTACTTTAAGGTACTGTAATGAACTCATTCTTTATATATATTGGTGTTAAACCTACTGTATTCCAACTTCTCTATGGATTATAAACTATTTTACTAGCCATAGATTCATCAAAATAAGCAAACAACACACGCAAAATAGAATCTGTCAAAAACAGAATAGCCTGTAGTAATCTGTAACTAACGCAAACTTCTGGAACTCTAAAAATCCTACCAAAATAGGAAGTCCTGGAAAATTTGTTTATTGAACCGCAGCAAAATGAATCAACGCAAAAGCACGTTTTTGTGATTTAAAAAAATTATATTCGTGCGTGCCAAGTTTCTGTTTTTTAGCAGAATCAAATCAACTATCATCGTAGGTTATCCTATAGGTTCTACTTGGCACAAACACTAATTAAAACATAAAAACACATCCAAACAAAGGCTAGATGGATTATTTATTCCTAAACAGAAGCAAAAACAAAAAACAAAAAATAAAATTGGGTTGCCTCCCAACAAGCGCTATCGTTTAACGCCCCTAGCTAGGCATAAAAGCAAGGATAGATCTAAGAAGTGCCGTAGTAATAAGATAGATCGGTGAAACTCATTTCATATTCTCTACATTCGGCAGCAAGTTTTCTTTGAGGCAAGCAAAAGTAATCAAAAGGGCTAAATTTAATAGGGCAAAAATCCCCAAGATCAATTTTAGGAGGTATAGGTTCCTCTTTTGGCCCTTCATAATGCATAACCAATTCATCATTATAAGCATTCTTTTGACAGAACCTTGTGAGTCTATACTCAAGAGAGTATCCTAACTCATTATTTTGAATAGCCAAATCATCATTAAGTTCAGAAATTCTATCCATTAAAATGTTGGTTGGCATCTTTTTTCTAAGGTTTTCATTGAAAGCAACATAGTCAAGAGATTGAAAACGCATAATTTCTTCTTGATCAAAGATGATAGATTCTATGGGATGACGGCCGGTGTCCACCCTATAATGCACAAAGATTTCTTTGGCCTCTTTTATTATAAATCTGAATTCATGAGCCAAAAAGATATTAGCGGCACGCTTAACAGAGGAGTGTTCGATATTAGAAAATTCTAGGAAAATCCTTTGTATAGAAGGGTGCATATGCATAAATTGCCTTTCAAGTTCAACGATAAGCATGGCAATGGCGTCTGCAAGACTACCAGTTCTATGAAGAATAGAACTGCCCATAGAGGGCAAAGCACCGGCACAAGTAAAGAAATCTTGAATAACTCCTTTTCCAATAATATTACCACTACAGATTCGGAATCTTTTTGTATGATAGGTAGGGGATTCTTAAGCAGGAGCTTCAGAATTTTCCATGATATTATTATCGCCCATGTCGGCAATAATTTCCCCAATTTTAGACATAACAACAAGCAAGCAAACTAACACACGAGCAAATAGAAAGGCAATGGAAAAAGGCAAACGGGAAAAAGAGGAGGAGATTGGGAAAGAGAGGGTGAATAAAACGGCAAGGGTGAAGTGGGGGAGAGGAAAACAAGAGGCAAATGGCAAATAATGTAATGTGAGATATAGGGATTGTGATGGGTACTTGGTATGGTTGACTTGCTCTTGCGTGAACCTCCCCGACAACGGCGCCAGAAATTCTTCTTGCTACCTCTTGAGCACTGCGTTGGATTTCCCCGAAGAGGAGAGGATGATGCAGCAAAGTAGCGTAAGTATTTCCCTCAGTTTTGAGAATCAAGGTATCAATCCAGTAGGAGACCACGCACAAGTCCCTCGTACCTACACAAAATGATAGCTCCTCGCAACCAATGCGATTAGGGTTTGTCAATCCCTTCACGGTCACTTACGAGAGTGAGATCTGATAGAGATGATAAATAATATTTTTGGTATTTTTAGTATATAGATGCAAAGTGAAAAGTAAAAGGCAAAGTAAAAACAAAGCAAGTAATAAAGTAATGGAGATTGATATGATGAGAATAGACCCGGGAGCCATAGGTTTCACTAGTGGCTTCTCTCAAGAGCATAGATATTCTACGGTGGGTGAACAAATTACTATTGAGCAATTGATAGAATTGAGCATAATTATGAGTATATCTAGGTATGATCATGTATATAGGCATCACGTCCAAGACAAGTAGATTGAAATGATTCTGCATCTACTACTATTACTCCACTCATCGACCGCTATCCATCATGCATCTAGAGTATTAAGTTAAAAACAAAGTAACGCCTTAAGCAAGATGACATGATGTAGAGGGATAAATTCATGCAATATGATAAAAATCCCATCTTGTTATCCTCGATGGCAACAATACAATACGTGCCTTGCTGCCCCTTCTGTCACTGGGAAAGGACACCGCAAGATTGAACCCAAAGCTAAACACTTCTCCCATTGCAAGAACTACCAATCTAGTTGGCCAAACCAAACGGATAATTTGAAGAGAATTGCAAAGATAACTCAATCGTACATAAAAGAATTCAGAGAAGATTCAAATATTATTCATAGATAAGCTGGATCATAAACCCACAATTCATTGGTCTCAACAAACACACCACAAAAAGAAGATTACATCGAATAGATCTCCACGAGAGAGGAGGAGAACATTGTATTGAGATCCAAAAAGAGAGAAGAAGCCATCTAGCTACTAGCTATGGACCCGAAGGTCTGAAGTAAACTACTCACACTTCATCGGAGGGGCTATGGTGTTGATGTAGAAGCCCTCCATGGTGGATGCCCCCTCCGGCGGAGCTCCGGAACAGGCCCCAAGATGGGATCTCGTGGATACAGAAGGTTGCAGCGGTGGAATTAGGTTTTTGGCTCCTCTTCTGATTATTTGGGGATACGTAGGTATATATAGGAGGAAGGAGTACGTCGGTGGAGCAACAGGGGGCCCACGAGGCAGGGGCGCGCCCTAGGGGGGCGCCCCCACCCTCGTGACCGCCTCTTTTGTTCCTTGGAGCAGGGTCCAAGTCTCCTGGATCACGTTCGGTGAGAAAATCACGTTCCCGAAGGTTTCATTCCATTTGCACTCCATTTTATATTCCGTTTCTTCAAAACACTGAAATAGGCAAAAAACAGCAATTTTGGCTGGGCCTCCGGTTAATAGGTTAGTCCCAAAAATAATATAAAAGTGGAAAATAAAGCCCAATAAAGTCCAAAACAATAGATAAAGTAGCATGGAGAAATCAAAAATTATAGATATGTTGTAAGCGTATCATACGGCTTTCCTAGGACTCAAATCCACCAAAAGTAAACATAGAAAAACGCGGTCTTCACTAGGCTCCGTGGGGCATCGAATCATCTTGTGCCTAACCCTCAGGAGTTCATCACCAAGGTCACTCAGGAGCTGCAGGAATCGAAAGTCATGCGCGGCAATCGCCGTTTGCCCGGCGTAGCTCCCCATCCAGGTGAGGATGGCGGGCTGCGCGTCTGCATCGACTACCCAGGGCTCAGCCGAGTCGCGTCTCAGGAGTGTTTCTAGCCTTCGCGCGTGGGACGTTGCGAGGGTCCGCCGCACAGCTATGTTTGCATGCCTTTCGGCCTGCCGAACACAGCTGCTGCTCACCAGCGCCTGATACGGAGCATTCTGGAAGCTCAGGAGGTCAGGCACCGCGCCTTCTTGGCAGAGATGGAGATGGACCTTGAGGAGCCGCCCGGACCCCCATAGCCTCCCGAGGCTCAAGGCCCCGAGGGCTCATGAGGATCGGCTTCTTCACCACGCGTCGTCAGCTACTCCAACACCCGCTCTGCAATGATATCAAGTGACATCTTTCGAATTTCATTTCAGCTGGGAGCGCCCTCAGGGCTGCATTATTCCCAGGCCGCGTGGGTCTGTCCCCGCGGCAAGTATCTGTTTTGCTTATGTTTTTAGTTCACTTTACTGGGGGCGCCCCTTGGGCTGCATCATCCCCAAGCCGCTCGGGCCTGCCCCAGTGGCGTGTATCTTTCCTGCATCTATTTAGGCTAATTTGATCCTCATGCTTAACCTGTCTGTGATAATCGCCTGATTGATTGACACCTACCTTTGGAGCCGCTCGCTCTAGCATGGTGCTTGTGCATGGGTTCGTCCCTGCAACATCGACAAATCTGAGCGGTCGAGCTCTGGCCCGCGGCGGCCCCGCAAGCGCGACCTCACCAGGCCCTCAGTGCCCTCATCACTCCCTCGAAGCAACCAGTGGCTGGCCGGTAATCGTAATGGCAACCCTTGCTTCTCTCGTGTTGGCTTACAGGGTCCACCTAAGGAATAACATGGGGGGCGTCGCGAGCTCTCTCTCTCTCTCTCTCTCTCTCTCTCTCTCTCTCTCTCTCTCTTACCCGTATGATCCTCTCACGCGTTAAAAGGGGGGCTCCTAAGCATCGCGACTCAGGAGCTCTTACTGGCTCTCCAGCCCTCACCCCCTGGCCTTGTCCACGGCATCGCGACCTGGCATACCAGCGGCGGCTGAGCTCGCTCGAGGGCCAGGACCTGAGGACGTAGAGCACGAAGGAAAATGTGGGGAAGGGAGGGGAAACTCATGAAAGCCTGACCCAGCGACATCCCAGCTGCCGACACGCAAGTCCGGCACCTCGCGAAGGAACGGCTCCAAGCTATTGAGATAAGTCACGCTCCTGGAATAGCTAATCAACGCGACACCAAACCCTCCCTTAATGCGGCTCTGTGACGGCGACGTTACCTTCCTTTCTCGCCTTTCGGCAACTGCTTGAGCACTAAAGGGGACCTCCTGAGCATCGCACCTCAGGGGATCTTACTGGACCTTGGGCCGCTCACCTCCTGGCCTTGACCACGGCATCGCGACCTGGCATACCAGCGATGGCTGAAGCCTGCCTGGGGACCGGGACCTGTCGGCATAGAGCACCAAGCTATCGTGAGGTTAGAAAGGGGGAGCCAAGCCGAGGCAGGACAAGCATCTTGCACCACTTCATAATAAGGATCATATTAACAAAAGACACAGCAGACGCTTTACATGCCCCTGCAGGGTACTTCCTTGATTCCTCGCAGGGAACAAAAGGTGCTAATCCTAAGGAGCCCTAGCTACATGTGCCTCCATGGCCGACGCCATCATCAACAGTGGGCCGCGAGTGGCCGGCGCCAACCCCATCCAGATCAGCCGTGTCGGCGGCCTGATGCAGCTGCCCTGCTCTGAGCACGACGCGAGCTTGGGGGCTCTTAGCTGTCGTCGCTCATCTCCGGAGTCACGAGAATCTCGGGAGAGTCGCTGGACCCTCCAGCATCTCCGCTGCTGCCAGAAGAGCTGTTGAGGAAGCGGATGGAAGGCCTAGCCCTTGCCGCACTGCCGCCTTGGCCGCCTCCTCTAGGGCAGCACTCCAGCCGGCGTCCTTCCACGTCGAAGACCTTGAAGAGCATCAAGGAGGCACCATCGTATTCTAGATGAATCACGAAGGCACCCCCTGTCCGGCAGACTAGGGCGATCTCGCCCCAGCCCGGGTCATGTAGACCTTGCCCGGAGCGACGATCTTGACCTCCGCTCCGGTCGGGGGGGTACCGCAGTCGGCGTGCTGCAGCCAGAGCTCAAGAGGCCCCCTCGGCGGCATCTCAAAGGCAAAGGAAGGAGGAAGGCGTATCCAGGAGCTCGGGGGCATGGCGACGTGAAGCACGAGCTCGCGAGAGGAGTCTGCGGCGTGGACTCCGGGAGCAATGGCGCGCACCGCCACGACTCTTCGTCATCGCCGACGGCACGGACGGCGCTGCTCGGCATCTTCCTCTAGGGCCCTCAGCTCGGGCGTATAGAGGCAGCGGAAACCCAGGAGGTGGCCGCTCGTACCCAGGCCTCGACGCCTCTGGCCGAGCGACCTCGTCACGGCGGCCGGGGACTAGTCGTTTCTTCGGCGGGAGCGGGTCGGGCCCCTCTCGGGGGACCTTTCCTTTCTCCTCGGCTGAGAATCGGCGAATCGGCGCCATTGGCATCAAGGTGGAGGAAGAGCAAGGAAGAAGGAGTGGAGCAAGAAGAGATGGACTGTGGGGGCTCACGCCCCTCCGTACTTATAGTCCAGAGGAGGCCAACCGTCAGCCTCCACAATCGCAGGTAATCATGACTCTTTTTGCATGCATGCAGGGACTCGTCAAATCGGGCAGTTGCCGAGGCAGCATGGGGAAGCGGAGATGCCCACATCCAATCAACCGCCACGCTGCGACCAAGGCCGCAGGCTGTTGGGGCCCGCGGCACTCCGCACTTGCCCTTTCGCTTTGTCGCTAAGCCAAGTCCGAGCGCACCTCGGGCCCGGGGGCTACTGTCGGCGTTCTAGGAACGGGGGTCCCCAGACTTGCCTGCCTGCGGCCTGCGGCGTGGCTCAAGTGGTGGCCCAGTACGGCCCATCTTCACCAACTAAAGATCAAGACCCTCGCGAGGGGCCAAGCCTCGCGGGGAGGACGACACAAGGCTTCCTCGGGAGTGGCCTCACCAGGCAGGCTCGCGAGGAGGCGGAGAGATCAAGGCAGGGGTACCTCGCGAGGTGCTCGTGACGCAAGCCGTGAAGATCGAGACCAGGCGGGCACCGGCCTGCGCAGTGTCCTTGTTTCCTCTTTGGTGCAAAGGGGGCAAGCAAAGGCGTGGAGTACCGAGGCATCAGGCAAAGGTTACCATTTCAGTGCAACTAGACCAAGACCGGCAGAACGGCAGGACGGAGGTCACCGTGGATCCCAAGATGGCGTCATCGCCTGTGCCTTTGGCAGCCGAAGACCAACTTTAGTTAGGATAACTTGTACTATATATCCCCCTTCAAAATGGCTGTTGTTGGCTCCCTTCTTGCTCAATATTTGGGAAGAGGACCAGGGCCTCTATATATAGAGATAGCCACCACGGTAGAGGGTATTGAGTTCTCAAGTCATCTAGAGGCGGGAAGATCCATCCCAAGTAGAACACTGCACCAGCTCAAGAACACCTCTCGCGAGGCTGTTCTTCCCCTGTACTATTCATCATCAGCCCCTGAGGCAATCCACCACACCACACACTGGATTAGTGTATTACACCACCACGTTGGCCCGAACCAGTATAAACCTCGTGTCCCTTGTGTTGTTCATCGTTTAGCTTAGATTCATAGCGAGGCGTTGGGACGTGGATCGGTAGGGGAAAGATCTTCGCGTGCACCTCAGAGTTCGAACCTTGAGGGTTTGCCGGAACCCGATATCCGACAATGACACCATGATCTCCATCATCATGATCTCCATCCTTGTGTCTTCATGAAGTTGTCTCGCCAACTATTACTTCTACTACTATGGCTAACGGTTTAGCAATGAAGTAAAGTTACATGGTGTTATTCAATGACACGCAGGTCATACAATAAATTAAGACAACTCCTATGGCTCCTGCCGGTTGTCATACTCATCGACATGCAAGTCATGATTCCTATTACAAGAACATGATCAATCTCATACATCACAAATCATTCATCACATTCTTTTGGCCATATCACATCACATAGCATACCCTGCAAAAACAAGTTAGACGTCCTCTAATTGTTGTTGCATGTTTTACGTGGCTGCTATGGGTTTCTAGCAAGAACGTTTCTTACCAACGCAAAAACCACAACGGTGATATGCCAATTGCTATTTACCCTTCATAAGGACCCTTTTCATCGAATCCGATCCGACTAAAGTGGGAGAGACAGGCACCCGCTAGCCACCTTTATGCAACAAGTGCATGTCAGTCGATGGAACCTGTCTCACGTAAGCGTATGTGTAAGGTCGGTCCCGGCCACTTCATCCCACAATACCGCTGAAACAAGATAGGACTAGTAATGGTAAGCAAATTGAACAAACCAACACCCACAACTACTTGTGTTCTACTCGTGCATAGAATCTATGCAATAGGCCTAGCTCATGATGCCACTGTTGGGGAACGTAGCAGAAATTCAAAATTTTCTACGCATCACGAAGATCAATCTATGGAGATTCTAGCAACAAGAGAGAGGGAGTGTATCTTCATACCCTTGAAGATCGTGATGCGGAAGCATTACAAGCACGCGGTTGGAGGAGTCGTACACGTAGCAATTCAGATCGCGGTCGATTCCGATCTAAGCACCGAACAACGGTGCCTCCGCGTTCAACACACGTGCAGCCCGGTGACGTCTCCCGCGCCTTAATCCAGCAAGGAGAAGGGAGAGGTTGGGGAAGACAACTCCAGCAGAAGCACGACGGCTGGTGGTGGTGGAGCAGCGTGGTTTCCAGCAGGGCTTCGCCAAGCACTACGAGGACGAGGATGTGGAGAGGTAGGGTTGCGCCGAGAGAGAGAGAGAGAGACTCGTGTCTTTGGCAGCCCCAAAAACCCCACTATATATAGGAGGAGGGGAGGTGGTTGCGCCCCCTCTAGGGTTCCCACCCTAGGGGGTGCAGCAGCCCTATATGGGATTGGAGGGGGCGGCCAAGAGGGGGAGAGGGGGGCGCACCCTAGGGTGGGCCTTTAGGCCCATCTGCGCCTAGGGTTTCCCCCCTCCTCCTAGCTGCGCCTTGGGCCTTGGTGGGAGGCGCACCAGCCCACTCAGGGGCTGGTCCCTTCCCACTCTTGGCCCATGCAAGCCTCCGGGGCTGGTGGCCCCTCCTGGTGGACCCCCGGAACCCTTCCGGTGGTCCCGGTACATTACCGGTTATGCCCGAAATACTTTCGATGGCCAAAACCTCACTTCCTATATATTATTCTTTACCTCCGGACCATTCCGGAACTCCTCGTGACGTCCGGGATCTCATCCGGGACTCCGAACAACATTCGGTAACCACATACAAACTTTCCCTATAACCCTAGCATCATCAAACCTTAAGTGTGTAGACCCTATGGGTTCGGGAATCATGCAGACATGACTGAGACAGCTCTTCAGCCAATAACCAACAATGGGATCTGGATACCCATGTTGGCTCCCACATGTTCCACGATGATCTCATCGGATGAACCACGATGTCGGGGATTCAAGCAATCCCGTATACAATTCCCTTTATCAATCGGTACGTTATTTGCCCGAGATTCGATTGTCGGTATCCCAATACCTCGTTCAATCTCGTTACCGGCAAGTCACTTTACTCGTTCTGTAATGCATGATCCCATGACTAACTACTTAGTCACATTGAGCTCATTATGATGATGCATTACCGAGTGGGCCCAGAGATACCTCTCCATCATACGGAGTGACAAATCCCAGTCTCGTTCGTGCCAACCCAACAGACACTTTCGGAGATACCTGTAGTGCACCTTTATAGCCACCTAGTTACGTTATGACATTTGGTACACCCAAAGCATTCCTACGGTATCCGGGAGTTACACAATCTCATGGTCTAAGGAAATGATACTTGACATTAGAAAAGCTTTAGCAAACGAAACTACACGATCTTGTGCTATGCTTAGGATTGGGTCTTGTCCATCACATCATTCTCCTAATGATGTGGTCCCGTTATCAATGACATCCAATGCCCATGGTCAGGAAACCATAACCATCTGTTGATCAACGAGCTAGTCAACTAGAGGCTCACTAGGGACATGTTGTGGTCTATGTATTCACACATGTATTATGGTTTCCGGTCAATACAATTATAGCATGAACAATAGACAATTATCATGAACAAGGAAATATAATAATAAGCATTTTATTATTACCTCTAGGGCATATTTCCAACAGATCTCCTCTCTCTTTTCCCCCCAAAACTAGCAAGAATCCAAGGAGGGATTGAGAGATAGCAAGCTCGAAGAAGGTCAACAATGGGGGAAGAACAGAGCTCAAAGGATAAGGTTCATTGGGGAAGAAGACCCCCTTTTATAGGTAGGGGAAAATCCAACCGTTATGCTCACAGCCTGCACAGAGTGGTACTACCGCTCGACCTCACGGTACCGCCGCTAGGGGTAGCGGTAATACCTCAAAGGGTAGCGGTATTATTGCTTGCGAGCGGTACTAAAAAATACATTCATGCCTACCATCGCTGGACTTTTGATGAGTTTTTGGTCCGGGGCGGTACTACCACTGTAGTAGCCACGGTAGTACCGCTCTGGAGTGGTAGTAAAAAAATTACATCCGCTCTTGTCCACGGTAGTACCGCTGCAGCCTTTTCAGAACACCAAAACTGCCACAACTTCTGCAAACGGACTCCCAATTCAACAAAACCAAGTTTGTTGGAAAGCTAGTGACAAGGGCTAACACAATATTGATAGAACTAACAATAAGAAGGAAAATAGAAAATGTCCATGAGAAAATGGTGAGAACCCTTCCTCAAAAAAGACCGATAAAACCTCCAACACCAAAAACGTGATAGAAGAAGCATATGAAATCCGTTTTCGATGTACTAGAGCTTGTAATGAAGATAACCACAAGCTCTAAAACCTCAAAAGAAAATACAAATAAGAATCAAGAAAGATGATGAAAGGATGCAATGGTTTGAGCTCTCGACAAACAATACGATCATGCTACTCACTTGAGAGCCCCCCTTGATAGTACGACTACCGATCCTATAACCCGGTCTGCAAACTATCACCATGAGACCGGTAAAATATAAAACCTATCAAGGGCAAACCTTTGCCTTGCACGAAGTCCACTTGATCTAGATGCTGATGATCTTGACTCCCTCAAGTTGGACACATTTCTTGATTGTGTTTGCTCGATGAAGACTAGTTGATTGCTCCCCCATACTCCACTATGGGTGAGCCACTCTTTGGAACATTTTCACAAGTACATTATCACCAAAATGGACGGCAATCTTCAAGAACTTGATCTCTTCGTGATGCATCACTTGAACGTGCACACCGCAACCTAACCCCACAAAGAACTCTCACAAAGACCATGGGTTAGTACACAAAGCATAATGGACAATGCTTACCATATGATGGGATCACTTGATCCCTCAGTACATCTTGTACGCTTTGTATGTTGATCAACTTGATTCACTCTTGACTTAGTCTTGATCGACCTTGAATCTTTCCAGCTCTCTACATTTGGATGATGTCTTGAAGGTAGACATGAATGATCACACAATCTTCTTCTTCAAGACATGCTTGCAATAACCTCAACACTCACATGACCAATCTTTGGATAATTCCTTAATAGCACCTTGGTGAACTCATAAACTCCTTGAAACCAACACATGGACTTCAAGAAAAACCTATGAACAAATCCCTCAACTATAACTCAATGCAACCATTAGTCCATAGAGAATGTCATCAATTACCAAAACCCCACATGGGGGCACCGCATGTCCTTTCAAAGCCCCATGCTCCGTGCTAGTGGATTCAGTCTAACTGCGACCATGCCCACGCCCAATGGAAGCCCCATCCTCCGTGCTGGTGGATAAGCAACTGAGGGTGCCCTATGGGTTGCATCAACCTCGGGATGGCCTCTCGGCCCTTCACGCCACGCTGCTCGCAGCATTCCCTTGGGATGCGTGCGTGAGGGGGCTGGACATGGTGCCTACGCTCAGGTCAGGCCTTGCGCACACCACCTCACTAGGTCCCTGGTACCTGGTCTTCTCGCGTCACCCCCAGGCGAACACTAACGAGGAAAAGTATGAAGAACCCCGGATTAACCTTGTCGTCGCCCATGTTTCCTTCATGAGGGTCGCTCGCACGTCAATGGGACCCCTAAGCGTCACGACTCAGGGGCCTCACTAGTCACGTAGACACTTGCCCCTTGGTTTCATATTGGCATCGTGACCAGACATCCCAACGGCGGCCGAGGTATGCACGGGGTTGGGCCCTGCTGATGGAGAGCACAAAGGCAAGCAAGAAGGAAACCAAGCACGAAAAGTAAATCATGAAGTTCGAACAATTATTACATGCATCAAATGTTTTGCAAATTCAAACGAAGTCTTACACCTCCACGAGGCATGAAAAGTGTAGCAGGATACATTATAGAAGGAGGAGTCATCGCTGCCATGGCTGTCACCACCACCTGCCTCAGCCGCAACGAACTCGTCCTCAACATCGTTGTCGCCGTCATCGCCGCCAATCGCCTCGGCCACTGGAGGGTCAGCGTCGGGATTGCAGATGAACTTCCCCACCAGCACATCCACATGGCTTTTCATGACTGCCGCCGTGGTGGCGCAGAATTCAAGAGCAACCGGTCCGATCACCGCATTGAAATCGAAGCCATGATTGTGGAGGTAAAGGTGGCTGAAGACACGGGTTGCCGCCACAGAGAAGAGGTCGCGACACTGACCTTCCAGGATGGTGTCCACCTTGGCAGCGGTGCCCTCGAGTTCCTCGGCAAGCTTGGAAGAGAGCCATGCGTAGCCGCCCTCGGGGGTCGCGAGTGGGGCCTTGAATCATCCTCTACAGATGGACCGCAGTGTCTGGCAAGCCCTGAGCTCGAGGGAAGGGAAGTCATCATGCTCCATGGCTGCTTTCCCTTTGGCGTCGGCAAGGATCTTCTCCTTGGCGTCCATCCGGGCCGTCGCTTCAGAGATGTGCTTGGCGTGGGACACTTGGGCTTGGGCCACCTCCTCCTTCAGCTTGGCCAGGCGCTCCCGCTCCTCGGCTTGGTCAACGGTCACCTTCGATAGCACGGAGTCGCGATCCGCAAGCTTCGCCTCGCGAGCCTTGAGGTTGTGTTCCTGTTGCTGGAGTCGTCATACATGGGTGGCTTGATCCTCTTGGAGTGCTTTCGGGCTGGCCTCTGCCTCATGGCAGCGCTTGGCGGCCATCTTCTCCTCGTTCAGCGCTGCGTCACGGGCCACCCTCGCCTCTCCGACCTCCTTCTTGCTCTCGGCATCAAGGGCTTCGGCCCGATCCTGGGCCACCTTGCTGGGCATGGATAGCTCGTGCTATCCTGCGGCCAGCTTCAAGCGCTCCTGCCTGAGGCGCTCTTCACATGGCTGGTCCTGAGATTTCAGGGGCCCGGGGCGAAACTATAACCCGGGGCCCTGTAATATAAATACCAATAATAATAATCGTTCCATGTATATATAATATGTTATCAAGAAACTTCCCAAATGGTTATATATAATATAACTTATGAATACTTAATATAATTTTTGAGAATAAGTACCGTAATATTTTTTTTCCTAATCTGTTTTTGAATGCATACTTGGATGATATAAATGTGATAAAATTTAAATAATAAATTGGTTATTCCAAACTAGTGTGAAGTTACAAAGGTACTAGACCAACTCAATAAAATCTTACCGATTACCAAGTTTAACTCACAAAGGAGAGTATATCCCTAAACAATATCCAATCATTATCAATGACTATTAGAATAATCGAGATGCAATACTGAATCTTTACTGAAGACGTACCTTTCGTGAGGTCAAAACAATATTGAATCTTTTTGTAAATCTTTATCTCTTATCATGATAACATCGCATAGGCCATCATACGATGCCATCTTCTGTAAAGCGACTCGGCCTCCCCTGGGCATAGCTGCATCTCATCCGATGGGGTGTCTCTCGTCTCCGGCCAAAAGGCTATTCTCCAGAAAACGGGAGCAGAAGAGGCTTGCTAGCTCCTGTCTCTAGATTGGGTGATCTTGCTAGCCCCTGACTGGCGATCAGGTACAACTAGCTAGGGTAAGCGATCAGGAGAAACAGAGATGCAGATCGATTGGAAAGAATTATAATACGGAGATCGATCTCTAGGCGCTCAGTCGCGATTTCATCTCGCGGCAGCGTGGCTGTCGTTGTTCCTCTCGCGGGCCTATTGTACCCTAGTGCTAAATACTACTTCGGGCCGTGCGCAGTACATACAGGCCATCGCACACATTAGCAAGCTGGGGGCCCATGGGGGAGAGGGGCCCGGGGCGGCTGCCCCCCCAGGACCGGCCCTGGCTCTTCAGCGTCCTGGAGGTCCACCTTGAGTCGATCGAGTGCGGTGCAGGCGTCAGTCAAGGCCTCATACCTGATCAGGGGGTCATAGCTCATGATGAAGGCCTACGACAGGCTCGAATGGCCATATTTGAAGGCGGTGATGCTGAAGTTGGGTATCAGCACTCGGTTTACTGATGCTATTATGAGGTGCGTAACCTCAGTATCTTTTTCTGTCATGTTTAACGAAGGACAGCTTGATGAGTTCAAACCAACTCGAGGGTTAAGGCAGGGAGACCCTATATCACCTTATCTTTTCCTGTTGCCGGCGGAAGGTCTTTCTTCGCTGCTAAAATCCACGACCCCCGGAGAGAGTATTCATGGGATCCTGGTGGCACCGGGAGCACCGTGTGTTAATCACCTTCTTTTTGCAGATGATAGCTTGCTCTTTTTTCATGCTACACCTGAAATGGCGGAGCGAGTAAATGTGCTGCTCCAGAAATATTGTGCAGCATCGGGACGAACGATTAATAAAGAGAAGTCTTCTATTTTCTTTAGCAAGGGATGTTCGGATGTCTTGAGGAAGAATGTCATGCAAGTTCTCGATGTTCAAAATGAAAAGCTGTCAGAGAAATATCTAGACCTCCCATCAGATGTTGGGAGAGCTAAGGAGGGCTCATTCAAATACTTGAAAGATAGGATCTGGAAGCAAGTTCAAGGTTGGATGGAAAAGGCACTCTCAGTCGAGGAAAAGAGGTTCTTATTAAGTCAGTTGCACAAGCAATACCCACATATTGTATGGCGTGTTTCAAGCTTCCGAGGGGTTTGTGCCTACACATCAATGGCCTGCACCGTAAGTTTTGGTGGGGCTCCAAGAAGGGAGAGAGGAAGACTGCATGGGTCTCTTGGGAGGTGATGACTCAGCCCAAGTTTATGGGAGGTATGGGGTTCCGTGACATTGAGTTGTTCAATTTAGCCTTACTGGCTCGTCAAGCATGGCGTTTGCTGCAAGAACCTGACTCCCTCAGTGCATGTATACTCAAGGCAGTTTACTACACTGATAGCAACTTTCTGGAAGCCGAGCTAGGGAGCAAACCATCCCAGGTCTGGCGCTCTATACATGAAGGTCGGGATACTCTCAAGTTGGGCATAATTAAGAGGATCAGAACAGGAAGTGCAACGAACATTTGGCATGACAATTGGATACCCAGGGGTCACAAGTTGAGGCCGGTGTGTCCAAAGATTTCAGACCCTCCGCAGCTTGTATCGGATCTGATTAACCAGAGCAATGCTTGCTGGAATATTGCTGAACTTAATAAATACTTTTATGCGATGGACAGTGAGGCGATTCTGAACATTCCTTTGAGTACTCGAGTTCAAGATGACTTCTGGGCCTGGCACTATGATAGGAGGGGTGTTTTTTCAGTTCGGTCTGCTTATCAACTTCTAGCCTCGACGAAACAGCAGAGAACGGATTGGCTGGAGCATAACCCGAGCCACTCTCATGGCGATGAGGACAAGAAATCTTGGGGAAAACTGTGGAACCTGAGTATCCCGTCCTAGATTAAGGTGTTTGCTTGGCGTTTAGCCAGGACTTTGCTCCCAACTGGAGATGTCCGGAATCACAGAAAAATGACAAATATGCCGACGTGTTCGATATGCAACGCGGCTACCGATTCCTGGAGACACTCCTTATTTGATTGCCATATGTCCCAATGTGTGTGGGCTTTAGCCGAGGAGGAACTGACTGAAGTTGCTATCTCAAACCGAACGGAAGATGCAAGACTATGGCTGTTTTGACTGCTTGATACTTTACCAGAGGAGGAGGTAGTTCAAGTTCTGGTTATGATGTGGGCCATATGGTGGGCGAGACGATGGGCTATCCATGACGACCAATACCAAAGCCCCCTAAGCACCTCGGTTTTTGTCAAAAAGTTCATGGAAGATCTTGATTTGGTGGCGGACAGCAAGCGGCGCCTGGCCAAGGACCGGCCTGCGATATACAAGGACCTGCATGTAACAGCTGATAATGCAAGGGCCAGATCATCATGGATTCCCTCAGCCGATTTCGACGTGAAAATAAATGCTGATGGGGGGTGTCAAGATGTGGGAGAAGAGGTGCCGCGGCGGTTGTTTGTCGTGACAAGGCGGGAACTTTCTTGGGAGCATCAGCGAGAGTTATTGACGGCCTTACGGACCCATCCTTGTTAGAGGCGCAAGCCTGCAATGAGGCTCTTTCATTGGCTGAGGACCTCAACGTGAATTCTGGTTGTGTTGCATCGGACTGCGCTGAGGTGATCTCCAAGATCGGGATGGAAGCTCCTTGCTACTACACAGCGATACTCCGGGAGATTAACCATTAGACTGCTGGTTTTCATAATATTTGCTTTGTTCATGAAAATAGGAAGTTTAATTTTGAAGCACATTCGCTTGCGAAAGCTGCTGTTTCTTTGTCTAGCGGGTGCCATGTGTGGCTTGTTTCTACACCCAATATCATCTGTATCCCTATGAACATCCAACTATAATAAAGGTTACAGATGCTCAAAAAAAAGGTCATGAGCTGGAGGGTCAGTCGCGAAGGAGAGCATAGGGGACTCCTGGCTTCCCTTATTGACCAGTTCCTGCTCCGCGTGGCCGAAGCCTGCCGGTTCAGCCGCCATGGCCGCGGCTGCCAAGGAATCATGGGGTTGTGTTCTGGGCTGGGACTCGCCGCGTCCGGAGGTGGGGGCTGGAGCAGCAGGAGGAGCCAAGGCCGTCTCCCCCTCCCCCGAGGCTGGAGGTGTTGAGGCCAAAGCAGGCAGTGCGGCAGGCTGGATCATCGCGGCTTCCATGGTCTGTTGCCCGAGTTGTGCTGGTGAGGCTCTAGGGGTAGGCGGCACGCTCGTACGCCCTGGCACGAGGCTGTCAGTGTGCCCGAGGGTCACACCAGGCCGACGCAGGGCGCCCCCAAACCCGCCATGACCGCGGTCGGGTGCCGAGGGTGCCCCCAGGACAAGGGGCTCCTTCGATGCGATGCCCAGCTTGTTCTTCGTCGTTGTGCCGCTACTTCTGGTTATCATGAGGAGGGAAGATATGAGCACAAATGCAATCAGTGCCTCATCAAGAAGCGAGAAAGGTCACTTACTCATCTGGCACGGCCCACTTCCTCTTCTTATCCTCTTTGGCGGAGGCCGAGGTGCTCTCGCCCTTCCTCGGCGTGGCCTTGGCCGCGTCCCACGGGGGCCGGCGCAATGGTCGTCAGCAGGCACGGTGTCGCCACTTGGAGGAGCGAGGGGGTCGGCGTGTGAGGTCATGGCTGACGAGGCCGTGTCCGCCCCGGCGGGCGCCGCCCCGCCCTTCGGTTGAGGGCTTGCCGAGGAAGGGCCCGACTCCTTGGCCTCTCCGCTAAGGCATGGGGAGCCCCCTGGAGGGGGAACTACCGCACGCGTGCCTGAGGCCGCCCGACCGGATGCTCGCGTCGTCCGAGGGGCAGGCTCCGACCGCTTATGGACCCTGACAAAGCACGGGGAGCCTGCGGCTGGAGGCCCATCGGTGTCATCATCATCCTCGAGGTTGTACAGGAGCTCGCACTGTGACGGAGGGGACACCTCCTCCAGGTCGTCGTCCTCGGTCTCCTCCGAGTCCTCTTCACCGCCGCTATCGCCATAGGACACCGGCACGGGGGAGTTGGGGTGGTCGGATGGCTCAAGCCCTAGCTTGTTGAGGGCAGGCATGGCGGCGACCAGGTCCTCCCTGTCGTCGCGGCATATAACGGGGTGTTGGCCTCGGGGACATCCCACGGATTGCTGCTAAGTAGGACGGCTTGGGCCGCATCCAATTCCTCGCCCGTCGGACCGGCGGGACGAAGCCTTATGTTGTCCCTCACGCCCTGGTACTCCCACAGGGGCTTCGAGTGTGACTGGAGCGGCGCCACGCGCTGCGCCAGGAACTCCTTCACAATCATCGCCCCCATCAATAGCTTGGCCTCCATGTTCGAGGCTATCCTCCCTAGGACGGGCTTCGCCCATGGGTCAGTGAGCTTCACGGAGCCCCACTCCAGGATCTGCTCAGGTTGCTTCGTTGGGAGCTCCAGGAGTGGGTTGAGGCCCTTGACGTCCAGGAAGACCCAGCAGTGCCGGAAGCCCTCCACCTTCTTCCCGGCCTTTAGGAGCACATTCCCCTTTTGGACGGCAACGAAGGAAGCACAAGTAGACCGTTGCGTCTGGTCATGCAGCCCCAAGCTGAAGTAATGGTGAAAGAGCACCACGGAAAGCCTCATGCCCACGAAGGCCCCACAGTAGCTGGCGAAGATGGATAGGCGGAGAATGGAGTTGGGCTAAAGATGGAGGGCGTGGATCATGTAGTGACTGAGGATGGCGCAGAAGAACTCCAAGAAGGGTGGGACAAGCCCTGTGAAGATGCTATGGAGGAAGAAGGGGTAGACCATCTGTGCCAAGGTGCTCTGCTCCGCAGATCCGGCCCAGATCAGGGTCTCGCCCCATTCGTTCTTAGCATCCGCCATCTGTGGGAGCATGGAGCCGAGATCCCCCTCCTTGGCGATGGAGGAAGCCTTAAGTGTTGGCAAAGGAGAGGAGGAGGTCGCGACCTGGACCGCGGGCTTTGATTTCCTGGCGGGCGCCATTCATGGAGTCAACAGCGCTAGTGAAGAAGGAGGAAGTGGGCGGAGTTGCGATTGGATCTGGAGAAGCTTTTGGCTAGAGAAGGGGATCAGGAGCAAAGCGAGGGCGAGCAATGATGGCCGTGCAACGCGCGGTGGTCTTTTGTCAGCCTGGGCAGTTGCCGAGGCGACATAGGGAAGTGGAGGCGTCCGTGTTCCGTCATGCGCCACGCGTCAACCTGGCCCACAGGCGATGAGGGCCCGCATTGCTTCGACCTTCGCTTCTTGGGTTCGCCTCGAAGCCAGCCCGGGGGTAAGCATTCTAGGATCGGTGTACTCAAACTTTCCTACCTGTGGCCCAGCGCATAGCCTCATTGATGGCCCAGTACGGCCTAGCTATAGGACCCCAAGGACAAGACCCTCGCGAGGGCCCCCAGCCTCACGAGGCGAACGACGCCAAGACCACCCGAGGGGCAGCTCCCTGATCCTACTTCACGAGGAGCAGAGATTTCTATACAGATACCCAGCCTCATGAGGCTCTCGATGACATAGGCCATGATGACCAAGGCCAGGCGGGTTCCAGAGGTCACAGAGGAGGACAATTTCCTCTTTGGTGCTAAGGAAGCAAGGACGTATGCGGGTTCCCAAGGAGCCCCCCAAAGGTTTCCATTCCGGTGCAACAAGATCAAGACCACGAGCTTGGCAGGACGGATGTCATCACCGAGCCCACATCTGTGTCACGACCAGAAGCTTTACACGCGAAGACCACCTTTCATCAGGATAAGATGCTTGTCCCCCTTCAAATTGGTCGTTGTGGAATCCCTTCCCGCCTAAGTTATGAGGGAAGAGGACCAAGGCCACTATAAATTTAGGCTAGTCTCCACCGTATGGGCGATTCGAAACCATCGAGCTCTCCTAAGGCAGCTAGCCAACTGTACTAGTTCATCCTCAAACCTCCTCGTGAGGCTAATCCACCACAAAGCAGGAGTAAGGTTTTACACCGCAAGGTGGCCTGAACCTGGGTAAATCTCTGTGTTCATCTCCTTCCCCGCTCGCACGAACACGACGAGACCAGGCCATGAGGTGATGAGCTTGGAGCCGAGGTTGGGTTAGATCTTCATACACGCCCAGAGTTTGAACCTTGTTTGGGTCCGTGGAGCCCCGATTCCAACAGATGTCCTCTCCATGGGAAGGCCCCTTCATCGTTCACGAGGTCCTAGACAACGGAGCCTACTACCTTCGCAACAAGAAAATAGCTCGGGTCACATCATGATCCTATAATGCCGAGCATCTCCGCCTATTTTATGCATAGATATCTAAAAATGACGCACTTTTCTACATAAACTGCTTTGCAAAATCATCTTTAATTTTCATGTACTTTTAGCTCAAACAATATTAGGTTGGAAAATAAGGAGGTCGCGATGGCCTTCCACACTTTTTCATGTCCCTTGTGGTTTGCAAAACGTAACATGACACACAGCCATTCAGCAACAACACACTTTATTCAAACTCCTTGGGATAGACGAGTTGTGGAAGAACAAATGAATCTCTTTGTTGAGGGACCTCGGGCTACATGGCTATAAGTGGATCCCCCCTCCCGACAGCTCCGCCCGATGGCTGCATTGTACGTTCTTGCTTCTTGATCCTAACCCTTGTGGTTATTTTGTTCCGCCGACATCCCATAGCCTAATGCTCTGGGGCTGTATCGAAGCAATTCTCTTGGTAGTCCTTCCTTTGAGGAGAACAACCATTGAGGATGCCAGACGACTGAATCAGGCAGTTTGGTCAAGTCGTGCCCCACTAAACATGCCTACGACGTCAACATGCACCAAAGGGGATCTCTGCTCCTAACCCGGGCAGAGGCACTTCATCGACTGTACGTCATACAAATAACACATACACCTCATTTTTCACGCAAACAAAAAACACGTATAAAATGGTTGTATTAATAAGTATCGCAAAGAGAGTTGCGATTTGCTTTGTTTTCAGTCAACATAATTCAGGCCTCACAACGACTATAGTTAGCACAACAAACGCCGCAGCCGACTCCACATCCGCATAAAAGTTCTGCGCTCGCCTGGCCTACGGATCTGTGGTAACCAAGTCACAGATGGACCACTCCGGGTGACATGCGCGCAGCCTCATCAGCACATACTATGCACCTGCTATAGCCGCAACCTCCTGGAGACCCATCACGCGTTGGGCTACTTCTAGCATGCGCGCAATGCACTGAGCAAGGTCAACGGCCTCGGTCTCTCCTGGCTACAAAACTCTCGCGCCCACATTAAGGCCCATGACATCCCATCCAGCGTCGACGCCACAGCGGCAAGGCACGCCGAGCCCGATGGGCAAATCAAGCTCGGTAGCACGGCTGCAAAGAGAATAGATATCACACAACACTAAGAGGGAAAGTGCAAAAGGCCAAGCCAGAACGGAAACAAGGGCTTACCACCCGCAGCAACCTCCAACCGCCTTTGGCGTGAACGTTGCCCCTGGAGGTCCATTGTAGCACGTGCTCTGGCCTCCGCCAACGAGGCCTCCTGCACCCTGCAGCCCTACATGCAAACTTGGGCGTTAGCTACGCGACCTTACGCAGCCTCCAGTCGTTGTTGCAGGTCAGCTTCTGCCTCCTGGCTCTCTCTCTTAGTTGAGCCCAGAGGCCCTCGGTGATGCCTCCGTTATCAGTGAGTAGGCCGACATCCGACTTCAGCAGCTCCAGGAAGGAGTAGGCTTTGGCACCCTTGATGCATGCCACTTCTTGTGCACGCTTCGCAACCCCGTAATCGGAGTCCACTTGGGCCTACAGCCGATGAAGCTGCTCGAAGGCTGCAAACAAATAAAGAGGTAGACATCAAATCATCATATAAACAACTAGCTACGACATGAACAACTTACAACATATGTCCGCCAACGACCTCTGCAAATGAGTGACCCGCCCCTCCTCCACAATAACATGCCGTCAATAGGTGTAGCTCCATCGCATGAATCCGGGGGACCTACAAAGACAGAGCAATAAACCTCAAACACATTGCGAACCAATCCACTTAAGGCTCGGGGGCTACTGGGAAGAGCAAGGCTGCCTTACCTAGGTCCCGACCTCCAACTCATTACGAAGGTCGGAAAGCAAGGTCTACAAGGCTCGAGTTGAGGGCTGACCTAGTCAAAGAGCCACTTCCATATGATGCAGCGCCAGAGAACCGTCCGGAGTGGCTCTGAGGGGCGCGGTCGACAAACAAGGGGCACCGCCCGCGCTCTTCCTGTCAGAAGAAAGCTCGCCATGCGACCCTAGGACATCGCATGGCCATTCCCCCCAGAGGAAGCAAGATTGCGGTTGATGGAGATGACCAATGGCCTGCGACCTTCTTTCTGGCCACAACCTTTGGTTTTTGCAAGGGCATAACAACGGACCCTGCTACTTTTGAGATGCATTGGGATTTTCTCCTTAGAGGAAGGGTGAAGCACTATAGTAGTTGATAAGTATTTCCCTCAGTGAGAACAAAGGGTTTCGAACCAATAGGAGAATCACGCAAATCCTAGTAAATAGTACCTACACACACAAGAGCAAATACTTGCACCCAACACGGGCAAGAGGGTTGTCAATCCCCTTGAACTCGTTACTTGCAAGGATCAAATCGGGTAGGGGTATATATACAAATTTCAAAACAAAATAAAAGTAAATAAACTACAGCAAGGTATTTTTGTTTTTTGTAGTATGATAAATGTAGACCCGGGGGCCATAGTTTTCACTAGAGGCTTATCTCTCGAATAAACAACATATGGTGGAAAATTACTGTTGGGCAATTGATAGAAAAGCGCATAGTTATGGTGTTATTCATGGAAATGATCATGTATATAGGCATTACGTTTGTGACAAGTAGACTAAAACAATTCTGCATCTACTACTATTACTCCACCAATTGACCACTATCTAGCATGCATCTATGGTATTAAGTTATTGACAAACATAGTAACGCTTTAAGCAACATGACATAATGTAGACAAAATAAACTCAAGCAATATGATTAAACCCCATCGTTTTATCCTTAATGGCAACAATACAAATATGTACCTCGCTACCCCTTCTGTCACGAGGTGAGGACACCGCAAGATTGAACCCATTACAAAGCACCTCTCCCATTGAAGATAAATCAATCTAGTTGGCCAAACCAAACAGATAGATTAGAGAGAAATACTAAGCTATAACAATCATGCATAATAAAGTTTAGAAAAGACTCAATTACTTTCAGTGAATAATCTGATCATAAACCCACAATTCATCGGATTCCAACAAACACACTGCAAAAGAAGATTACATCGGATAGAACTCCATGGAGATCATGGAGAACTTTGTATTGAAGATCGGGGAGAAAGAACAAGCCATCTAGCTACTAGTTATGAATTTGTAGGTGAAAGGATCGATATAGTTGACTAGAGGGGGTGAATAGGCAACTAACAATTTTGAGCCTTTCTTTACCAAATTAAACTTTGCATCAAAGTAAGTTGTCTAGATATGCAACTAGGTGAGCAACCTATATGATGCAACAACAAGAAGCACACAAGCAAGCAAGGGATATAACACAATATAGCTTGCACAAGTAAAGGTGAGAGATAACCAAAAGCGGAACCGATGGAGACGAGGATGTGTTACCGAAGTTCCTTCCTTTTGAGGGGAAGTACGTCTCTGTTGGAGCGGTGTGGAGGAACAACGCTCCCCAAGAAGCCACTAGGGCCACTGTATTCTCCTCATGCCCTCACACAATGTGAGATGTCGTGATTCCACTATTGGTGCCCTTGGAGGCGGTGACCGAACCTTTACAAACAAGGTTGGGGCAATCTCCACAACTGAATTGGAGGCTCCCAACGAGACCACGAAGCTTCACCACAATGGACTATGGCTCCGCGGTGACCTCAACCATCTAGGGTGCTCAAACACCCAGGAGTAACAAGATCCGCAAGGGATTAGTGGGGGGAATCAAATTTCTCTTGGTGGAAGTGTAGATCGAGGCCTTCTCAACCAATCCCTAGAGAATCAACAAGTTTGATTGGCTAGGGAGAGAGATCGGATGAAAATGGAGCTTAGAGCATCAATGGATCTTAGAGATGGAAGAGGTAGTCAACTCGGAGAAGAAGACTCCCTTTTTATTCAAGGGACAAATCCAACCGTTATCCACTTAACCAGCCCGCAACATGCGGTACTACCGCACGAGCCAAGCGGTACTACCGCAAGGCATTGCAGTACTACCGCAAGGCGGTGCGGTACTACCGCACCCATGGCAGACACCAGTGAAGGCCCTTTTGCATAGCGGTACTACCGTGTGCCCTTGCGGTACTACCGCAAGGCAGGGCTTCACTGGGCTGGGAAGGCACGGATGAATAAAATTACATCCGTGTCTACTTCTACTGAGTTTAGATTGGTGCAAAAGTCTGACGGTACTACCGCATCCAGGGAGCGGTACTACCGCATAGGGCGCGGATGTAAAAAATTACATCCGCCCCTACTTCCACGCAAGAGCATTACTGGGCCAGAAGTCATGCTACTACCACGACCGCGGAGCGGTACTACCGCATCCCCACACGGTACTACCGTGAGCCTCTATGGTACTACCGCTCCCCTGAGCAGTAGTACCATACGCCACAGCACACTACCACTTGGAGTCGTTCATTTTGCAAAGACATGGATAACAGATTGGAGCTTCAAAGAGGCAAGGGGAAATTGGTGCAAAGGAACAGCCGTGTACATGATGATTCCACCCTAACCTTTCCGAAGCGACCCCCTCTTAATAGTATGGTGCTACCTCTTGAGCACTGCGTTGGATTTCCCCGAAGAGGAAAGGATGATGCAGCAAAGTAGCGTAAGTATTTCCCTCAGTTTTTGAGAACCAAGGTATCAATCCAGTAGGAGACCACGCACAAGTCCCTCATACCTACACAAAACGATAGCTCCTCGCAACCAACGCGATTAGGGGTTGTCAATCCCTTTACGGTCACTTATGAGAGTGAGATCTGATAGAGATGATAAATAATATTTTTGGTATTTTTAGTATATAGATGCAAAGTGAAAAGTAAAAGGCAAAGTAAAAACAAAGCAAGTAATAAAGTAATGGATATTTATATGATGAGAATAGACCCGGGGGGCATAGGTTTCACTAGTGGCTTCTCTCAAGAGCATAGATATTCTACGGTGGGTGAACAAATTACTGTTGAGCAATTGATAGAATTGAGCATAATTATGAGTATATCTAGGTATGATCATGTATATAGGAATCACGTCCAAGACAAGTAGATTGAAACAATTCTGCATGTACTACTATTACTCCACTCATCGACCGCTATCCAGCATGCATCTAGAGTATTAAGTTAAAAACAGAGTAACGCCTTAAGCAAGATGACATGATGTAGAGGGATAAATTCATGCAATATGATAAAAACCCCATCTTGTTATAGTTGATGGCAACAATACAATACGTGCCTTGTTGCCCCTTCTGTCACTGGGAAAGGACACCGCAAGATTGAACCCAAAGCTAAACACTTCTCCCATTGCAAGAACTACCAATCTAGTTCGCCAAACCAAACGGATAATTCGAAGAGACTTGCAAAGATAACTCAATCATACATAAAAGAATTCAGAGAAGATTCAAATATTATTCATAGACAAGCTGGATCATAAACCCACAATTCATCGGTCTCAACAAACACACCGCAAAAAGAAGATTACATCGAATATATCTCCACGAGAGAGGGGGAGAACATTGTATTGAGATCCAAAAAGAGAGAAGAAGCCATCTAGCTACTAGCTATGGACCCCGAAGGTCTGAAGTAAACTACTCACACTTCATCGGAGGGGCTATGGTGTTGATGTAGAAGCCCACCATGGTGGATGCCCCCTCCGGCGGAGCTCCGGAACAGGCCCCAAGATGGGATCTCGTGGATACAGAAGGTTGCGGCGGTGGAATTAGGTTTTTGGCTCCTCTTCTGATCGTTTGGGGACATGTAGGTATATATAGGAGGAAGGAGTACGTCGGTGGAGCAACAGGGGGCCCACGAGGCAGGGGGCGTGCCCTAGGGGGGGCGCGCCCCCACCCTCGTGACCGCCTCTTTTGTTCCTTGGAGCAGGGTCCAAGTCTCCTGGATCACGTTCGGTGAGAAAATCACGTTCCCGAAGGTTTCATTCCGTTTGGACTCCGTTTGATATTCTGTTTCTTTGAAACACTGAAATAGGCAAAAAAACAGCAATTCTGGGCTGGGCCTCCGGTTAATAGGTTAGTCCCAAAAATAATATAAAAGTGGAAAATAAAGCCCAACAAAGTCCAAAACAATAGATAAAGTAGCATGGAGCAATCAAAAATTATAGATACGTTGGAGACATATCAGGCATCCCCAAGCTTAATTCCTGCTCGTCCTCGAGTAGGTAAATGATAAAAAGAGAATTTTTGATGTGGAGTGATAGTTTGGCATAATTTCAATGTAAATCTTCTTAATTGTGGTATGAATATTCAGATCCGAAAGATTCAAGACAAAAGTTCATATTGACATAAAAATAATAATACTTCAAGCATACTAATCAAAGCAATCATGTCTTCTCAAAATAGCATGGCAAAAGAAAGTTCATCCCTACAAAATCATATAGTTAGGCTATGCTTCATTTTCGTCACACAAAGATGTTCCCAACTTCTATACCCCCGATGACAAGCCAAGCAATTGTTTCATACTTAAATAATCTCAAACTTTTTCAACCTTCACGCAATACATGAGTGTGAGCCATGGATATAGCACTATGGGTGGAATAGAATATGATGATGGGGATTGTGTGGAGAAGACAAAAAAGGAGAAAGTCTCACATTGACGAGGATAATCAACGGGCTATGGAGATGCCCATCAATTGATGTCAACATGAGGAGTAGGGATTGCCATGCAACGGATGCACTAGAGCTATGAATGCTCAACAAAAGAAAACTAGTGGGTGTGCATCCAACTTGCTTGCTCATGAAGACCTAGGGTATTTGAGGAAGCCCATCATAGGAATATACAAGCCAAGTTCTATAATGAAAAATTCCCACTAGTATAAAAAACAACTTATGAGACTCACTACATGAAGAACAAGGTGCTACTTTGAAGCACAATATATGAGACTCACTACATGAAGAACAAGGTGCTACTTTGAAGCACAAGTGTGGAAAAGAGATAGTAGCATTGCCCTTTTTCTTTATTTTCTTTTTTTCCTTTTTTTCTTTTTTGGGCCTTTTTTTGGCCTTTCTTTTTTTTATTTTTTATTATTTTTTGGGCAATGCTCTAATAATGATGATCATCACACTTCTATTGATTACAACATAAGGATTACAACTCGAAACTTAGAACAAGATATGACTCTATATGAATGCCTCCGGTGGTGTACCGGGATGGTGCAATGAATCAAGAGTGACATGTATGAAAAATAATGCTGGCTTTGCCACAAATACGATGTCAACTACATGATCATGCAATGGCAATATGAAAAAAGTAATGTATGTCATGAATATGATGATGGAAGTTGCATGGCAATATATCTCGGAATGGCTATGGAAATGCCATGATAGGTAGGTATGGTGGCTGTTTTGAGGAAGATATAAGGAGGTTTATGTGTGATAGAGCGTATCGTATCACGGGGTTTGGATGCACCGGCGAAGTTTGCACCAACTCTCAAGGTGAGAAAGGGCAATGCACGGAACCGAAGAGGCTAGCAAAGGCGGAAAGGTAAAAGTGCGTATATTCCATGGACTCAACATTAGTCAAAAGAACTCATATACTTATTGCAAAAATTTAGAAGTCATCAAAAATCAAGTACTACGTGCATGCTCCTAGGGGGATAGATTGGTAGGAAAAGACCATCGCTCGTCCCCGACCGCCACTCATAAGGATGCACAAGCCAGGTACACTTCATGTTTCAAATTTGTTACACAACTTTAACCATACGTGCATGCTACGGGACTTGCAAACTTCAACACAAGCATTTCTCAAATTCACAATTACTTAACTAGCATGACTTTGATATTATCACCTCCATATCTCAAAACAATTATCAAGCATCAAACTTATCTTAGTATTCAACGCACTCAAAAGAAAGTTTCACATATCTTGAATACCAAGTATATTAATATTAAGCAAATTACCATGCTATTAACGACTCTCAAAATAATCTAAGTGAAGCATAATAGATCAATAGTTTCTTTAAAACAAATCCACCACCGTGCTCTAAAAGATCTAAGTGAAGCACTAGAGCAAAAATTATCATGCTCAAAAGATATAAGTGAAGCACTATCAAGCTCAAAAGATATAAGTGAAGCACATAGAGTATTCTAGCAAATTCCAATTCATGTATGGCTCTCTCAAAAGGTGTGTACAGCAAGGATGATTGTGGTAGACTAACAAGCAAAGACGCAAATAATACAAGATGCTCCAAGCAAAACACATATCATGTGGTGAATAAAAATATAGCTCCAAGTAAATTACCGATGGAAGTAGACAAAAGAGGGGATGCCTTCCGGGGCATCCCCAAGCTTTGACTTTTTAGTGTCCTTGGATTATCTTGGGGGTGTCATGGGCATCCCCAAGCTTAGGCTCTTGCCACTCCTTGTTCCATAATCCATCAAAAGAATTCACCCAAAACTTGAAAACTTCACAACACAAAACTCAATAGAAATCTCGTGAGCTCCGTTAGAGAAAGAAAACAAAAGACTACTTTAAGGTACTATAATGAACTCATTCTTTATTTATAATGGTGTTAAAACTACTGTATTCCAACTTCTTTATGGATTATAAACTATTTTACTAGCCATAGATTCATCAAAATAAGCAAACAACACACGCAAAACAGAATCTGTCAAAAACAGAACAGTCTGTAGTAATCTGTAACTAACACAAACTTCTGGAACTCTAAAAATCCTACCAAAATAGGAAGTCCTGGACAATTTGTTTATTGAACAGAATCAAATGAATCAACCCAAAAGCACGTTTCTATGATTTAACAAAATTATATTCGTGCGTGCAAAGTTTCTGTTTTTTCAGCAGAATCAAATCAACTATCATCGTAGGTTATCCTATAGGTTCTACTTGGCACAAACACTAATTAAAACATAAAACCACATCCAAACAGAGGCTAGATGGATTATTTATTTCTAAATAGAAGCAAAAACAAAAAATAAAAAATAAAATTGGGTTGCCTCCCAACAAGCGCTATCGTTTAACGCCCCTAGCTAGGCATAAAAGCAAGGATAGATCTAGGTAGTGTCGTAGTAATAAGATAGATCGGTGAAACTCATTTCATATTCTCTACGTTCGTGTCAGGACCCCGATCCAATGCCACACCGATCTAGCATGTAACACATCATATCACTTTGCGGCCTCACGCACGGTATTCACACGGGTGCCACCTTACCTGGCCCGGGACCGTTTGCGCCTTTTGGCTCACGTATATGATAGTGCCGCTAGCATCCATATGACAAAGAACCCGGGCTGACATGGCTAGTCGTGAACCCAAAGTGGCACTAACTTACAGGGACAGGCATCCATGACCCAACATCGAACGTGTCGGTCATCAGCGAGTGAATCCAGGCTGTAGCACTGGGCTAGCAGGACTCCGGTATTCATCGCGTGACATTTCCCCGAAGGGACAGACACAAGAACGAAGAAGGACACATGCCGGCCAGCCTAAGTGTTCTGGAGCAGTAGCAAGCTACCATGGCTCAGTGGAAACACTAGGAGACATTTCCCGGTAAGAGAGGCTACTAAGGATAAACAACTAGATAGTCAGATCCCACACATATCAAGCATTTCAATAACATACACACAATATGCTCGATATGTGCAAATACAACATGGCATCACAACATGACTCTAAAACTCAAGTATTTTATCCAATAGGCTCCGAGGAGCGAGATATTACAAACATGGGTCTCATGACCCAACACTCAGAGCATACAAGTCAAAGCACAAGCAGAAGCTTAACATGTCTGAGTATAGACATCTACAAATGGAAAAGGCTGAGAAGCCTGACTATCTACCAGATCCTGCCGAGGGCACAAGATCGTAGCTGAGGTAACAAGCTAAACATCGAAGTCCACGCGGTACTACTAGCGAGACTGAAGTCTCTCTGCAAAAACATAAATTAAGCAACGTGAGTACAAATGTACCCAGCAAGACTTACATCAGATCTAACTACATATGCATCATTATCAACAAAGGGGATGGTGGGGTTTAACTGCAGCAAGCCAGCTTTGACTCGGTGGCTATCCTGAACTACGACTGCAATGTAACTTTTTGAGGTGGCGCACACGAGTCCACATATTCACCATATCAATACACCACTATGGATCCGCTCCCGTCTCCCTACGAGAACGCCATCCATAGCACTCACGCTTATCTTGCGTATTTTAGAGTATCCACTTTCACTTGTCTATGAACTGTACAGGCAACCCAGAAGTCCTTTACCGCGGACACGGCTATTCGAATAGATAATGTTAACCCTGCAGGGGTGTACTTCTTCACACACGCTCTCACCACTTACCGTCGTTTACACGACATGTACTCGGCAACCTTCAAGCGGAAGCCCAGCGAGGGTGTCGGCCACGACCTGACTAACCACACAAGTCTCTAGTCCAGGTTTATCGCCTATTCGGGTTCCATCCGCAAGGAGATCCGGCCGGGGTGTCGCTCACGGCCCCAAACGATGTGTGCAGGGTTCCCAAGTCCACCATCCGGGTGCCACTTGGTACACCGGGCCACTATGCCTAGTCTGTCCCAAGCCCACCTATACCGGGTGCTACTTGGTAGACTACTAACACTACCTACAAACACCAGAAACTAGTTGCAACTCGTGGACAGAGATCAAGTTGATTAATAAGTCGAGAGAGCTTGGAGCGCCCGGAGCCCAATGTGTGGTAGTAGCTGTTCATGGATCACAAACACAGAACTCAGTTCCTAAGGACGGCTTCAATGAGACAACCCACCATGTACTCCTACATGGCCTCTCATCGCTACCTTTACCAAATCGTGTTCACACACTTAGCTCTCAACAGTAGGACATGTTCACCACATTCCAATTCATCCCAGATGAATCAGACTTGACACAACTCTAAGCAGTAGCAGGCATGACAAACAAGCATGAATGAGTAGGCACATCAGGGCTCAAACAACTCCTACTCATGCTAGTGGGTTTCACCTATTTACTGTGGCAATGACAAGTCATGCAGAGGATAAAGGGGTTCAACTACCGCAGCAAGTAACAGTTGTATCGTTGTTGTCCTAATGCAGTAAAATAGAGCAGGAGCGAGAGAGTGGGATTGTATCGGAATGAACAAGGGGGGTTTGCTTGCCTGGCACTCCTGAAGATAATATAGTTCTTCATTGGTGTCATCAAACTCATCGTCGAATCACGTCTATCGAAAGGGAACAACCACCAACAAACAAGAAGAAACACAATCAATGTCAATGCAACAAAATGATGCATGAATGTGACATGGCAATATGTTGTTGATTGGCCTAATGCAACTAGCAATAAGTTAAATGGAGTTGGTTTGAACACTAGGTTCAAATTCAAACTCCATATGTGCTTTCTTAAATGCCATTTAATTGAAATGTCCTAAACAGCAACTTTAAGTTGTTCCAACATGCATGAAAATGGTACAGATGGATAGATTGGATTTTTCTGATCATTTTTCATATATAACTTGTTTGATTTGGAGCTACGGTTGATTTTCTATGATTTTTAGAAGTTTTGGCTATTTTTTGGAATTTCCTGTATAAGAATAAATCCAGAAAAGAGTTACTGCATCAGCACTGCGTCACTGTGATGTCAGCAGGTCAACGGGGTGGTTCAGGTCAAACTGACCTGTGGGGTCCACTGGTTAGTGTCACGTTGCTCATTAGGGTCACTTACGTGTGGGTCCAGTCAATGGCCACGTCAGCACAGTCAACTCTGACTGGTGGGTCCCGCGTGATTAAACTAATCTAAACAAAAGTTTAAGCCGTGGTTAGTTAAGGCGTGGGGCCCTTATGTCAGTGAGAGAGGGGCTAATTAGTAGGGTCATTAGCACTAACTAATCTACCTTGTCACCGGATTAACTCCGGCAATAACCGGAGCGCGGCGGCGATGCCCGTCCGGCCAACTCCGGCATCGGGCGGACGCGCGGCTGGTCTCGTTGGAACGGCCGCGACGCGGCGCGTCCAGCGGTGACTGCAGCTATGGCTGGGGTGGCCGGTAGCGGCAACTGCGGCGAGCGAGGCGGTGGCCGGAGCTCGGACAAGCGCGGGTTCGGAGTTCTGGTGCACGGAAGGTCCAGCTGGTGGTCGGGGTCATCTCCTGGGAGCAAACCGAGTACTATGACGCGCCCAGGCACGAGCTACGGCGTCTGCAGCCACGACGGCGACATGGCCGGTGGCGGTGAGCTTCGGCCTCGGTCGAAAGGGCGGCTACGGTGATCAAGAGGCATGGGGAGGAGGGGAAAACGACGGAGGAGCTCACAGCGGTTGCAGCACGCGTCTCAGAGGGCTCGTAGGAGGCCGGACGATGTCGGGGCGTTGCCGGCGATCTGGGGAGCCGAGGTTGAAGACGATGGCGTCGACAGTGTTCGGGGGCGCCCGGCATTGAGTATCTCATCGAGGAGGTCGAGGACGACACGCAGAAGCTCGGAGACTCATCGGTGAGGCGTGTAGTTGCCGGTGGCCGCGGTAACGGTGTGCAGCGGCGACGGCGTGTTCGGTGGGGCTGCGGAGAGGGAGCTAGAGTAGAGGGAGAGAGCTCCAGAGTGAGGGGAGAGGCAGAGGGGGTCGAGGCCGTTCCTGTGGAGCAGAGATAGGGCGAGGGGGAAGCAGGAGGTGGAAGAATGAGGTGGAGCATCGGGCGCGTGCGCGTCGACATGCCTCTGCCTACTGGCAGAGGTTGAAGACGGTAGGGCTCCTGGTGGGCTGGCCAACAGTGCCAGGCCAGTGGGCTGGGCCGGCCACTTGGGCCGCCAGGTGGGTTGCGCAGGTAAGCCAGTAGGTCTCTCTCTCTCTCTCTCTCTCTCTCTCTCTTTGTTAATGTTTTTCTATTTCTCTGTAACTTCTAGGCTTTATTAAAAATACCAGGACGTTTCCAAAAATCCTGAAAATAATTGTGGGCTCTGATTGGAATATTTCCAACAGCCATCACTTAAGTTCAGAATTATTTGGACATTTAAAATATTATATAGCATTTAATTGTCCAAATTCAAATACGTATGAATTAACTCCAAAATCCAGAAATGTCCTAGAAATGTGTGCATAATTTTTGGAAGAAGTTTTCACCCATTTCAAAATTGATGAACTTTTCTAAAGACCATTTTGGGTAGATGGAAAATATTTAATTTGACCCTAGTTGGATTAAGGGGGAGCTGGGGGTTTCTGTCATCCCCATTTCAGGTTTAAATGAAATTTGAACATGATGCAGCAACCAAGCTAGTCCAAGTGCATAGCAAGGCTAGGGACGTGACAACTCACCCCCACTAAGGAAGAATCTCGTCCGGAGATTCCAGCGTAGGGTAAGAAGAAAAGGGGGATGCAACTAACGCAATCTTCACAATCCAGGGTGCACCTCGTAAGAACGTTGATTTGATCACCATCATTGTCTTTATGCCTTGCTCTGAGAACTTTAACCAACATGACAAAGAAAGGGAAGGGAAAACTCTAGAAAGATCGATCTTCTCGGAGATCGAACAACTCAGGATCAACTCCCAGAATGAGACATAGCAACATCTCTCAAGCTAAGACACGGAGCATAAAACTAGAATGATGGTGTAAGACAGATGATGAAGGTTCAGTAGGTAGGCAACAATTCCACACTTAAATAAGATGGTGCATAGTTTTCAAAGTAGCGAGGAAGTAATTGCCATGATTCCATAACGGGGCACCTTAGGGAAGGTAACTTGTAGAAATATTCCCTTAAAGTGGCAAAAGAATTACTTGTGATACTGAGATCATTGGAACTCTTTATACCAGCCCAAGGCAATCACAAACGATCATTTGAAGGAGTTCGAAAGGATGACATACTCGGACTAGAATGAAAGATGTGGACTACCTTATTGAAGACAATGTAAGGGATGATTTTTCTTATCATCGGGAATGGATGGAACCCATGGTAGGACCACTTTGAAGATGATCCTGAATGAGAATTACTAAGGAGGCAGCCCATAGTGAAATGGCACAAAGACGGTGCAAGCTAGGAACAAAATGCAAATGTTGGAATGTTCCAACCATCATATCTGCCTGAGATTCAAATCTGGTTAGAAACAGGATACTCCAGACTCACATGTCTGAAAAGAAGAGTTGCAACACAAGTCGACGAGATAACATTGCGAGACTCTCGGGAGATGAACTACGATAGCAAGCTCCAGAACATGAGCAGGTTTTGCTACACACCTGTGAGCACACTGTCCTAGACAAGCATGACCACGTGGCAGTCTTATAATAAAACACTACCGAGTTCAGGTGGGGAACCATAATCGAGGATATTGAAGTCCTTGCATAAGGCATGCTCTTAAGAAGGAACTTCCTTTCCTTGAACAAATCAACCAGTGGCTTGTTGTGCTAGGGGATACATATGGAATGAAGATGATCAGTCTATCATACCATAGAATAATTTGCACATGCATGACTGACTTGGGATGATTCCAGAGGAGCAAAAACAAACTTTCTCGAATTCACGGCGGCAACTTACATCAAATGCACGTGAGTCAAAGGAAGTCATTTCTTTCATCCAAACATATCCTTCATGAACGGAACACGAAGATAATGCTTACACAAGTTTCCAACACTAGCTAGATGTTCAACACAAATCATGGAGGAGACAAAATGTTGCTGATGGGCTCAACAACAACTCATCGGAATTTCCATATCACTGGACTTCCACCGTTATGTGAACAATGTGATAGTATTGGTCAGACCAAAGGATGTAATGGTGTATGCTTGAGGAATCAACCACGAGTAAGACAACATTACGAATATCGTTGGTTCTGATTTGATTTGAGGATAGCCCACACTCAAATCAAAGTTTGACAAGACAACAGATCCAACAACTGATCACGAGGACCAATAGATGAGAATATCATCTTTCTTCAACACACACACACACACAAGGATATCCCTTTGGAATGAACTGAGTCGGACAAGCTTTTATCTTCCAACTCTCCAAGTTGTTGTTTAGCTTATCCAACTAGCTCAGGGTATCCAACACGGATTCTTGGAGAAAGGGTGGTTTCGAAAACCAACTTGGTCACGAGCTCAACATAGCGGTCAAGTGACAACCTGGTGATACTTCCGAGAAGATATTCGGAAAATCATGAACCACCGATATGTTACTAAACTCGAGAACAATCTTGCTTTTCAGGGCAAGACGATATGATCAAATAAGCAAGGATTGGCACTATCCTAGCTCATTGATTAGAGAGTGCACTGGAAATAAGGACTAGGTAGCACGATCAACCTTAGGATGATGACTCAAGAACGAATACGCTAAGAATGAAATTATTGTCCTTTAACTACCAAGCAACAAGGTTGCTAGGAGTATTGATTTCACACATCACGATTCACTTGTCGACATTCCGGTTGCAACAACACGGGAACTAAGAAATGAATAATGATGGAGAGAGTATCACTGTATCAAGAGTTCATAGGATGGTGTGCAATTCCCATGATATTCTTGATATAAAGATGGTAATACTCCAAGGTGGAGCAGAACAAAAGCTGGATTAGTATTTGATCTGCGGAGCACAACTGCTTTGTCCCAATCCTGGATATGGATGAGGTACTGGAGTTTGTTTCTCCAAGTCATTCCGGATAGAATGGCTTGACGAACCACAAGGTAATAGGCATCGATGAACGAATGCACGCATACCCTTGACTATCAAATGATAAACGGGGTCAGAACACAACTAAAGAGAACAACTCAAAGGAACATATAATTTTCTGAGTTGTGGATGCATAGATTAGTATGTCGAGCGAAGCTCAACATTTCTTCCGGATAACCCATGCGGAAAGGTAGAACTGGCAGATTCACAATTATGAATGGAGAACTCCTCAATAGTACTCTGATTGTGATCCTTCGATTCAGCGAGGAACTTCTGCCATAAGCGGTTCATAGTATTTGGAAGAAGGAAATACCACAGACCTCGAGGACTATCGCAAAGTTACTAATATCCTAAAGGAACTAGCAAACACTATCAACAGGAGGTAAGTAGGGTGAATCTCGGGTTCAAGAACCCAGGAATAGAATACCTACTAACTAAATGGCATCACGGGATGCTTTCGAGAATAATGGCCAGGATCATCACACTGGAACACAAAACATGGCTAGATTACTAGGTGATACTCTAGACATCTAGGGTCATAATAATAGCTCCAACATATACGTCGAGGCAATAGAGTACCTCAACTCACCGTTTAGTGTGGTTAACCTGGCCAGAAAGGTCAACGAAAACAGAGGGAAAGGATTTTGCAATTGCATCCAATTATTTAGAAACCTGGGATGACTCGGACAACATAACGGCTGTAAATGCTCAAAATGATTTGAGACATCCTGCAAAATGGTGGCATAATCACTCGATCGTCACAAAATGAAGGTTCTGAGACCAACTATGAACACACGGAAGTAGAGGAGACTGAACTGAGGCTTGAAATCCATCAATCCTATAAGTCTACGGATTAATAACACGTGATCCTAATAGACAGAAGAGAAAGCCTAGTTCCTTAACCCCGTAGGAAAGACAAGATGACTCAGATCAGAAGGGCATAAAGTATAAGGAGTAAAAAGAGCCTTACGTTCCATCCCACAATCAATTCCCTTATATAACTAAAGAATTTCTAGACTCAACTTCGACCAGTTTGGCTTGGTAATCCTATAGGCAGTCAAGCTCTGATACCAAAGCTGTCAGGACCCCGATCCAATGTCACACCGATCTAGCATGTAACACATCATATCACTTTGCGGCCTCACGCACGGTATTCACACGGGTGCCACCTTACCTGGCCCGGGACCGTTTGCGTCTTTTGGCTCACGTATATGATAGTGCCGCTAGCATCCATATGACAAAGAACCCGGGCTGACATGGCTAGTCGTGAACCCAAAGTGGCACTAACTTACAGGGACAGGCATCCATGACCCAACATCGAACGTGTCGGTCATCAGCGAGTGAATCCAGGCTGTAGCACTAGGCAATGGGGACTTTCAAGTTCATATGCATAAATTGCCTTTCAAGTTCAATGATAAGCATGGCAATGGCGTCCGCAAGACTACCAGTTCTATGAAGAATAGAACTGCCCATAGAGGGCAAAGCACCGGCACAAGTAAAGAAATCTTGAATAACTCCTTTTCCAATAATATTACCACTACCGATTCGGAATCTTTTTGTATGATAGGTAGGGGATTCTTCAGCAGGAGCTTCAGAATTTTCCGTGATATTATTATCGCCCATGTCGGCAATAATTTCCCCAATTTTAGACATAACGACAAGCAAGCAAACTAACACACAAGCAAACAGAAAGGCAATGGAAAAAGGCAAACGGGAAAAAGAGGAGGAGATTGGGAAAGAGAGGGCGAATAAAACGGCAAGGGTGAAGTGGGGGAGAGGAAAATGAGAGGCAAATGGCAAATAATGTAATGCGAGAGATAGGGATTGTGATGGGTACTTGGTATGGTTGACTTGCTCTTGCGTGAGCCTCCCCGGCAACGGCGCCAGAAATTCTTCTTGCTACCTCTTGAGCACTGCGTTGGATTTCCCTGAAGAGGAGAGGATGATGCAGCAATGTAGCGTAAGTATTTCCCTCAGTTTTTGAGAACCAAGGTATCTACCTACACAAAACGATAGCTCCTCGCAACCTATGCGATTAGGGGTTGTCAATCCCTTCACGGTCACTTACGAGAGTGAGATCTAATAGAGATCATAAATAATATTTTTGGTATTTTTAGTATATAGATGCAAAGTGAAAAGTAAAAGGCAAAGTAAAAACAAAGCAAGTAATAAAGTAATGGAGATTGATATGATGAGAATAGACCCAGGGGCCATAGGTTTCACTAGTGGCTTCTCTCAAGAGCATAGATAATCTACGGTGGGTGAACAAATTACTGTTGAGCAATTGATAGAATTGAGCATAATTATGAGTATATCTAGGTATTATCATGTATATAGGCATCACGTCCAAGACAAGTAGATCGAAACGATTCTGCATGTACTACTATTACTCCACTCATCGACCGCTATCCAGCATGCATCTAGAGTATTAAGTTAACAACAGAGTAACGCCTTAAGCAAGATGACATGATGTAGAGGTATAAATTCATGCAATATGATAAAAACCCATCTTGTTATCCTCGATGGCAACAATACAATACGTGCCTTGCTGCCCCTTCTGTCACTGGGAAAGGACACCGCAAGATTGAACCCAAAGCTAAACACTTCTCCCATTGCAAGAACTACCAATCTAGTTGGCCAAACCAAATGGATAATTCGAAGAGACTTGCAAAGATAACTCAATCATACATAAAAGAATTCAGATAAGATTCAAATATTATTCATAGATAAGCTGGATCATAAACCCACAATTAATCGGTCTCAACAAACACACCGCAAAAAGAAGATTACATCAAATAGATCTCCACGAGAGAGGGGGAGAACATTGTATTGAGATCCAAAAAGAGAGAAGAATCTATCTAGATACTAGCTATGGACCCAAAGGTCTGAAGTAAACTACTCACACTTCATCGGAGGGGCTATGGTGTTGATGTAGAAGCCCTCCATGGTGGATGCCCCCTCTGGCGGAGCTCCGGAACAGGCCCCAAGATGGGATATCGTGGATACAGAAGGTTGCGGCGGTGGAATTAGGTTTTTGGCTCCTCTTCTGGTCGTTTGGGGATACGTAGGTATATATAGGAGGAAGGAGTACGTCGGTGGAGCAACAGGGGGCCCACGAGGCAGGGGGCGCGCCCTGGGGGGGGCGCCCCCACCCTCATGACCGCCTTTTTTGTTCCTTGGAGCAGGGTCCAAGTCTCCTGGATCACGTTCGGTGAGAAAATCACGTTCCCGAAGGTTTCATTCCGTTTGGACTCCGTTTGATATTCCGTTTCTTCGAAACACTGAAATAGGCAAAAAACAGCAATTCTGGGTTGGGCCTCCGATTAATAGGTTAGTCCCAAAAATAATATAAAAGTGGAAAATAAAGCCCAATAAAGTCCAAAACAATAGATAAAGTAGCATGGAGCAATCAAAAATTATAGATACATTGGAGACGTATCATACGGCTTTCCTAGGACTCAAATCCACCAAAAGAAAACATAGAAAAACGGGGTCTTCACTAGGCTCCGAGGGGCATCAAATCGTCTTGTGCCTAAACATGAGATATCTGAAATGCTCAACGCACACAATTAGTCCGCAAAAGCATTGTCATCAATCACCAAAACCACATAGGGTGAAATATGCCCTTACAATCTCCCCCTTTTTGGTGGATTGATGACAATACGGGATTTGCACATAAGAGTAGACAAATGAATATAAGCAAACCCAACATTTACAAAATACGGACAGGCTCCCCCTAGATGTGTGCACTCTGTATGAATGCTTTGGACTGCACAGCACACATACTAGGATCAACACTCCCCCTGTATTTTATAGACAAGGCATACCTTGCAACAATATAGCTAACTCTAAGCATGGAGGCAAAGCAATGAATATGAGCATAAAGAGAAGGGCACAAGATAGCATAGGCTCATGAACTACTAAGCAAAGAAGACAATAAGATACGCTAGAGTGCATATGTCTTACACCATGTGATAGGATACCAGGTCTTACACGCACAAACTCAACCAAAGCAACACAAACGAAGTTCCAACAAAACGAAAGCAAAGACACGAACGAAAGCAAATCCTACGCTCTCTCCCCCTTTGGCATCGAGACACCAAAAAGGGCGGAGAGGACACCTACGACATAGGTGGTAGCATCCTCTGTAAAGGTCACTCCTCATGCTCCTCATCAGACTCTGCAGCTGGAATGGTCTCCTCCTCAGACTCGGTCCACTGATATCCCTGCTTGGCTATCTAGTCAGCCTCCGGAGTGATGTTCACATCGGACCCACGCTCCACAATCTCGCCAAAGGTCCTCAAGATCCTCTTGTCGCGCTAGCGACTCTCCTTGGAAGCAACATGGGCCTTGTATTGCCCCTTCGCCTACATGCATAACAGGGTCTTCATCTTGGCCTTCAGCTTCTTAGCCCATGAGGGCTCAGTGAAAGGAGGGGCGTACCCCTCAGAACTGTCCTCAGCCTCCTCCTCCTCCTCAGCCTCATCCTCATCCACATTCATCCTAGCAGCCTCATCCTAAGCCCTAGTGGTAGTGTTGGCCCACTTGTTCTTCAAACGCAGCTTGATAGGCTCATGGCGGATCCAGTTGGGTGCAGAGAAGTCTTTCTCTGGAAACATCTTGTCCCAAGTCTTCGCGATCAGGTGGTGCAGGTAAGGACCATAGATGGGAACTTTGCGATTGAAAACCGCAAACCTGAGCTCAGTCCACATGATGTGAGAAATGTCTAGAGGCTGGGCAGCAGTCCGACGCGCCTCCTCGCATAGAAGCATCATATCCACAAGGTAAGCATGCACCTTATCTTTGTCACCGACGCGAGGAAAGAGAGTGTTGCGGAAGATTCGGTGCATGACATCGAGGAAGGGGTTGAGCACCCAAGACTGAGCGCCATTGGGAAGCTTCTTCTCCACCATAAAAGGCAACAACTTGTCCTTGTTGGCTGACTCGGCGTTGCCGTGAGGGCGGGCGCCAACGGGCACATCAGGTCCATCATCATGGACATTCAGCAGCGTCATGAATTCCTTCCAAGTGGTAGTCAGCTTCTTCCCATTGGTCATCCAAGACAAAGAGCGCTCCCGATCCGTGTGAAAGTGGACGGAGGCAAAGAACTATGCCACGAGCTCTGGGTCAAAGTCCATATGGAAGGTGATGAAATCCTCAATGCCGAACTTCTCCACCAAGTCAAGTGCATCACCAAAGTAGTCCTGGTGCTTCCTCAGATGATTCATATCAATCAACTGCATTGGGACATAGAGGTTGTGCTTGGACCTGATCACGTCAATGTATATGAGATTCCGCTGCTTGGTCCAGAACAACTCATTCCCTCGGACATTCTCATGAGGGTTCACACAGGGATTGATGCGCCTTCGAACGATGAACTCAGACAGAGGCATCTCATCCATGCCAAGAGCTGGCTCCTTGTACCTATTGGCAGGCTTCTTGACATTGCAGTGTTAGGTATTGGAACCCTCTGGTGCCTCTTGATTGCGCAGACGCTTCGAGCTTGTGTCACGGCTTGGGTTCGAACGACGGACATTGGAGCCACCACCTATGACACACAACACAAGAACACATGAGAGAAACGAGAAGGATTAATGCAAAGACCACACCCAAAACAAGCGAAACAAGTAGACATAAGATTGGGAAGTTGCAACACGGTAGCTTTGAGGTCAACGGAAGTTCCTCACCCCAAAGCGGAAGTAAAAATTTACTTCGGCTCCAGCCGCGGTAGTATCGCACTGGGATGGCACGGTAGTACCATGCTCGGAGCGGAAGTAAAAATTTACTTCCGTGCCCCAAGCGGTAGTACCGCCCCATAGGAGCAGTAGTACTGCGCGAGACAAATGCGGCCGGAGCGGTAGTAGCGCATGGGAGGTGTGGTAGTACCGCTCGGAATCAATTTGGCACCACACGGATCTAGGCACATCCGCAACATTGGATCGGTACTACGGTTGATCAAAACTACAGTGTGGCAACATTCCAAATAGCATATCTACTGCACTACAACTCTCCTACATCCTTCTCTTGCACAGATTTGGCCAAAAATCTCAAGAATAATATGCATCTCCCCGAAAACCTAGAAGCAAAACTACGAGGCAAAGAGAGAGGGATTCAGGGAGAAACCTTGTTCATGGCAAGAGGATGAGGTGGGGAACAATCCCACCGATCGGAATGCGAGGAGAGCGGCCGGAGACAGAGATCCGGCGAGGTCCTCCGGCGCTGTTCTTGGGCATGAGAGAGAGACAAACGGGGTGGGGAAACAGGGTTGAATGGCTATGGGGGAGTTGAAACTCCCCCTGCCCGTACTTGACCCCCACCCGCTCGTGACTGAGCGGTAGTACCGCGGGTCATCGCGGTAGTACCGCCCGGGAGGAAGTACCACAACCAGGGCAGTAGTACCGCTCTTCCAGCGGCAGTAAAAAATTACTGCCGCAATGGAAGCGGTAGTACTGTGCTCTTCTCCTGTGGTAGTACCGTGGCACGCCGCGGTAGTACCGTAGACCCAAGAAAGTGCTCGTTTTGAAAAAGATAAACATTGTCTTTGCAAAAACACCTCCAAGCGACCGAACACGCAACCACACACACCCACGAGGCAACGCAGACACAACCACGATACAACAAGAAGGCAAAAGACAACAAGGAATAGGCACAAGCAACAACCTCTCAAAAGGAGAGGGTGGTGGCCGAAGCCACCTATGTTTGAGTCAATTGGTATGGCACCGCAAAGAATTATCCTTGGGCCCATGACCAAAACTCGTCTTTGAAGCACATGTACCATCAACAATGGCTAATGTGAAAGAGTTGATCAATTTATGCATAATGGGGGGAGGGAGAGTTCATTGAGAGAACAACACTCCCCCTATGTCCATGCCTACGCCTAAACAAGATATCAAGTTGAGTATGGTGGGGTGTGCAAGGGTTCAAGCTACATTGCTCGAATCAATGATATTTAGCTCATGCCTTAACTCGCGAAATCTTGCTTCATCCAAGGGCTTCGTGAAAATACATGCAAGGTTATCATGAGTGTTGACATACTTGAGCTTGATCTCCCCTCGCCTAATGTGATCCTGGATGAAGTGATACCGAATCTCAATATGCTTCGTCTTGAAGTGTTGCACCGGGTTGAGAGAGATCTTGATGGTACTTTCATTGTCACACCAAAGAGGCACTTTGTCACAAGTGACACCGTAATCCTTCAAAGTTTGCCTCATCCATAGAAGTTGAGCACAACAACTCCCGACAGCCACATACTCTGCTTCGGTGGATGAGAGAGACACACAACTTTGCTTCCTGGAAGACCAACTCACCAAAGAGCAACCAAGAATTGGCACCCTCTGGAGGTGGACTTCCTATCCACTTTGTCTCCCACCCAATCTGAGTCTGAGTAGCCCAAAATATTGAAGTTGGCTCCTCTTGGATACCATAAGCCAAAGTTTGGGGTATGAGCCAAATATCGAAAGATTCGCTTGACCGCCACATAGTGACTTTCCTTAGGTGCGGCTTGAAACCATGCACAAATTCCCACACTCAACATGATATCCGGTATAGATGCACAAAGGTGAAGCAAGGAGCCAATCATGGAGCGATATACCTTTTGATCCACCGCTTTACCATTGGGATCTATGTCAAGTTGGCATTTGACGGGCATTGGAGTGGAGGCCGGCTTGAAATCACTTAGCTTGAATCTCTTGAGCATGTCTTGAGTGTATTTTGCTTGGTTGATGAAGGTGCCTTCTCTTCCTTGCTTGATTTTGAACCCGAGAAAGAACTTCAACTCTTCCATCATGGACATCTTGAACTTTGAGGTCATGAGAGCGGCAAATTCCTCATTGAAAGCTTTCTTAGGGGAACCAAAGATAATGTCATCAACATATAGTTGGCATACAAACATTTAACCTTCTTAGTAAAAAGAGTGGGGTCGATTTTCCCAATTTCGAACCCACGATCTTGCAACAACTCGGTAAAATGCTCATACCACACATGTGAGGCTTGTTTAAGGCCATAGAGTGCCTTGTCGAGTTGGTACACATGATCGGGGAAATAGGGATCCTCGAACCCCGGGGGTTGTTTGACATACACCAACTCATTAATAGGACCATTAAGAAAAGCACTCTTCACATCCATTTGTTGCAACTTGAAATTATGATGAGAAGCATAAGCAGTCAACAAACGAATAGATTCAAGGCGAGCAACAGGAGCAAAGGTTTCACCGTAGTCGATACCCTCGACTTGGGAGTAGCCTTGTGCCACCAAACGAGCCTTGTTGCGAACAATGATCCCATGAGAATCTTGCTTGTTCTTGAATATCCACTTGGTTCCAATGACATTATGATTCCCCGTTGGCTTTGGCACCAATCTCCACACTTGGTTGTGCTCGAAGTTGTTGAGTTCTTCATGCATGGCATTGAGCCAATCCGGATCCTCGAGCGCCTCATAGACCTTTTGGGGTTCGACACAAGAAACAAACACGTGATGTTCACAATAGTTTGCTAATTTCTTACGACTACTTACTGAAAGTGCGTTAAGTCGACTAGAGGGGGGTGAATAGGTGATTTTTACAAATTTTTCACTGAGGAATTTCAGGGTGAGGAAATTCCTAAGTCACGAACAACTAGCAGCGGAATAAGTACTCAGGTATAAGCATAACGGAGCAATAGCATAGTCATCATGATGAAATGAAAACAAACACAAAGTACAAAAAGCGTAAATACAGGATAAGCAGGCTGAAGACAATGTGAATGAAGAAATTGGATTGAGGAAATAGAGAAAGTCTTCAGTCAAAGTCTTCAAACAGTAATGATCAGGTTCATCAACACATGAATGAGGAAATGAAAGGGTTGAGGAAATAGAACCAGTAGGCTTGGTGAAGACAATGATTTGGTAGACCAGTTCCAACTGCTGTAACAGTTGTACGTCTGGTTGTGCGGCTGAGTATTTAAACTCGAGGACACACAGACCCGGACACACAGTCCTCATCGTATTCTCCTTGAGCTAAGATCACACGGACCTCACCCAACACTCGTGGTAAGTCTTCACATGTGACTTCCAAAACTTCACAGACTTGGTCACTCGGTAATCCACAATTCCTCTTGGATGCTCAGACCATGATGCCTAACCGTCTGGAGGATACACAGTCCTCAAAGGTAACAAGCGTTGGTTCCACACAGGAACAATCTCTTTAGTGATGCTCAATCACTTTGGGGTTTTAGGTGTTTGGGTTTGGGATTTGAGTTTTCCTCACTTGATGATTTTCGCTCAAAGTCCTCGGAGGATGGGATGCTCTCAATTGACAAGTGTCAGTTTCTCTTGGAGCAGCCAACCAGCTAGTGGTTGTAAGGGCGGATATTTATAGCCTAGGGAGCAGCCCGACATGATAAGACATAAATGCCCTTCAATGATATGACCGTTAGGTGGTAGGATATTTTGGACAGCTGGCGCGTAGCGCAGCAACGGTCAGATTTGAGGTTCGAATTCCTCAGGGCTATCATGGTCCTCACTGTGTAGGCAATCCGCACTAGTGAATTCCTAACTCCTCAGTCAGAACAAATTCCTTAGAGACCAGAAGATCTTCGTCTCTGTCACTAAAGAAATTGACTAAACTGATATGAGATTTCCAATGGCTTCACTCGAAAGGATTGGGTAGGTGTAGGATTTTGAGATGAGCATCACTTGGAAATCAGTTTCCTTAGTATTACCTCGACCCCCTTTAACAGTACGACGTTTCCTATGACTCAAGAAAGAGAAAATGAAACTATGAAAATAGAAGTCCTCACGCTTCATAATCCTCGCATGAATATCCAAGTCTTCAAGGTCACACCAATTTCTTCACTTTCAAAGTCTTCAGCTGAAGACATTCATTTTTAGGGGTCGACTTACACTGTAAATATCAAACTCCTCATCGACTTATAGAGCATGTGTACACTCACAAACATATTAGTCCCTTAACCTATAAGTCTTTAATACACCAAAATCACTAAGGGGCACTAGATGCACTTACACTTACCCCCTTTCTTAGGCTTCCAAGCACGTTCTTCATGAGATGACCTTTGGTTGTGAGCTTGGATGCAATCTTAGCGGCACGATGCTCTAATTCCTCCTCAGGTGTGAAAAGAGGAGTGGAAGCTTGATCATCTTGAGCTTGCTCTTGATCTTGAACTTGCTCGAAAGGGAGAACTCGACCTTGGGCATCACTTGGTGGATCACCACCATCTTGAGGTTGATCTTGCCCTTGATATTGTTCACTTGGTTGAGGGCCTTCACTTTGTTCTTCAGGAGCGTGTGGGTCTTGGTCGGTGATGGCTTCACTTGAGTGGAGCATTGTCCTTCTCCTTCGTCCACAAGGGGTTCCTCAATGGGTAGGATATGACCAACACCCATTCTTCTTGTGGCTTGGGGAGGAATTTCGTCACCTACATCACAAGTACCACTCTGCTCCACTTGGGAGCCATTATTCTCGTCAAACTCCATGTTACACGTCTCCTCAATGAGTCTCGTGGACTTGTTGAGGACACGGTAAGCATGAGAGTTTGTAGCATAACCAACAAATATGCCCTCATGAGCTCTAGCCTCAAATTTAGACAAACGAACACCATTCTTGAGAATGAAACACTTACAACTGAACACCCGGAAGTACTTGAGGTTGGGCTTGTTACCGGTGAGTATTTCATAAGGAGTCTTGTTCAAGACTTTGCGGAGATAGAGCCGATTGGATGCATGACACGCGGTGTTGATGGCTTCGGCCCAAAAGTTGTAAGGAGACTTGAACTCCGCCATCATGGTCCTTGCCGCATCCATCAATGTCCGATTCTTCCTCTCTACAACACCATTTTGTTGAGGGGTGTATGGTGCGGAATATTGATGCTTGATCCCCTCATCACTAAGAAACTCATCCAAGGTGTAGTTCTTGAACTCGGTGCCATTGTCACTTCTTATTGTCAAGATCTTTGCATCGTGTTGACGGTGAGCTTCATTTGCAAAGTCGATGACAGTTTGTTGAGTTTCACTCTTCCTCTTGAAGAAATATACCCAAGTGTACCTTGAGTAATCATCGACAATCACCAAGCAATACTTTCTACCCCCAAGACTATCAAAGGATGGAGGCCCAAAGAGATCCATGTGAAGGAGCTCCAAGGGTCTCTTCGAGTAGATGATAGTCATGGGAGAGTGAGCCTTCTCATGTAACTTTCCTTCAATACAAGCACTGCAAGCACGATCTTTGGCAAAGCTAACATTTGTTAGTCCACGAACATGGTCCCCCTTGAGAAGACTTTGCAAAGATCTCATATTGACATGGGCTAAACGATGATGCCAAAGCCACCCCACGTCAACTTTAGCCATTAGGCATGTCGCGGTCCTAGTGGGTCGTTCCAAAAAGTTAATCACATAAAGACCGTTCTCGACATGCCCAACAAAGGCTACTTTAAGAGTCTTGCTCCACAAGAGGGCCACAGTATCAATATCAAAGAATGTGGCAAAACCCATGAGTGCAAGTTGATGAACGGAAAGTAAATTGTATGCAAGGGACTCAACAAGCATGACTTTCTTGATCGTGAGATCATGAGAAATGACTACCTTGCCAAAACCCAATACCTTAGAAGATGAGGCATCACCCCACTCGACATTGGTGGGCATAGATGGGATCTTGTGCACGTCCACTACCAAGTCCTTGCTTCCGGTCATATGATTTGTGGCTCCACTATCGAGCAACCATGATCCCCCACCGGAAGCAAACACCTACAAGAGATCAATGCTTGGTTTTAGGTACCCATTTTGTAATGGGTCCTTTGATGTTAGTAACAAGGGTCTTAGGAACCCAAATAGACCATTCAATGTAAGGAGAACCAACAAATTTAGCGTAAACATGCCCATCACTAGTACGGCACAATAGATAAGAAGGGTTAAAGTCGCCGGCTTTGTTGGAAGGTGTGGCATTGCCCTTTTTGACATAACCACCCTTCACATTGTTCTTCTTCTACTTAGAAGCACCCTCTCCCTCCTTCACAAAAGTTTGCTTGAGAGGAGGAGGTCGTTTGGCCTTGTCATTCTTCTTGTTGTTCTTGGACTTGAGTGCGAACCAACTCCCTCCTTGGCCACAACTTCCTTTTGATTGCTCAAAAGGTCATTGAGATTCTTCTCACCTTGTATGCAAGACACAAGGCCTTTCTCAAGTTGCTCCTTCAACTTGGGATTCTCCTTCACAAGATGCACATGCTCACAACACGGGTTAGTAGCATTTGCATTCTCAATTAAGACCATATGAGGAGAAGTGGCTTTCTCCTTGGTTAGCTTCAATTGGAGTTGATCATGAGACTCCTTGAGGCTAGCATGAGCACCCTTCGAGGACTTGTGAGCCTTGTCAAGTATATCAAACTCCTCCTTGAGTCTAGCATGGTCAACCCCAAGTTTAGCCTTCTCGGAATCGAGCACACGAGATACAACAAGAGCATGATCAAGATCTTTCTTTAATTTAGCATGGTCATCATTGTGTGACTCCTCAAGAGTAAAACGATGAACACGCTCTTCCTCAAGAGCATTGGAGAGATCCGATATCTCATTGGCATAGTCACAACTATGACCTTCCATCTTAGAGATGGTTTCTTCATGAGCCTCGATCATGTCATTGGCTTCACCAAGTTGTTCCAAGAGAGCAACGAAGTGCTTCTTGGATTTGCCCTTGAGCTTACTCATAAAAGACTCAAATTCATTTACTTCCTCATTAGACCCCTCACTTTCATCAATGCAATCCATCAAGGAAGGATTAGTAATGATGGTAGTTTTGATGTTGGGGGTTACCTTGTTGGTGGCTTTGGCCATGAGGCACTTGGCGGTGATGTTCTCGTTGGGTGAATCAAAGAGAGACACCCATGGAGTTGTGGCAATGGCAACGGAGGCCATGGCCATGGCTTCACTATCTTCATCATCATCATCATCATCCTCATGTATTCTTCTTGAGCCACCAACCCTTTGGTTGGAGTCTTCTTGGTGAAGTTGTTCTTGTTAGGGAAGGACTTGGCTTTGTCTTTTTGGATGAGCTTGCCCCCATTGTCTTCCCGCTTCTCGTAAGGGCACACCATAACAAAATGGCTCACATTGCCACAATTGTAACATGTTCTCACACGTTGCTTGCCCTTGAAGCCACTTGAGTTGTTCTTGTTGAAGTTGGGCCTTGAGTTCTTCTTGCTCCAAAATTGCCTTGAAGCAAGAGCCATGTGCTCATGATAATCATATTTCGTATCTTCGGTGTTGCTCTCCTCATCTTCTTCTTCATCCTCTTCTTCTACACTAGCCTTGGCCTTCAAGGCAAGGTTGGGCTTCTTTGCTCTTGGAGAATGCAACACCGCACTGTCGGCGGTCTTGTCCCAGATCCTCATCGCCACAAACACATCCAACACTTCACTTGAGGACAAGGTGTGGAAGTCCGGCCTTTGACGGATGACGGAGGGCATGGCCTTGTGGTAAGGCATCATGGCCTTGAGGAATTTGTGCTTGATCCAATTATCATCTGTATCCTTGCTCCCATGATCTCGGAGAGAGACCGCGAGAGTTGTTAATCTCCAGTAAAGCTCACGAGGTTCTTCATCTTCATTCACTGCAAACTCATCAGCTTCATCTTGCACCACTTCGTAGTTGGAGCATTGAATGCTTGTGCTTCCCTTGTAAAGAGAAACAACATGGTGCCAAGCTTCCTTGGCCACGGTGAACGGACGGAGATGTGCAATGTCTTCGGATGGAATTGCGTCTTGGATGATGAAAAGGGCATTCTCATTGAATTGATGATCCGCAGCTTCTCTCACGGTAAAGTTGCTTGGGTCATGCGGATTGAAACCTTGCTCAATAATTCTCCAAAGATTAGTATTAACATGGTTTAAATGACGTTTAAAGCGATAGACCCAAGAGTCAAAATCCTCATTTTTCACAATCTTAGGAGGAGAACACGCATGATTTAAATGAGTGGAGGGAACCGGTCCTCCATAAGTAAGAGGTGGTTCAACATGGGCAAAGATGCTGCTACTATTTCTACCACTAGATAAAGGAACTTTATCACTAGAAGCTTCCCCCTTATCGGAGTTGGCATCCGCCACCTTGTTAGTGGGAACGGCCACTTCCAAAGGTGCGGTGGATAATTTAGGACCATCAAGGAACTCTTTGAACATGCCTTTGACCTCGGTCGTCATGGAGGTTTTCAATGTGTCCAAAGCCACATTGAATTCCTCATGTGAGATCGGGGATCCCCCATCGGCCGTAGACGAAGAAAGATTCACACCGGGGTGCTCCTCCTCACCGTCTATGGTGTCAACCATACTCTTAGGACGGTAAAGCCCTTAATTAAGAGACAAGGCTCTGATACCAATTAAAAGAATCGATATAGTTGACTAGAGGGGGGGTGAATAGGCAACTAACAATTTTAGCTTTTCTTTACCAAATTATACTTTGCATCAAAGTAGGTTGTCTAGATATGCAACTAGGTGAGCAACATATATGATGCAACAATAATAAGCACACAAGCAAGAAAGGGATATAACACAATATAGCTTGCACAAGTAAAGGTGAGAGATAACCAAAAGCGGAACCGATGGAGACGAGGATGTGTTACCGAAGTTCCTTCCTTTTGAGGGGAAGTACGTCTCCGTTGGAGCGGTGTGGAGGCACAATGCTCCCCAAGAAGCCACTAGGGCCACCGTCTTCTTCTCACACCGTCACACAATGTGAGATGTTGTGATTCCACTATTGGTGCCCTTGGAGGCGGCGACCGAACCTTTACAAACAAGGTTGGGGCAATCTCCACAACTGAATTGGACGCTCCGAACGACACCACGAAGCTTCACCACAATGGACTATGGCTCCGCGGTGACCTCAACCGTCTAGGATGCTCAAATACCCAAGAGTAACAAGATCCGCAAGGGATTAGTGGGGGAAATCAAATTTCTCTTGGTGGAAGTGTAGATCGAGGCCTTCTCAACCAATCCCTAGAGAATCAACAAGTTTGATTGGTTAGGGAGAGAGATCGGGCGAAAATGGAGCTTAGAGATGGAAGAGGTAGTCAATTCGGAGAAGAAGACTCCCCTTTTATAGTCAAGGGACAAATCCAACCGTTATCCACTTAACCAGCCCGCAACATGCATACTGTCGCACCAGCCAAGCGGTACTACCGCAAGGCGGTGCGGTACTACCGCACCCATGGCAGACACCAGAGGAGGCCCTTTTGCATTGACGCTGCAAGCGGTAGAACCGCCGAAGCGGTACTATCGTTCGCCCTTGCGGTACTACCGCAAGGCAGGGCTTGACTGGGCTGGGAAGGCACAGATGAATAAAATTACATTTGTGTTTACTTCTTCTGAGTTTAGATTGGTGCAAAAGTCCGACATGGTACTATCGCATCCAGGGAGCGGTACTACCGCATAGGGCGCGGATGTAAAAAATTACATCCGCCCCTACTTCCGCGCAAGAGCAGTACTAGGCCAGAAGTCACGGTACTACCGCGACCGCGGAGCGGTACTACCTCAAGGAGGTGCGGTACTACCGCATCCCCACACGGTACTACAATGAGCCTCTGCAGTACTACCGCCTCCTTGAGCAGTAGTGTCGTACCACTTGGAGTCGTTCATTTTGCAAAGACACGGATAACAGATTGGAGCTCCAAAGAGGCAAGGGGAAAGGAGGTGCAAAGGAACAGCCGTGTACGTGATGATTCCATCCTAACCTTTCCGAAGCGGACCTCCTCTTAATAGTATGGCTTTCCTACGACTCAAATCCACCAAAAGGAAACGTAGAAAAACGTCGTCTTCACTAGGCTCCGAGGGGCATCGAACCGTCTTGTGCCTAAACATGAGATATCTAAAATGCTCAACGCACACGATTAGTCCGCAAAAGCATTGTCATCAATCACCAAAACCGCATAGGGTGAAATATGCCCTTACAGTAGGTCTGTGGTAAACTACTCACACGTCATTGGAGGTGCAGCAAGGATGATGTAGAAGCCATTTGTGATTGATTCCCCCCTTGATAGAGTACCGGCAAAGGCCTCCAGATGGGATCGCGGAAGAACAGAAGCTTGCGGCGGAGGAAAAAGTATTTCAGGTGTCTCTCTGTTGGTTTGGGAATATTTGGAAATTTAGTTGGGATTAGATCAAACAAAGTTGTGTGGGACCCATGAGCTCAGGGACGTCCCCTCCCACCTAGGGGCGCGCCGGGTGAGCTCGTCGCTCTCCCTTAGATCTTCGGGCCTCCTCCCAAACGTTCTAGGGCCCCTTCTGGTCTAGAAAAAACCACTGTAAAGTTTCATCGTGTTTGGACTTCATTTGGTGCTGATTTTCTGAAAAGAAAAAAAAGCAAAAAAAAGTAAGTGGCACTGGGTTAATAGGTTAGTCTCCAAAATGGTTTAAAATTGCATATAAAGTATCTAAGATTGTTAATATAATAGCATGAAACAATAAAAAATTATAGACATGCCGGAGACGTATCAGACCCCACTTCTGCAGGGCCCATATGGAGCAGCAGCTCCCCGCCAGGTGCCTTAGTCGGGTCAGACGAAGGTACTGGAGCATCGGATCCCCCGGCCCTGCTAGACGTAACAGAAGCAGATCGCGGGGTAGACACACAACTTTCACCGCCGGGAGGTCATCTAACGGCTCACCCGACCTTTTCCTTTTTCCACCTCCTTGATTTCTACGGCCTTTGCAGGTACGACCTCCGAATGGTCCCTAGAAGCCGCACCGCTCGGAGCCCCGATCGCGGCAGGCCCATAGCTGGCCTCGAAAATATGCATGTGTTGCATAGCGTACATCACAGTGGCAAGACCCCATGGCTGGGCAGGGTTGGACGCAAGGCCGTCGAAAGCCTACAACACGAGTGCAGTTAGAAGGGGCCCATGGAACATGCGGTCAAAAAGAATGCGATGCACGTCGGTCTATGCAGTGCCTTACCAATGATCGGGGGTTCAGCAGGCTGAAGGGCTCGAAGGTGACCCCATGTGTATATGACCAAGAGGGAGGCCAGTCACCAAGTGCAGACGGGTCTCAACCTCACTTTTGGGGAGCTCCCTGCATAACAAACGCTTTGGGTCATCCAAACCCCGGTATTCGAACATAAAGGACGTCCTGGAGCCAGGGGCGTTCCTCTCCATCCACATATTCGCAAGTTGGATGCCTGCCAAACCCCTCTCCCGCATCTCAAAGACCATTTTGATCAGAGAACCGGTCTCAGGTTCGAACTCCACTATGGCCCCAGACAGCACGGGACATCAGAAAAGACAGGCAACCCGACCTCACGATGCCCCCGGGCTATATCAGTGGCATAAAACCATCTGCGCTCCCACGACTCAGGACCGTCGACGTTTGGGATCTTGAAGAAACCCGAGTCCAGACGGGTCGGAGCTCTGCGCTGCCACAAGAAGGAACCTTACCTCTTATCAGGCGAGGAACCACCTCGAAGAATACCTAAAGAGGTCAAAATGGGTGGAATTCCTAAGAAACACTCGTAGAAGGTTATGAAGCATGACAAATGCAGCACCCCACTCGGAGTCAGATGATGCAGCTGAAGCCCGTAATGGGTAAGGACTCCCCGGACGAACGCGCTCAAAGGGAACCAGAGCCCACGAAAGAGAAATGCCTTCTGGATCACCAGGTTCCAAAGCAATGGTCACGGGACCTTTTCCTCCCCATCGGGCGCCAACCACGGCATGGCAGATTTCTCCGGCAACCATCCCGACTCCACCAAACACTCTAGGTCGCTCCTGGTGATCAAAGACTCTTTCCAATCGTTGGCCCACTCTGGTGCGGCACCGAGGCGGTCTTATGGCAGGGTAACCAGTCGGCTCTCTCGACGACGAGTGGTGGAGGGGGTGGCGGCCATTGGTGTTGGCTTCCCTAGGCGCAAGATGGCGGCAACAGATGGAGGAAGGCTAGAATGAAGATTGCTCTTGAAGAGTGTCGCTCCTTCTTCCTTTTAAAGCGGGCATGCATGTGAACCGTACCCGAGACAGTGCCTGCGCGACTGGTAGGCCGGTCCATGGAGCTTTTTGGCCCTGACGCCGAAGAAAGGTCAACAACACTACTAGCGAGGAGGAGGGAAGAAACCACCTAAAGAGGCTGGATACACGAAGAGAGGAGCCCAATGGAGATCTTGGAGCCCTGACGCTTGCGACCACTGCCACGCTCGAGAACTACTGACGGGGTCCCAGACCCGAGGTGCCTAGTGTAAAGGAGCCCGACCTCGACCTTGATTAGGGCCCACTAGGCCCAAAGAGAATCTTGGAACCCTAAGAAGGCGAAGGAGGTGAGTGTGTTCCCCAAGGAAGAGGGCGGCAACCGAATTGATCCGATCCCCCCGTGTAAACCCTAGACTTCTCCTATCTATATAAAGGAAGGCCCAGGTCCTCATTAACGATCCAATCTAGAACTCAACTCTCGGTAGACATCTCAACACCATTGTAATCCTCTGCACGAGGTATCTCCTCACCATGAATACCAAGACAAAGCATGATGTAGGGTATTACTCTTTGGAGGCCGGAACCTGGGTAAACTGTGTGTGGTATACAAATAAAGGATCTACCCCTCTAACGACAACCATAACAATGAATCTGAGAATTGAAAATTTGAGGAATTGGTTGCCATCTAGCGGGTGTTATTCTCTAAAGTTGATCCCTAGTCCTATGGCAGGTTCATGTCTTTTCTAGAATGCAACCTTTCTTCAACAAGTAGTTAAGAAAACATTATATTTACTACAAACAGGAATAATCTAGACAAAAGATGTCATGTAAAATACTCATTTTTGCTAGTTTTCAGTTGCCTGATTTTTTAATATAAATCTTGGTCACCTAAAATGCTATATTAGTTAGTCCAAAATTGAACTCTCGAAGGTACTCCCTCCGTCCAGTGAAGAGTGTACATCTAGAAATTTTAGGACAAATTATGGAGTTGAGTAAAAAATGCATTGGAAAGGTGCAAGCCACCATCTCTCTCCTCTTTAATTACCCAACCCCCAATGAGCTAAGTGCATGTAGAAATTAAGAAGACCATGTGCAGATTGCTATTGGTCTTGATTACCGTGTAATAAGAGAGAAGTATTTTTTCCTACTTTAAAGTGCATTGGGAAGATAGAAGTACACTCTTTTGTGGACAAATTTTGAAGCTAGATGTACACTCTTTACCGGACGGAGGGAGTATGGAATATTGATGCAGTATTAGTGCACTTATTAGTTTTTCGTTTCTTGAGTGAGGTGGGACCATAAGATCGGAATGTTGAAGTTAATCAAAGGCTAAACAGTGACCTATACAACTTTTTAGACAGTCAAGGAAAAACATTCTCTAAAATAATTCAAAATTCAAAGTTATGTTTGATTTTCCTTGCTAGTTCATGTATACATCGTCTGGCTTCCATGAACTGTGCCTGGAATTCAAGAATCAGAAAGAGTCATAATTGGATTCTAGAAACATGAGAGTTTCATTGTCATAAAAGTAGGAGTCATAAATTCCAAACTCAATTCTAGCGAGTTAGAATATGACCAAACCAATTCTTTACTATCGGGAAAGAATTGAATGTATTCATGGGTTCCATACATTCATGGGACTTACAGATCATGTATGGACTTACCAAACTACACAAAATTCCTCCATGCATTAAGTCATCCACGCAAGTTTGAGTTAATTTCATAAAACAATTGTTGAAAACATAAATATCAAAGTTTTATGAAGAGCATGTGTACAAGTATGTGACTCACCTGCACGATTAACCAGCTAGTAAGCCAAATGTCGCTCCTCGACGCGCGCGCAACGCCCATAAAGTTTCGAATCTTTCTGTTATTTTTTCTATAATGTGAGGGTGTGGTTGAAAGTGAAAATATCATTTCTTTTGTGAAAGTTCATTCTATAAGTATGTGGGACTTACTTCCACGATTTGACCCGCCAGTAATCAACATTACCCTCAACACATGGACAATACCCATAAAGTTTCAAATAATCACATGAAAAGCATAGTGGGAGATTGAATTTTAGATATTAAAGTTTTATGAAAGTCCACACACGACATACCTATACAATGTGGTCTGCCGTTAAGCTCAAAACAGCTTCCTGGTACATAGAAAATGTTGGACAAATCTCAATTGATTCTGGATTTTTAAGTGTGAACATGAAGTTTGAATTTGTACAGAATGAGTAACTTGCATTTCTGCTCGACATCAAAACATAGAATTAAAATCTTTAAGAAAAATCGCAAATTCTACTAGTATTAAACTTAGATTTATAATTCAATTTTTTTTTTTTGGAAACGAGGTGCTAGAGAAATCAGGGCCGTACAGCCTTCTTGCAAAACCACCAAAACGCCTCAAAAATTCGAAGATAACGAACGCATCCACCTGCTCGGATACGCGACTAATGGAGGCGCTGCGGGTATGGAGGGCTTCCTTCAATCTCCTCGGCTTCGCGGCCTCCCGCGCCGCCGCCGCCTCGGCCGGGAGGGCCCACCGTTTCCACATCCGCTGCTGCTCCCCGGCCGCTGCCGCCACCACGAAGCCGCCGCAGGACCGGCGCCGCCGCAGCGCCTCCTCATCCTCCACCTCCGACCGCGACTCTATCCGCGCCATTCGCCTAAAAAAGGTCAGCTCTTCGTCTGCCGCAACTTGCCACGCCTCTGCTTGAACACTGTTTGGGCGCGCCATTCTACTCCCCACAATCTGTGGCCGATACTGCCGTGAATCTGCTCGAGATCAGTAGCTTGTTTGACTTGCTAGGTCGAGGAGCTAAGAGGGAAGGGCTACGAACCGTACGCGTACAAGTGGGACAGGACTCACACGACCAAGGAGCTTCAGGAGAGGTACACCCATCTCGAGAATGGTGAAGTCTGCACCGAGGCGTCGGTTTCCATTGCTGGTAGGATCGTTGCCCGAAGAGCGTTTGGAAAGCTTGTTTTCATGACCATAAGAGACGACTCCGGAACTATTCAGGTTCGTTATTCAAATGATTTGCCATCTATTGCCAGTCAAATTACTTGTGTGAATCAGACAAGGGTTGTTGCTTTATAATTTCCCAATAGCAATATGTTATCTGCCTGAGCTTGTAGTTGAAACTGGCTAAACATGTCATTGCAAATATTAAAATTGGTTGCCCTATGAGTTAGCAAAGTTTGGTCAAAACTCTGGAAATTCAGCTTCTGGGCCGCTGAAAAGTGAGCTGTACAATAGTTTGGCAACAAACCAAGTGGAGGTCAAATACAATGATTTGTTTACTTTCAAATAGTAGTTGTCTCAAGAAGCTCTGAACTTAGTGTCACATATTATTTACTCTTCTTAATATATGTCAATGTTTTTGTGCTCCATTTTTGCATATCATCTAGATGTGTGAGGCATCAGGCATGTGAATGCCTGGATTCAAACAAAATGAATCAGTATTTGATGTGAGAAATTTGTATTGATTAAACATCTGATTCTTATTAAAATATGAGCACATTCTGATGCAGCTTATGATGGATGCAAAGTTGTTTCACCATCCAATCCAAATTCTGTTTGTATGATCTTAACTTTTCAATGTTAGTTTGCCTGGTAGGTAAGCCTAAGATTGCACTAAACACTCTCAATTCTGTACTGTGTGGATTTGTTGAACAATCTTTAATTTTTTTGTTGGCTCAGTATGGGATCCATTAGTAAAAGGCCATCAGGTGACATTGTATGCTGTGACTATTGTTTCCATTGGAGTTTGGCTTCTTCCCAATGCAGATGAAGTCTACTAGATCATGTTCTGCAGTTTGCTATTTGTATTTCTTGTGGCTAGTAGCTACTAAAATTTTGCTTGTTATTCATTTAATTGTTGAAGAGATTTTATGCGATATACATTTTAAAACTTCCCTTTTGGCAATTGTTAGCTTTACTGTGAGAAAGACAGCCTTACGGAGGAGCAGTTTGAGCAACTGAAGGCATTTATTGATGTTGGCGATATCTTAGGTGCAAGTGGGTCCATAAAGAAGACAGAAAAAGGTTTAGTATTAATAATCCTTATACCGATGTGTGAATAATGTCTATTATATTTGGGATTTTCTATTTGTCAGTTGACTGATAATGAGTTAAATCTCAGTCGACCGAGTTGCACATTACCAAGCCTAAACTTGCACAGAAAATTCACGTCCAGGAATAGGCTCCATGCATTTTTCCAAACCTAACATTGCACTCAACTGTTATATGGCATAGTTTTTTTTTCCTGTTCTCTGTAGGTGTCAAAGTGAACTGTAAGCCTCACATATGAACAAATCTCAGTAAACTCGGTCTATGACCAATGCATTGAACTTCTTAGTGGCAGCACTAATGAGTTCACTGTTCATCATTTGACTTCAGTTTGCAGCATAAGATTGATTTTTATGTATCTATCTGCTTTTTTTTATCACGCACTGTGAGGAAAAATCCCACAATTCCAATATATTAAGAGAAAATATCTGCAAGAGTTAAAGGGTCAGAATATGCAAAGAAGCCAACCTAGGGTGGTAGGAAAGAGATCCAGCGTATCAACCTATCTCCATGCTTGATCTTAACCCTATGAGCTAGCAGAGAGATACCATGAACAAAGTTGCAGCGCTATTCTGTAAAAGAGGCTTGCAGAAATAAAAACCTTGCCATTACGCTGAAGCCAAATGCGGCAGCAAGCTAGAAACACGACCTCAGAGAAGAAAGGCCCCCAAATCCCTCCCTTGCCGCCCAAGCAATCTGGTGCATGTTGCTACCTCCAGATCAGTCAATTTGCAAATAACTCCACACACGGCAACTAAATTGCAGAGTCACCTCGTCACATAGTTCTTAAATTTGTCCATCCGAAAAAAGTTGAAATCTCAACTTAGCATGTTAGGTCGTTTCACTATTGAAGTGCCCTTTTTTCCCTGTTTAAAAATCACCTTTATGCAAATACAGGTAACTTGTTTTTATTCAGATAACCATCTGATTATTCTCTATTTAAATTTAAACTAAGCAAACCAAGTAACCAACCCACTTCGCTATTCCGGAAAATACAACAAAATTGGGTGACGGATGTTCAGAAAGGCAAAATTGAGTTACATAGCAGAATGCTGCAAAGTTACCAAGGACATGTGTTAGTAGGTCTGGTTCTAGCATTAGAGCAGCACAAAATCTCTGTGAATGTCTAAAGTTTATGTACATAAAAAAAGTCAACTAACAGGCACTATCACCCGTTGCAACTTTAACTAGAAGAAACTACCATGAGCACACCCCATGGAGGCCAAGCCTCGAACCTGAGTGGACTGAGCACGCGCACTCGTGCCTCTAGCCAACTGAAGGATGCGCAGTTCTTAAAGTCTATATATTGTGGCAACTCAATATTATTACCTGGGGTAAACGAGTTCAGTTCATGCCAATTTATACACATTACAATTTCATATAGTTTTTGGATGTGCTAGTAGCATGCATTTTGATAGCTCAATATTCACTATAGTTCTTTTATTAACCTGCACTTGTATTTGACATGATGGATTTCACTGCAGGGGAACTATCTGTTTATGTCAGCTTTTTTGAAATCCTTACAAAATCCTTACTCCCGCTACCAGATAAGTATCATGGCTTGACAGATGTGGACAAGCGGTATCGCCAAAGGTTAGCTTTTCTTTTGCTTAATATTATGTCCTTTTGTTTCTGAATACACATTTAATACTGTGCTATGTGCCATCTTCATACAAACCATTTGGCAGCTATCAATGGGGTTGGGTCTTAATGTATTTTCTTTGGTTTGACAGATGTTAGGCATCTTTTGTTTTGCTTCATATGTATTTCTAATTGGAGAATTCATGACATTCACATTCATGCTTCAGTTAGCACTTAGCACACTAGTATCCGGTGAAACATTAATGTGACAAATGTTCTCCAATAAAAGGACAGACCCAGTGCATAGAAGCTCCCACACAAGGTGGGGTCTGGGGAGGGATTATAGGAACCTAGTCTTACCCCTGCAAAGTGCAATGCAGAGAGGCTGGTTCGAACCCAGGACCTCTTGGCACAAGTGGGGAGGACTTCACCACTGCGCCAGGCCTGCCCTCTACAAATGTTCTCCAATGATATACATAAATTATATCAGTCATTTTTAGTATATTACAATTTACAGATACTCACTATCGATCACATCCTATTACAATGGCATAAATGGTTCAATGGTCCTTTTTGCTAATCTATTACTTACATTTGCCTGCCCCCTGCTGCAATAGTGCATGCTGTTTAAACTGAAAACTGGATCCTAGCATTCTAGATTCATGTCACTTTTATTTGATTAAATGCGATTTACTTACCTTGTTATGTCTTTACAATTTTTGTTTTAGTATCAATGAGCTATGACAACTGTTATTCATATATTCCAAAATACATATGTCAGGTACATTGACATGATTGCAAATCCTGAGGTTGCTGATGTGTTTCGAACAAGAGCAAAGGTACTGGATACTGTTGTACATAGAAACATATTTTCCTTAGGGAAACGTAGGTAGATTGTGGAACACCAAACAGAGTCCTGTCATTTGTATTATGTTGGATAGTAAGATCACATTCTTAGTTCATCCGAAAGTACCCAGAATATGACGGACTGGCAGTGGCATGCATCCTTTGTGGAAGTTACCTTCTATTGTTGTCTTAGCTATTTTCATTTCTCATAGGTTGTTTCTGAAATCCGCAAGACAATGGAATCATTTGGGTTCATTGAAGTTGAAACTCCAGTTCTACAGGTTTGGTTTCTGTATATTCTTTAAATTATCACTCTGCAGGATTAATCAGTGATGTAATTTTCGATTTCTAGCTTGATAAGAGGGCATTGATGAGGTCATATATGTTAAATAGGTGTAGTCTGTAACCAATTAGCCAAGTATTCTTTGTCGGTTTAAACAAACAGAGCCGATGAAGTCCCTGGTTTGGTTTTTACAGTTCAACTGCATATCTAGTCCGTTTTCTCAAACTTGAATCTAGATGTTGAATCTTTAATCTTTTATCTTGTTAACCTTGTGTCTAGGATTACCATATGTATAACTCATAGTTTAGTTTACTTGGTGGTGGTCATGCTGTTGCACAAAACTATTTTGCCAACCTTGCATGTTAATATGTTACGCTTCTGATAATTCTATTTCAAACAAATTCCTTTCTAAAAGGTCTAATTTTGTTTTATATCTATTTTACAGTACATACAGATAAGACGAAACTTCTCTGTGCCCAACACTTAAAATTTGTTCTACTCAACATATTTTTTCTCTAGCAGGCATGTTAGTGTTTGTCATTTTATTAGAAGAAAACACCAAAGATGGCGGTATTCTTACAAAGCCAGCAAGCGAAAAAGAGAACCAAAAATTACTGTACAGATCCTAGAGCTACAGGCTTCGGGATAATACTCCGGGTTGGGCCAGGCTTTGCGTCCAAACTCAAAATGACAAGCCTGAGCCTAGCATGTAACATGTAAACAGTAGCATTTTTAATTAAAATTTTAGTATTGACTTGTACATTTTTGGATAAACAGTATCGTCAGTGTGTTTAATAAAAGACTACATTTTAAGTATTTTGGACTTAAGAGCCCTGCTTCGGGGAAGACGTGGATCCAGGCCCTGCAGCGGCCTTTGGGCTGGGCCCGTTGGGCTGCACTGCCCATGCTCAGGCCTACATTTGAGCAAGAAGACGCGTAACGCCCCTCTAACTTCATCTCAGACATGCATACTTACAACTTACTGTCTTGTACTCCCTCCGTTCGGAATTACTCGTCCAAGAAATGAATGTATCTAGATGTATTTTAGTTGTAGATACATCCATTTTTGTGACAAGTAATTCCGAACGGAGGGAGTACATGTCAAAAACATGTCTACCTTAACATGGATTGGGAATGAGAGAATTCTTCTGACACCTTTTTGATCTTAGATAGACAATAATAGCAGTATAACACATGACAATAACCTTAACTAACAAGGCTACTGTAGATTCATTCTCTGGGTTTGTTGGATTGGAAGTGCATATACACTTGTCTGTACAGGGACAACTAGCTTCAAGCATCTGGATATTGGATCCCGATCAGCTTGTCAGGATAATCTCTGCTTGATCCTATCTAGATTATTGTTGCTTTCCAGTAATTGGTATCAGAAATTTAATTTCATAATGCGTATTTAGTTTATTCGAAGCAACATATTTATGATTGATGGTCGAAGTGTCACCTTGGAGACTGATAAAGAACGACCTACATTGTGACCCAGAGGCAGTAGAAACAGTGTAAAGTCAAAAGCCCACAAAACATATAGTTTATGTAGCGCTAGGGTTGAACGGTCGCTGACGTGGTGTGCATGGTGGAGTAAGGAATGAAGCAAAGCCTGGCCCAAAAAAAGTCAGTGACATGAAATAACTTTGCTACTCTCTTCAATCTATATTAATTGTCGCTGCTTTAATATGGATCAGAGGGTGTACTTATAACTACTCGACTTAATAACATCCCAAAAAATACCACATACAAAATAAAGCAGCGAGAGCACTAGCTTCTCCACAGCGCCTAACAAACTAGTCTGGAAGTGGAATGAGGCAGGCACCTACAATGCCAAATCTGCCTACCACGCCTCCTTCCACGGATCGACGGCCTGCAGCGACTGGAAGCTCACCTGGAAGAGCTGGGCGCCGCCGAAGGTGAATTTTTTTCACTGGTTAGCCAGCTTGGACCGCTGCTGGACGGCAGGTCGCGTTGCTCGGCATGGGCTGCAACACCACTCCGCCTGCCCCTTATGCGACCAAGCACCAGAGACTATGCCCCTTATGCGACCAAGCACCAGAGACTATGCATGGCATGAACCGGATCCCTACCAGGGCGTGGTCTCAGGTTGTAGGGGTGGAAGGAGGGATGGCGTGGAGGAAGGCGTGGTCGCCGGCGCTGGGGCGCCGTCGTTGCTTGCGCACGCGCACGCGCGAGAGAGAGAGCAGGGCGGCGACTAGGGTTAGGTCTCCCGGCTCCCTAAGGAAGCCGAGCAAATATGATTGCTTCTTGCTTAATTAGATTGATACATCTCCTCTCCTTATATAAAGAGGTTTACTTGACTCCCAAGCAAGCGACCCTTATCTCTAATTAACCCTAAGACTAACGGGCTATACCGCCAGCCCGGGCCCATTAGGCCATTACGTACTCTAACACTACACCCCACCTTGACATGCAGCTTGTCCTCGAGCTGCAACCTAACCAACTGATAACCATGACTCGACGCAACACAAACCTAACACCTAAAAACAAGGCTTTTACATCTCGGCTTGTTTTATTACTCTCAACCTGAAATGGACTGGGACGCTTTATTTTGGACCCCTGGACATAAAGTGGACACCATCCGCATGTCGGACGTGCACGTGTACAGCCACCGGGATCCCATGGACACCATCTGGACAAAAGGGATGCATGTGTATGGTCACCTGGAAGTGGTCACAAGAGCGACTAGCAGAGGCGCCCTCGCGGCGGTCGGCGGCGGAATGCAGTGGTGCTACGCGGTGCGCTCCTGTCGGTGACACCATGCCTTCTCCCCGCCGGACGGCTGTTGGTCTGCACCGCACAGAGAAGAGTGGAGGGCTTTCGATGGAGAATGACGAGGAAGGGTGCGCCTCCCCAACTGCCGATGTCGCAGACGTTGACGTCGCTGCCCGCGGGGAAAACAACATGCCCGCCGCCCGTGGGGAAAACCGCATGCCCAAGATCCCCGACGCAGCAGACGACATCGAGGTCCTTTGCGCAGCGAAGCGCAACTTGGAGGAGTTGCAGCTGCAGACCACGCATCTCCCGCACACGCCGACGCGCTAGGAGTCCGCGCGCAGCAGCCTGCAGCCTCACCGCCGCCGACACGTGACGGGTAGCGATCCAAGTCGGAAGCGGTGACGGCGACGACGGGAACTTGATCTGCTAGATGGGGACGCCCTGGGACGGCGGCGGCGCTGATGGGAACGAGGTCGTCGCAGTCCCGTCGTAGGGCATCCCATACTGGTACGAGATGACCGGCGCCGTGGTCTCGGCCGAGGGCGGCGGCGGTGGGGGTAGCCGCTGTTGGTGTGGTGGTGGAGGTGGCTGCTGGGGATGCGGCTGGGGCGCATAGGGCCCGACGAGGAAGACCCTGATGCCCGCCACGGCCTGCCGTAATTCCAGGATTGCGGCTGTCATTTGCTCAGGGGTGAGGACGAGGGCGGACGGCGCTGGGGCAGAGGGTGCAATTGCCCCTGAGGACGCCAGCACACCCACTGCCGGCGCGCCTGCTGTGTGGGGCAGCAGCACGGATGAAGACGCTGGTGGCGGCGGCGGATGGGAAGAACTCGGTGGAGGGCTGGACATGATCGAACCCGGGAAAGCCGATACCAAATTGGTATGAACCGGATCCCTACCAGGGCGTGGTCTCAGGTTGTAGGGATGGAAGGAGGGATGGCGTGGAGGAAGGCGTGGTCGCCGGCGCTGGGGCGCCGTCGTTGCTTGCGCACACGCGCGCGCGAGAGAGAGCAGGGCGGCGGCTAGGGTTAGGTCTCCCGGCTCCCTAAGGAAGCCGAGCAAATATGATTGCTTCTTGCTTGATTGGATTGATACATCTCCTCTCCTTATATAAAGAGGTTTACTTGACTCCCAAGCAAGCGACCCTTATCTCTAATTAACCCTAAGACTAACGGGCTATACCGCCAGCCCAGGCCCATTAGGCCATTACGTACTCTAACAATGCATCTTCTCCTGCTAGACTGCCCCTTCTCACGACAGGGCTGGCACAAAATTCTCTCTTGGATGCGCATGACTTGCACGCCACCGGACAACGACCGATCCCTGCTCGATTGGTGGCACACCGCTAGGCATGACACACCAGCACCAATGCGCAAGGGCCTGGCCTCAGCGACACTCCTCACCTCCTGGATGATATGGAAGCACAGAAATGATTGCATCTTCGACCGTGCGCGCCCGTCCGTTCAATCCCTTGTAGGCAGCATAAAGGATGAGGCCTGGCTCTGGGCCAGGGCACGCGCCATCGGACTTAGAGTAGTCCTCCCAACAACCTGGGATGTACACTAATGACTGTTGCCTGATTGTAAACTACCTCCTCGGAGGACTGTAACTTTAAACCCCTCTTTTCAATGAAATGAAACGCAAGCCCCTTTGCGTTTTCTCGAAAAAAATAAAGCTTATTTTTTGATAATTTAAGTTCAATGCTTAATCAAACTAACATGAAATGAATTTGATATAAAAATGTTTCAATTTAGTTCTACAGCACATATAGAAACTAGGTGATACCCCGCACATTGTTGCGGGAATATTTGCAACATATTTCAATGTGATTCGTTGTATGAAACATGAATATTTTAAGTAATACTATAAAAGATGAAATGAAAATACATATAATTTATTATGTTTCATTACTATATAGTTGTAAAATGTTTAATAAATAAATAGCATAATAGAACGAAAATTCTCATGTATTTTTGCATGCTGAAATGGGTCTTTTTCCATGCATGTTTCATGATCAAGTGGCATGCTTGCATATTGAGAGACATATGGTAGTGGGGGTGGGCCTTTTCTCATGCATGTTGTGAGATGATGTGGCTTGCTTGCATGTTGAGAGAAATAGTTAGTGGGGGCTAGCTATTTAGATATAGAAGATATGTATTATTATGTTTCATTACTATATAGTTGTAAAATGCTCATTAAATAAATAGCATAATAGAATGAAAATCCGCATGTATTTTTGCATGTTGAGATGGGTTTTTTTCCATGCATGTTTCATGATGAAGTGGCATGCTTGCATGTTGAGAGAGATATGGTAGTGGGGGTGGGCCTTTTCTCATGCATGTTGTGAGATGATGTGGCATGCTTGAATGTTGAGAAATAGTTAGTGGGGGCTAGCTATTTAGGTATAGAAGATGCATACACTACACTAGGACTGCATGCACTAGGGCAGCCAGGCAGGGAACAATGTGGCCACGCGTCGGTGAATGGCGGCCGGGACGTTCTTTCGCTGCAGTCACGAAAGATGGCGGGCTCGAGATCAGGGGAGTTGTGGGGAGTCCGGGACGGTAGCCGCTGGTGGTATGGGAGCAGCCAATCAGGGAAGTGCCGCCGGCGTGTTGGAGGTTTGGAGCGCCTGGTGCATGCGTGTAGAGGACGTTCGCTTGCCGTGTGTGGGTCAGTAGATGCTTCCGTGATTGGGCCTTTGTTTTCCAGGCTGTGCTGGGCTGTACCTCACGCCCTCCCTTTTCTTTCTTTTCTTCTCAGCCATCCAGCGATGTATGCGACTGGAGTCTGGATGCATGCGTACGCATCAACGCAGCGTATACTAGTATAAAAATTTCTGTGCCAAATCGAGGTAGGGTGGACGCCCGACCTCGCCCTACCGGCTCCTCCGGCTGTGGTTATAATAACGCATTAATGATATCAGCATATAGCTAAGCCAAATGGGGGCACAATCTAGTATAATAGCACTAAGTAATGATCTTGTTCTTTTGTACCTTTTTTTTTGCCTATGTTCACTTTTAGAGTCTTTTCTGACCTTTTTTTTTTCTTGAAACGGGAAAATATAGGGAGAAGCAGGTGGTGCTGAAGCAAGACCTTTTATAACTCACCATAACTCCCTCCAAAGGGATCTTTACTTGAGGATTGCAACGGAGCTGCATTTGAAAAGAATGCTGGTGAGGTCACAATGCCATTTTTTCCCTCTACCTTTTGGAAGTTTGGCTTTTCCTTAAACTAGTCTATAGTAGTGTCCTTTCCTGCGATACAACTGCTTCCATTTTAATGAGTAAATTTACTACTGCAAGCTGCCTCTATATGCTTGTTAGATCAACCTGATCCAGTTTAACGTGTTAAATTAGAAATATACTGTAATTGTTTACCAATAAGCTTGTAAGTTTCTTTTCTAGATTGTTTATGTGCATATTTCTTGACTTGGTTAAATTGAATTTGTCTCTATATGTTCGTGGAATAGTCACAGGATGTAAGTTGAAGTAAAATTATATGTTGTAAGCTACAATTGTCTTGGAGCGTTACTTTGGAGTAAATTTCTAGTTTGGCACTTTGCACCATTCAACTGGTGTTTACATTTTCATTCATCTGTTTCTAAGTCTTTGAAGGGGTTAAAAAAAATTGTATGCACCTAAGCTCAGGTGCTCCAGTGCTAGCTCAGCCGTTGGATCTTTGATCCAGCGGACATGTGAGGTGCTCCAATTTTTCTGCAAGAAGCCCCTCCAAAAATCACTAAATGACGCGCAGGTCCAGGGGCTCCTGAGATGTCCGCTGGATCGAGATCCAACGGCTGAGGTCGCACGGGAGCACCAGATATTCCCCCTATTGGAACATTCCCTATGGGGGGAACTAACATGTGTTCTTACAATTTCAAAAGGCCATGCCCTGGCGCCAAACTTCTATTTACGTACCAGTTTATGAGTACTACTGGCAAATGCAGGTTGGAGGGCTCGAGAAAGTTTATGAGATTGGGAGAATATTCCGAAATGAAGGCATCTCTACTCGTCATAATCCTGAATTTACCACCATTGAAGTAAATGATCCTTTTCTCTCATATGTTTTTTCCGTTCTGTTGTTTAGCTCTCCTTTTTTTGGGAGCTTGAGCTATCTTGTAGCTTAATTGCTCTATCTCTACCTTTCCATTTTCCACGCCCCTTTCTCTTCCTCTCCTTTTGCTTCCAGAATGTGCTACTTTAAGTAAGGTCTCACTTGCTCCCTTATATTTGGAAGCTAGATGTATGAAGCATATTCAGACTATGAAAGCATGATGAATTTGGCCGAAGAAATCGTAACTCGATGTGCTATGGCTACGACTGGAAAGCTTAAGATTGATTACCAGGTAATGTGTTTCAAGTCTATCTATAGTATGAGAATATATTGTGCTGCATTATGTGAGTGAATTTGGATTGTCAAGACAAGTATCACATCAAAATCATGTCATCATTTGTTGCTCATATCACTGCTTTACAAAACCTCGTTTTTTGTTGTCGTTTCTATCTGAGTGGAACTCATTGGTAGTTATTCTTGCCATCAATGATGCTCTACTAGTAGTCTTGTTTTGGGCCTTATTGCCTGACCTGGATTGCCCTATGCATATTTGCACTGGACACATGCACACTCAACGCATAATACTTAAAGCACGCGTATATACTTATATCTGTATTCCTTTCACTCCATGAACTGGCGTATTTACTATCAAGCAGGGAACTGAAATCTCTCTGGAAAGACCATGGAGAAGGGAAACCATGCATCGTCTTGTCGAAGAAGCAACAGGAGTAGACTTCAATAGTTTTGGAGATGTTGAATCTGCTAAAAATGCTGCAAAAGGGCTGCTGGGGTTCAAAACAGAGAGCAGTGAGAGTACTTCATTGCAAGCTTGTTCATCTGTTGGACATGTTCTCAACGAGGTATTTCTCAAATTCTGTTTCCTACAACTGTTTCAAAATTTACTATGGTGATGCATTAGGACTTTCTGAAGAATTTCTATTTTGGCTTCTTACTCTGGGTTCAAGTTCATTTTAGACGGCATTTTGAGAACCCTTTTAGTCAAACCTCAACTCCAGGGTTTGGTTCAGAACAAGCATTCAGAGTCGGATCAGATTGTAAGCCTACAAAAAGAAAGTTGGATATTAGTTTGGCAGTGCAGAGTTTGCAGGAATGCACTATCATTCTGTCATTGACTATTGCCATGTTCACCGGTGTGAGGCTCTGGCCCAGCTTCTTTACACTCTGGTTGGAACCGAACAAAGCTGTATGCTACATTTTGCAACAAGCAAGATGCTTGTAGATTCGATTTTCATTGGTGTATATTCCTTACTGCACGCCAGCAGCACACCAATACAATCACGATTTTTGAAATCTGCTATAATTGTGCAAACCAAATTACTCTCAAGTGAAGTGAACTACTCCCTCCGTATCATTTGAACTGCAAAAACGTCTTATATTTTGGTACAGAGGTAGTACTGAACTTTCTGTTAGCTGTATGTCTTTGTTTCCTATATTCTTGAACCAATCTTTCTTTTAAGGATCTACTTTCTACAGATACTTGAATAAAAATGACATCCTAGAAAGTTTATAACTAATAAAATATACTTCGGTTAGTTTATGCATAAGAACTTAACTGATACAGGTTATGGGATTTGAAAGTCCACATATACTTCAACAGGAACATGCAGTAACTGTAAGTGCATGTTCAGTTGCAATATGAGTAGAACACACATCCCTTCGAAACTGCAGAATTTTCAATGCATAGTATATGATGTGATAATTTCATTAGTGTTTAAACTTTAAAGTTGCTTGATTGAGCTATTGGAGAGTTGATTATACAATTCTATATCATATGCCAGGTCTTTGAGACTGTTGTTGAATCAACTCTTGTTCAACCAACATTTGTTCTTGACTACCCAGTTGAGATATCACCATTAGCGAAACCACATCGGAGGTAATTCTGTTAATTTGGAAAAGCTATGTGTTCCAAAATTATTGCTATAAGGAAGTATTCATTTACTTCATTAGTGATTTAGTGTGATATGTCTCCCTGTTTTATTATCGACTTAATATTATCCACTGAAAGTTCTCCTTTTGTAATACAAATGACCGACAGGACAAATACCATTACGAATCAGGTATAGTTGAAGTACAGCTTTGTCCTGATATTAGTAGATTACATGCTACCGTGCAGATAATATTAGTAGATTACATGCTACCGCACAGAATCAAGTATAGTCGAAGTACAGCTTTGTCCATTACGAATCAAGTATAGTCGAAGTACAGCTTTGTCCAAAATCATTGCCACAATGTTACAGATCAACTGAGTTTCCAAAAGAACCAACAGAGAACAATTTAATAGGATAGTGGCAAATAAGGCCCATTTCCTTAAGGTATCACCACATACCACTTTTCACTGATCCAGCCAGTTAGGAATGCTCCAATTCAGCCGGTTAGGAATGCTCTGGTTTCCGCCAATCAGGAATTGAGAGTGTCAGTAGTCTCTGCATAAATAACCATCAAACTGGAGATCAACACTGTGACACAGAGGGACTGCATACAGTTTTATTCAAGCATACCCCTTCAAGTTACAACTGCAATACACTATGCTGGTTTCAAATGACCTTTCGATATGAACTGTTCATATTGTGTAATTTGATGATCTGGACAGGATTCAGGTTTCGGTTGCTAACAACTGAAATGATCATAACAGCTCTTCTCTCTTATCATAGGTATGCTGGTCTTACTGAACGATTTGAACTTTTTGTATGTGGCCGTGAAATTGGAAATGCATTTTCTGAGCTCACAGACCCAATTGATCAGGTGCGAATTTGTTTGCTTTCTTAATGCGTGTCAGAGTGCCATTATCACATTTTCCATGTAAAGCTGCACTTCACATTAGCATAAACAACGCTTAGCGGGCATGACAAATTATGCTAGAAATATGTCAAGTTTTGGTCCGTGGTGATTAACTGATTATATGTGTAAACACAGTAATTTATTTGCACCATTTTCATTAGACAGATTTCAGAAATATTCACTGTGCTATGGAAGTACGAGTAATAATGTAAAAGGGAGCATTGGTATTAGAAAATTTCAGTTCTAATGACCTTGAGTGAAACTAAAGAGCCGTCCTTCTGGAAATACTTGATTTGCAGTGAGAAATTAATGTGTTGGCATGTAAGTATGATGGTATTATGATTATTATTTTTGGCCTTACTTAGGAAGGTTTATCAAATTTGATGGCATAGGCCAAACCAACATTGCTGGTTAACTAGCAAAAGGCACCATCATGTACCCAAACAGGGCTCTAAGGCATCCTCCCAAAGCTCCCACCTTACCTGAAAATGTGGAGGGTGGGGAAATTACAGTTCTGTCCCTGACCCCTGAATGACAAGACATGTTTGATTTAGCTAAATCTTACTGTACATTGGCTTGAAGGGGAGCCTTGGCGCAGTGGTAAAGCTGCTGCCTTGTGACCATGAGGTCATGGGTTCAAGTCCTGGAAACAGCCTCTTACAGAAATGTAGGGAAAGGCTGCGTACTATAGACCCAAAGTGGTCGGACCCTTCCCTGGACCCTGCGCAAGCGGGAGCTACATGCACCAGGTTGCCCCCCTTACTGTACATTGGCTTGATGAAAGATCCTTTGGCAAAGTATGCTAGACTGTAACGATCACTTTATTTTCTGCTGCAGAGGAGTCGTTTTGAAAATCAAATAAAGCAGCACAATGCTAAACGCGCTGCGATGGATAAGAAGGTCAAATCGGACGAGAGTAAGGGGGATGATGAGTATTCCTATGAAGTTTCCTTGGATGAAGACTTCTTGACTTCTCTGGAATATGGAATGCCACCTGCTTCCGGAATGGTATAATCCTTAAATTGTCTGCAAGTGCAGTTTTTTTTTCTTTTCGTCTTTTACCTTCGATAGGCTGTCGCAAGTTTTCACTGAGCTATTTATTCATCATCATTACTATATGCATGTGAACTACGTACTAATTTGTGTGGAATCTTTCAACTTTTAGGGCCTTGGTATCGACCGGTTAGTAATGCTTTTGACAAACTCTGCCAGCATAAGGGACGTTATCGCCTTTCCAGTCCTGAAGCTTCAGCAATAGGACCTTTGCTCAACGTAGGGAGAGATGCAATTTAGAAAAGGCCGAGCCAAGAAGAGATTCGGCGGAGGGCAGGCCTGGCGCAGTGGTGAAGTCCTCCCCACTTGTGCCAAGAGGTCCTGGGTTCGAACCAGCCTCTCTGCATTGCACTTTGCAGGGGTAAGACTAGGTTCCTATAATCCCTCCCCAGACCCCACCTTGTGTGGGAGCTTCTATGCACTGGGTCTGTCCTTTTTTTTCGAGAAGAGATTCGGCGCATCCTGTGTCTTATGTTGAAGCAGTTTTGTTGTGTCTGACCAATATTTCGACTGGTAGATCTTGTGTGCAATTATATACTGCTCATTACTTCATTGGTAAATGGATGGGGAGGAGGGTCGAGTGTCAGGCGAAATAGTCACTAGTGCCGACGCTGGAATAAAAAATCGGTTCACATATTTATGGTTTCCTACAAGTACTCTTAGGTTGGAATGCTACGAATGTAAACGATACCTCTTCAATTGAAAGGGCAGTTTTGTCCATTTTTGTTAAAACCACGTGACCCAGTCGATCAACTTGTAGGTATAATCAGTTAGCAGTAACCAAGTCAATAATCTTCTAGTTCTGATCAGTTGAATTCCCTCCGTGTGCACCCAGATTTTTTAAACCGTTGGCCAATTTGCCCCTCCCTCCATGAAGCCTGCGTCCGAATTCTCCCAGCGGCAGCCTCCAAATCATTCTCCACTGTAGTCTGTAGGGCAAGTTGATTAAGTGATGGGGGAAACACTCAAAGTCATCATGTATGTGCGTCCATCAGGTAGACTATGCGTTGTACGATCGTCTGTTGGAAAGCGCATGCGCTGCGGCCGCGCGAACCAGGCGTGGCGTGGTGCTTGCCGCCGTGGAACAGGGCGGCGTCCGTCCAGGACATGAGACGAACGATCACCTGTTTTTACAAGAAGAAAGACGCAAGTGTGGAGCGATGGAGGTAGAGAATTATAATTATTTCTCTTTCGGAATGGACGATGAAGGTAGAGATTGGTTAGTCAAAGATTTGGATTGCAGGCGGTCTAAGCGGCGACTTATGACGTATATCCATCTAATCTCTGACGTACTCCCTCCGTTCAAAAATCTTGAAGCATTACGTGGACGGTAAAAACTGGCAGCGGAATGAACAACCCCAAAAGTCTCTTCTTTCTTCCTGCGTAGCAAAAACCTGGTTAGCCGCAGCCACGGCGAAGGACGCCTAGCAGTACACGCAACAACGATGGCGCATGCATGAGTGTATCTTGCACTGTTCGTAGAAACCCAGAACGAGTGCCGACTGCCGAGGCCTAGCGACACGACACACGAGCGGATTCATGGCGTGCCGCGCCCCATCCCTGTCAAGCCCGCCCACAAAGTCACCGCTCGCTCGCTCGCTCGCCGGTCCGGCCCCGTTCTCTTCTCCATCCCGCGACCGCCGGGGCCGTGGCAACAGCCGCTTACGTTGCGTGGGGGAGGACTGCACTGCGGGCGCCCAGCCGCCGAAAGCGGCGCAGGAAGGGAGCTGCACCTGGCCCGGAGACGATATGGCACTATGGCAGCATGAGCCCTGACGCTCAGCCGATGTCCGGTCGGTTGATCCATCTCGCCATCTAACCCACCATCTAGACCATCTAGGTAGACACTGTAGATAGCGAGGGCGTCACGTCAGTGCTAATCGGGTTCCATCAGTCCCGGATAAGCCTGTCATTTGGGGCCTCGTTTGATTGCCTGCTGCTTAATGCATGTGTGGTGCGCAAGCCCCAGGGAACAGCATCAGCATCGCTGCCGAGACTGGCCTCAAGGTATCATGGTATCATGGGGGGTTCTGCATTCATGGAGAGTTCACGTTCATTGTACTCTTCTCGATAAGCACCATGTTCGGTCCAGAATGTCGGTTTCATTTGAGAGAACTAAAATGCGCAGCTAGACTAGCCACAGCAACTGATGATGAACCTGCTATACACGGGAAATTCGCAGGGGCACTCACCTACCAGGCTAGGCTCAACCGCTCGATTGTCGTGACGTAGTTGAATCCCGTATGAGGGCATAGTATATTTTATGTTCAATCGTTGTTTGAAACTTACGATCTTTTATCTGAAACTTACGATTTTCTCACTTGCTCTTGTCAAGTTTCACAGAGAATTTTATCTATGCTTGTCGTAGATACACGCTCTTCCGCTGGTGTATGAGATTGTATCTATGCCCTTGTAACTCTTGCTTCTCTATCTATCAATGGAATGGTACACAGCTTGCGTATTCGTGAAAAAAATAATTCATAGAGAATTTTTTAGGACAGTTTTTTTTTGCCGGTTGTAGGCCTAAAGATCGCGATTTTATTGGTTGCTCGTATTAAGTTTCAAGAGTTGAAACTTAACATTTATTTTTAAAATCTGTTAAAACATATTTAAAATGGATCTTATTTCAAAGCCCTCGTCACTAGAAATAATGAATATGAAAACATAACTTAATTTGGATTGTTTGTTCAAAAGATATAAAGTTTGAAAACCGGAACCCAAAAATAAAAGCACACATGAGGACCTGCGTGCTTCGAGACCCGAGTGCCACAAATCCGAATGAACCTTGAAACCACATCTTGATTGCTCCCGCAGTTTTCCGCTTCCATGTGACCAGCGCATTTTCGTTGTTGAGGTTGAAGGTTTTGAATAACCTTCCGAATCAGCCGCAACCTTGACTACACCTCCGAGCGCACGTAGCACTTGGCTCGGGACCTTGTAATTTCTACCCCCACTATCAATGAAATGATACGTAGTGAAAGAAAGGGTAACCTCCCGAAGGGTGATGAGTTCCTCTATTTCTTGATGTTGCAAATTCCTCCTCCTTGGTAGTGAGGCAATCCACATCCACCTGTTGTTAGGTCCGTGGCTACTGTCATTTTGTTTCTCTTGAGGTGATGATGCCAAAGAGGATCTCGGGGGCTGGGCGCAATGGCCACATACACCGTTTCGTGGAGCCAATTATTGTGCCAAAACATTGCGTTTTCTCTGTCCCCGATTATGTGCTAGCATCATTTTATTTGAAAGTTTATAAATACAATGTGTGCATGGAATTAATAACTGTATTACTACGATGGTGCATGCATGGAAACATACATACGCAGCAGTGCCAGCAAATCGTCGGCATCACCGTCATGTACTATCACGGGAGTGGAATCACAAAAGCATATGTAGGCGCACGGGAGCACAAAAATCGTCTCTGCCACAAAGAGAGAGACGGCACGACAAACTGATCAATGGGCCGACTCGTTAATTAAAATAAACAAAGGCAGCCTAGGCGTAGCCACTTTTTGCTCGGAACTCTGCGCGCGGCTCAGTGCACGGACTAGGCATACATCAGCCACAGTCGCAGTCTCCCAGTCCCAGACGCAGCAGCTTCAGCTAGCGAGGCAGAGGCAGAGGAGCAGGGCTTTAGCTGGCCTGTACGTACAGGCATGTGTGCCAGCTGATTCATGTGCCTGTACTGCGGTCGCAGGCAAACTCGTGATCAAGTCCCTAGCTAGCTGCTCCGCCTGCCTCGTGCCACCTCTCAGCTAGGGTTTCCTGCTGCTCACCGGGCGCCGCCGCCGGCCTGCCTTGTCTCCTATAGTTCTTGAATCATGAAGGCGTGGTCGATCCTTTTCCTTGTCAACGAAAGGGCTTTATTTTTAGGTGTTTTTGAAAGTTTTATTAAGATTTGTGACATGCTAAGAAATACGAAGCCAAGACGGCTTCTTGAAGATGGAATAAGGTCCTTTCCGTCTAGTTTCCGTCCCGGCAGTGTTTCCAGCGTCGTCGTAGGGCATGTGGGGGTGTATCTTCGGCGGATCTTGTAAGATCCGATCGGCGTTTGTCTTGGGTGGATCACTTGGATCCGGTCTTTATTCGTCTACGTATACGTGTCTGCAGGTTGGATCCTCTGATCTTTGCAGACTTGGCTACACTTTATTTCGTGCTAATAAAATGTCCGCATGCATCATTACGATGCAGAGGCCGGGGTCCTCCTTCTTTTCAAAAAATGGTTGAATCCTCTGATCTAGGCTTCTCTTTATCACGACTGTTACTATTCTGCATAACGACTTTTTGATTCTCTACTATAACAATGTTTGTCCGGCTCCGATGTGGGAGGGACGATAACGGCGACGCACCTTTGACTCACTCCAGTGCTTGTAGTCGTCAGTAGGTGGTCCACGAACCTGGATGTATTTTTTACTCCTAAGTTCTTTGTAGAGTACTTGATGAATAGATCAGAAGTTTCCTTTGAGAAAAAAAGTCCCTAGCTAGTTACTACCTCCGTCCTAATTTATTAATCCCCTTCGTATTTTGTGCTAGATTTTAACTATAGATTTAACGAACAAAATGCTAATGCATGTCATAAAAATTATGTAGTTGAATTTTTATTTAAACATAGTTTTCAGTGATATTATATTTTTACATGTATTAACATTTTGTTGGTTAATTTTAAGATTAGGCTAGTCATAGTGGGTAGTAACTTAGACAAGTAACATGCATATGTTACTAGTCTATGTTACTATCATTATGATGGATAGTAACATAAGTGTAGTGTCATGCAAGCCTTCATTTATTACATTGTAGACTCATTTTGCATTGTACCACAAGCATCTCTCTCCTCATTAACTCCATGCCACATAAGCATATATATCTTGGGGTGCGTTACGTTACTATCTAAGTTACTCCCACTATGGCTAGCCTTAGACCTCTCCCAATGCAAAGGTGCTTAGATAAGGTGCTAAGTGCAGTAAATACCTTAGCAACTCAAGTCTCCAATGCATAGGTGCTTAACTTGTTGTTGCTAAGCACACTTTATTTAGTAAGTTAGCACCTAAAGTCTTTCATGCATTGGCCAAATTGTTTCATTTAAGTGGTTTGCCTAGGTTCTCGCGCTTGATATTGGTTCTTTCTGGGTTCACTAAAGTACTCTCTCCCCTCCTTAAATATTGTGCCATGTCATTTTTTTGCTTATGTGGCAATGCTTAGCACCTGTCCACGGTGAAGCACTGGGAAGGGCCTTAGGGCATCTCCAACAGGTTGTATGTTAGTCTTGTTGGTAAAATGTCCATGTCATCAACCAACAAGCTATCATACAACTACTCCAATAGATTGTATGTAAGCTATCCAATAGATGGTAAAAAAATAAATGTGATTGCTCTATATTTCACCTTGGAGCTTGTGCAAAGGTTGTTGGTTAATCTACATACAACTTTACTCTCTCTTCACATTTATTACATGCCATATCATCACTATGTTCTAGGTGTCAAATTAACCAACACCTATCTTAAGATTGTTGGAGATGCCCTTAAAGGTCGACACAAAATACAAAATAACCGATAAACTAGCTGGTAGCGGAAACCGATGCAGCTAGCTAGCTAGCTCCAGCTTTGGACGGTCAGGCCGGAGATCGTGACGCTGTCGGAGGCAGGAGCCTGACTCAATGTCCGTACGTCACCATAGTTTAAGGCTTTATTTAGGGTTCTCGGTTCCCAAAGCTTAATTAATTGCTTCGTTCAGTCTTTGAAAAGGGAAATGCTATAGCTAGCCCCTATGGCATGAAAGGAATTCCAGGACTGACTTGCATCGAAAGGGATCATGGCAACCCACTGTCATTGTAGAATCTCTGCAGACACTTTACACCGGAAACCGTGGCTGCTGAAAGTACTCCTTTGAATATAATACGTACACATCTATGTACCAGGAGTATACGTGGAGATCTAGAGGAAGCAGCACATTTCAGGTTCTTGCTGCTGCATGCACGTGAACTTTTCTACGTACTCCTTTGAATATAATACTGCTTTCGGGAGGAGTTTTTCAATCATATTTGAATGCAAGTACTAGGGGTAGACAGAATCTTTCAAGAAAAATTGGCTTACGGCGCCGCAAACAGTGACCCTGGCGCCGTGTCGGGGTCCAGGATGGACGAACTAAATTGTACGCACGTGGTGTGTTACCGTAAGAGATCTGACGTCCTACTTTCTGACATTAGACGACCCACTGTCCATTTGACCACCCACGTTTAGGAATCTTTTATTTTAGAACCGCCCTACTGGCATTTTATTCATTCAAGCGGGTCATATACTCATATCTGATTGAATAGGCTTAATCAGAAACTCAGGGATTACATCAAAAGTACACTGATTTAACAGCTAAAGAAAGGGAATGTCTAGCACAACGGTGAGCGACCACATTAGCTTCCCTGTGTGTGTAGTCAAGTTTGAATCCCTAAAAACTCGAGAGATAAGACCGCATCTCTCTAAAGACATGACCTCCTATGGACATGTCATCTTCTTGCATCCACATGTTGCAAAGGTTTTGACAATCAGACTCAATAATTATATGAGAAAATGAGTTCTTTATAGCAAGTCTGATAGCATCATGGCAAGCCAATAGCTCCACAGTAAAAGAATCATCAAAGACCATATATTTTGAGCTTTTGGCAACAAGAAAAGACCCCCTGGAGTCCCGCCCAACAATACCTGCACCAGCCGCTCTACTAGCCATATTTATAGAGCTTGACCTATCTTGGTTCAGGCTCATTCCATGCCGATTTAGGTCTTGTACAATGTTAGGTGCTTAGAGAGGTGTTCAGAAAATTAAATTCGTTTTTTCTGAAGCACCAGTGTCTATTGTGCAGGAGAGACGTCTAATTAAGCGTCTACCTTTCACAATTAAGCACCAGTGCTTAAAAAAACACTGGTTTATTTCTCTAAACACCATTCCTAAGCGTCTTGCATTGTACAAGGCCTTAGAGCCAACACTTGTCACCTCTACTGAAGAAGGGATGTCCAACGCCCTTATTAATTCATAAATGATCTCCATGGATTTGTGTGGTTGGAACTTGACCTCACCATGAGCATACTTGCTTCTATTACTCCAAATTGCCCACATAACTAAAATAGCAATAGCAACATGATCCTTCTTAATAAATTCTGGGTCTAGCAAATCCTTCTTCCACGTTACAGGTTGCTCAGTGGTCACCCGCCACTAAACCACGATCGCTTCCTCATTGCGGAGACAAGCAGAGCTATCCCAGTTCATCTGCGACAGGAGGCCAGATCTGCTCTTGCTGGTATGCTCAACCATGATGGTTTCTCTGTTCGTTTCTTTGAAGACTCTCCTTTAGGCCTTGGTCTCTTCTGCATCCGTACTGTGCCACTTAGAGATGCTCTCATTGGGAAAACTTATATGCTTTACGAAGAAGTTGAGGTCACTTTTGTTAAGCATGATGAAGCAATCAATATGCGCATGCCAGCGCTAGGTCGCTATACTTGGATCCTTTTGCTTGCTTTTCCTCAAGATTATCAGACGCAATATTGGGTGGAGAAAGCAGTTTCTCATTTTGGCAAGCTGTTGAGCTGGTTTAGTCCTCGTGAGCCATTGTCTGGAGTTCTTGTTCAGGCTTGGATTATGAGTCCGTCTGTGGTTCCTAGGGATTTTGTCACGCGTCAGATGGGGGCAAGAGGCGCTCTTGGACTGTTCCTGTGTTTATGCTTAGATCTGACGGAGCTAATGTGTTTGCGGATGATGTTCCACTTGCTGGTGAAGATCCCCTGCCTCCTAATGGCGATGCTCATCCTCTGTTTGGACCTCACACTACTGCTGAACAGGCTTTTCAAGTTAGGCTGCAGGCTTGGTTGGTCCGCAATGGGGTTTTTGGTGCAAATGGGGCTGCTGCTTCGGGTGGAAACTCTGCAAATCTCCCGCTGCTTGCTCCTCCTTCACCTGATTTTGTTCCTACCAGAGGGCAGATCAACTTTCAGGAGATGTTAAGAGATCAGGGGGTGAGGTTTTCTGACGGACTCGTGCCTGAGCCCAATGTAGATGACAGCCCACTTTCTGCTTATAATGATAACATATCTACTGCTGCTTCCTTGGATGAGGAGCCCCTTGTTATCAATGCTAATGGTGCCTCTCCTGACTCTGTTAGTTTTGCCGGTCTCAACAACAACAATTCGCTGCAGATCAACTTGTGTTTGGTGAGAGATTCTTCTCAGGCTTTGGACTCCTCTGCTTTTGCACCTTTTTGAATCTGTGCCCGATGTTTTTGATCTTGCTCTGTCTGTGATTAAGGGCATGCTCAGTCCAAATCCTGGTAGGGACTTCTTATACTTCAATATGCCTGTGATCCCCCCTAAACTGATCAGATTTTTGGGTGTTCAAGCTGTTCTTGCTATTAGCTCTACTCCTTTTCAAGGGACAAGGAAAGTGGCCAGAAAACTGAACTTTGATGACTCTCCTGGGGGGCTTGAAATACAATCTTTGTCCTCTGCTCAGCTTGATTCCATGGAAGCCGCTGGTTTGCTTGGTGGCTCTGTGAATCAGTCTCTGGACCTGTCTCCCATGGCCGCCTGATTCATCTGCAATCCATGCTGTTCGTAAGAGAGGAAGAAAACCTAGAGCTGCAACTCCTTTGGTCACTACTGAAGTGCGTAGGAGCAGCCACAATAACATGTATCGTGGATTCAAGGTGGACATGCCGTCTGATTCCCGTAAGCGCAAGTCTGTGATTGCTCCAGCGTTGGTCTTGGCCGTCCCTGACCCAGCTCCTTCTTCGGTGACAAGCTCTGTTCCTGCTCCTCTCTCAATTGAGGCTATTCAACAGATGGGGTCTGTCGACTGTGGTATTCCCATGGCTGAGCTTTCTGAAGATAGGCTGCTTTCTCCGAGGGAGAATTCTCAGCCTGAAGCCTGATGCCTTGGCTCTTATCTTCTTTGCGATGTTTGCCTCATCTTTTCATAGTCGTTTATTTGGTTATGTTTATGTTTGATCACTCTGAACCTAGCTTTATTATTTGGTTGCATGGCGCAAAGCTCAGCTTATTTCTCCTTAGGTTATATCTCAAGTGTGTGCTGCTGGAACTTATTTTGTTATGAATCGTGCTGCCTGTTCATGGAATATTATCTGTTGGAATGTGCGTGGTATTGGCTCTGATGAAAAGCATTTGGCTCTGCGTTCTCACATCGATAATTCTAGGTGCTCGATAACTTGTCTTTAGGAAACTAAGCGTGATCATTTTGACCATTCTTATCTGCGTAAGTTTTGCCCGAAATGTTTCGATAAATTTGCGTTCGCTCCCTCCATTGGTGCCTCGGGTGGCCTCCTGGTTATTTGGAATAGTGCAAGGTTTTCTGGTTCTGTCTCTTTCTCCGCGCAATGGGCATTAGTGATCTCGTTTAAGTCCATGCACTCATCTCACGCCTGGACACTTGCAAACATTTACGGCCCATGTACGGGAGAGGAACGCTCTAATTTTGTCTCTTGGCTATATGATTTGCAAATTGGCGCTGCTGAGGATTGGATCCTCATGGGTGACTTTAACTTCATTCGTTCGCCTGCAAATAGAAATCGTCCCGGAGGAGACTTGGCCGATATGATTACGTTCAATGATATTATTAGAACCCAAAGTTTGGTGGAAATTCCTCTTCGCGGTGCTACGTTCACTTGGAGTAATATGCACCAGGAGCCCCTTTTAGAGCAGTTGGATTGGTTTCTCACTTCGAACCATTGGACATCGTCCTTTCCAAACACGTCGGTAAGATCACTTGCGAGACCTGTCTCTGATCATGTACCTTGTCTTTTCTCGGTTCAATCAAATTTTGTTCGCTCCAAGCTTTTTCGCTTTGAAAACTTTTGGATTTCTCACCCGGGCTTCAAAGATGTGGTCATAAACTCTTGGGGCTCGTCAGTTTAGATTGAGGATCCTGCTAAACGTATTAACTGTAAGCTTAAAGCGCTTGCTTACGCTCTCCATCAATGGAGTAAGGCCATCTCGCGTCTCTCTTTGCTTATTGAGAACTCTAAAAAATGCTTAAGTTATTGGACAGCATTGGGGAGGAACGTATGCTTGCTCTCCATGAATGGAACTTCAGACAAATTCTCAAAGCCCATATCATTCGCCTTCATGATTACAAATAGCAATATTGGCGCAAAAGGTGTACTATTTGGTACATTAAATATGGGGCTGAAAATACTAAGTTCTTCCAATGAATGGCCACGGAAAGACACAGATTTAATTCCATTGCCACTCTGACGCTTGACAATGGGGTGGTTTTGGAGGATCATGATAGTAAAGCTGCTGCTCTATTTAAGGCCTTTAGAGATAGATTGGGAGTTTCTGTTCCTATTGATATGAAATTCAACCTGGATGCTCTTGTTACAACAGGTGTTGATCTTTCTGATCTCTCTAGACCTTTTTCTCATGATGAAATCGACAAGGCAGTTAAGCATCTCCCTGTGGACAAAGCTCCGGGTCCGGACGGTTTTAATGGGTGTTTCCTGAAATCATGCTGGGAGATAATCAAGTTTGATTTCTATGATCTTTGCCAGAGCTTTTGGGAGGGAAGAATCTCTCTAGACTGTCTTAACTCGTCCTTGATCACCTTAATACCTAAAAAGCTAAACCCTTCCACGGTGAATGATTTTTGTCCGATCTCGCTGCTTAACTGTTGCCTTAAATTATTGACTAAACTGTTAGCAGATCGTCTTCAAAGGGTTATTCTCAAAATCATTCATGAGAATCAGTATGGTTTTATTAAAGGCAAATCAATTCAAGATTGTTTAGCTTGGGCGTTTGAGTATATTCATCAGTGTGAGCATTCGGGCAGAGAAATTGTTCTCCTAAAACTAGATTTCGAAAAAGCCTTTGATCTGGTAGAGCATGATCTTATTTTTGCTATGATGGATAAGTTAGGTTTTGATAGCAGATGGATTCTTTGGATCAGATCATTATTGGCTTCGGGTCACTCCTCGGTGTTGCTGAACTCTGTTCCAGGTAGTTCTTTTCATTGCAAGCGAGGTGTAAGGCAAGGTGATCCGGTGTCTCCTTTGTTGTTTGTCCTAGCTGTTGAGTTACTACAATATGTGATTAATGATGAGTTTGCCAAGGGAAATCTTAGCCTGCCAATCCCTAGACAGGGTAAATTCCCAGTCATTCAATACGCTGACGACACAATCATCATTCTCCCGGCTTGCAAGGAGCAATTACTTCATCTTAAACATCTACTCCAAGATTTTGCTCTCTCCTCGGGTCTGAAAATTAATTTCCAAAAGTCCATTTTGGTGCCCATTAATGTTGACCCTTCTGTGGCTGCCGACCTAGCTTCGGATTTTGGTTGCATTGTAGGTAAAATGCCTTTTACCTACCTTGGACTCCCGCTTGGTACCACAAAGCCCTCCATGACTGATCTTTTGCCTCTGGTGGATCGTGTTGAAAGAAGACTGTCCAGCACTTGCTCTCTCCTTTGTCATGCTTCTAGGATCACTTTGGTAAATTCTGTTGCTACCTCAATGATCAACTTTGCTATGTGCATGTTGCAACTAAATGCTGGTTTCTTACAATACTTTGACAAAGTGAGAAGAAGATTTGTTTGGACTAAGAAGAATGAGCAAGGTGAGTCTTGTAACTCTTTGGTGGCTTGGCAAAGAGTTTGCTGTCCCAAGGTGCATGGGGGACTTGGTGTTGTCAATATCAAAGTCCAGAATCAGGGTCTTCTGCTAAAATTCCTTGATAAATTTTATAACAGGGCTGATCTGCCATGGGTTAGGCTTATTTGGGATTCGTACTACTTAAATTCTATTCCTCATGCATCACCACTTTGTGGTTCTTTCTGGTTGAAGCAAATTTGCAAGCTCATTCCTATTTACAGAGGCATTGCTACTCCGCTGGTTGGGGATGGGATGAATATTGCCATGTGGCATGACAAATGGAATGAGGTTCCTCTGGCAGATCATTTTGCATGCCTGTTTTCTTTTGTCATTAATGAGGACTGCTCGGTGGCTGAGTTCTTTAATGCTAATGATTGGTCGGATATGTTCCACATTCCCCTTTCACCTGAAGCATTTGAGGAACTTCAATCTGTGCTTGCTTTGAGACCGGAAAGTCTAACCAATCGGAGGCAGTGGTTGACTCTTGGACTTATGTTTGGGGTCAAGCTTATTTTCCCAAAAAATTCTATGAGCACTGCCATAAAGATATTGTGGCACCACCTCCTTTTGCTTGGATTTGGAAGTCAAAGCTGCACATGAAACTTAAAGTTTTCATGTGGTTTTTGCTGGCTGACCGTTTGAATACGAGGAATATGCTCAGAAGACGTCACTTTAATATCAATGATGGATTCAATTGTGTCCTCTGTAATGATGGGGTTGAGGAAACCATTGAGCATTTAATCTTCACCTGTCCGTTTAGTTCTTCCTGTTGGCTGAAAGCGGGGATCTCTTGGAACATGAACCGATCCAGAATTGATGCCATCCAATCTGCCAGACACTCATTCAACGGGGAACTCTTCTTAGAAATTGTGGGAATTGTGGCCTGGAACATCTGGAAGGAAAGAAACAATTTTATTTTTAGGCAGATAACACCATCTTTGGCAGCTTGGAGAGAGAGATCAAAAGCTGATCTCCTGTGGCTAAAGTTCAGAGTGGACAAAGCTCATTGGGATTACATTACTCTTTTTGCCCTAGCTTTGTAATCCTACCCTCTCCACTAATTTTTTCAGTCAATCTTCACTTGTATTAGCTTCTCCTAGCTGATTTTTATCATCTCTCCCTTGAGGGGCCTCCCTCGAGAGCATGTATATCCTATGTAACTAAACTTTGATTTTAATATATCATAGTAGGAGCCTCTCCTACTGCTTTCAAGGTCAAAAAAAAACGTTACAGGTTGCAACAGTGGAAGCTTTAAATTAAACAAATTGGCCGCCGCATTCCAGAACAAAACAACATGATCACACTGAATCATATTATGAAATAATGTCTGATCATCATACCACACATGGGACATATGGTATCCCCCCTCACATGCCGCCGCGAATGGTCCTATACTTGCGAAAGAAAGGAAGAATAGATTCCTAAACATGTGTCTAGGGTTGATCTGGATGTGCTCTGGTTATTGCACATCTAAGTGACACAATCAACCATAAAAAATATATATACACCTGCACGATTCTCCGTGTAAAATCAATGATATAGGATTTAGATGTGCAATACTTCTGGAGCATTTAGATGTGCAACACCTATGGCACATTTCGATATGCTTTAGCAAATCCGCATTTTTTAGCAATCATGGCACACTACTAGGAGAAAGCTTATAGATAGAACCTTAGTAGTAGCGCAGGATAGGGGTTCAGCGATACAGCTACTTAGTAGTAGCGCTTGGCACGTGCCCGCGCTACAGGTAGGAAAGTAGTAGTAGCGCGTGCCGGCTAACCAGTGCTATTGCTAAGTGGTCCCCCCTTACTCACCGAGGCTAGACATAGTGGCGGAGTTGGTGTCGGGCCAACTCTATTGCTAAGGCAGTTAGCAGTAACATGGGCCACCCTACGAGCGCTGCTACCACGGCCAGCGCTCAGCTCATCGGCCCAACTTAGCAGCAGCGTGGGTTACTGCCCTGCGTTACAGCTAGGTAGGCTAGCAGCAGCGTGGGCCGATGACCCGGGCTACTACTAATCCCACCTTATCCTCTCCATCCCACGCGCACGGCCTCACAGTGAGCGTTGCTGGGGGGGTTTGGATGAACAGTTCCCGGTGGGGGTAGATGAACAGGACCCCATGGTGTTGCCTCTAGATGAACAGGACCCCGATCGATCAAGCCGGTTGGGGCTGGATGAACAGGACGACCCCGTGGAGGGCTGGTTGAACAGTAGCCAGTGGAGGGTTGGATGAACAGTAGCTCGTGGAGTGGTGGTTGAACAGTAGCCGGTGGAGTAGCGCGCGGTGGAGGCTAGATGAACAGGAGCCCGTGGATGAACAGTCGCAGGTGGAGGCTGGAGGAGGTCGACGGTGGATGAACAATAACCCGTGGAGGCTAGAGGAGGTCGACGGTGGAGATGAATAGTATCCCGTGGAGTCCCGTTTTGCGGTACGCCACACCCCTCCCGATGAACAGGACCCCGTTTCGACCGTAGCGCTCCAACACAAGTCCGTTTCCTCCGTTTCACGGTACACCACACCCCTCCCGATCAACATGACCCCGCTTCGACTGTAGGAGGTCCAACAGAAGTCTGTTTCCTCTGTTTTGCGGTATGCCAGACCCCTCCCGATGAACAGGATCCCTTTTCGAACGTGGCCGGTCGAACACAAGGCCGTTTCCTCCGTTCTGCGATACGCCAGGCCTCGTTTCCATCGGTTATTCCATCCAAGCCCTCCCGATGAACACGATGACGCATTCTGTTCCGACCCAGCCGGTTGGCTCCCCATGAACACGAGATGACGTTGTTTCTCCGTTCCGACCCAGCCATGTACACGAGCCCTGACCGTACGTATGCGTGAGTAGGTGTTCGAGACCCCGCCCATATGTACGTACGTGGCCGTATTTTCTTTCTTGCGCACTGGCCATTGTACGTACGTGTACACGCTATGCGCGCGCCTCTACTACGACACGTGCGCGCCTCTACATCGACCAGTATGTACGTACACGTTCGCGACCAGAATGACAACGCTACGTATGCTCCGACCAGGTGGGTCCCAACTGTCAAGCACTTTCTTGCGTGCGAAGATCTAGCTGGTGGGTCCCAACAGTCAGGGGGCGAATCATTTTTTTTGCCCGACGCACTTCCTTGCATGCGAAGACGTAGCTGGTGGGTCCCAGCAGTCAGGGGGGAAACGTTTTTTTCACGAAATACGGTTGCCCGTCCGGTGGGTCCCTGCTGTCAGGTGGAGGAATCATTATTTTCCGCGTAATAAGGAGGCACTTCCTTGCTGCGGCCATGGACCCAGATGTCAGCCTCTCCACGTACAGTACTCTTCCGATGGAAGTCGGTCATTGACCACATTGACCACGCCGCGCCGAGAGCACCAAGGCAGTGGACGACGGCGAGGCCTAGGAAGGGGACGACGTAGAGCCGGGGAAGACGCGGCAGTGGATGCCCACACGGAGAGGAGTACGAGGGTTCACTGGTTTGGCTGCGGTGTGAGGCTGCCGTCGCCGCAGAATAACAGGGGGTGTGGATGAGTAGAGGGATGGCTTGGCCAACGATGGGAGTAGTAGGGGGCGGTGAGGCCTCCGCGGCATCACAGCCGGCCACGGGAGGCAGGAGCACGCGGCACGACCGGCGCTGGTTTGGGCGACTGGAGCAAGAAGACCAGAGGTTGAAGAAGCACTACGGCCGTTGGATAGACATCGTATGGTCACTGGAGCTAGAATCGTTCATATATTGACTAAGTTGACAAAGCCCTTCGTCCCCGTCAACTTAGTAGGCCCACAAGTCAGCCTCCCACTATGCTAGGTCCCAGCTGGCAGGGGGTATTCATTTTTTGTGCGCAATAAGGAGGCACTTCCTTGCATGCGAAGATATAGTTGGTGGGTCCGACCTGTCATCGGAGAGAATGTTGTTTTTGCGAAATACAGAGGCCCTTCTGGCGGGTCCCAGACGTCAGGTGGAGGAATCATTATTTTGCGCGTAATAAGGAGGCATTTCCTTGTGTGCAGCCGAGGACCCACCTGTCAGCCTCTCCACATACAGTCCACTTCCGATGGATGTCGTTCGTTGACCACGTTGACCACGCCGCACAGAGAGCACCAAGGTGGTGGACGACGACGAGGCCTACGAAGGGAACCACACGGAGCCGGGGAAGACACGACAGTGGCTGCCCACGTGGTGGAGAGTACGAGGGTTGACTGGTTCGGCTGCCATCGCCGGAAAATAACAGGAGGTGTGGGTGAGTAGAGGGATAGACAGGCCAGGGATGCGAGTATGATAGGGCCGTGAGGACTGCCCGGCAGCACAGCCGGCCACTGGAGGCGGGAGCAGGCGGTTCCGATGGCGCTGGTTTGGGCGTCTGGGGCAGGAATATTAGAGACTGAAGAAGCACGATTGTCGTTAGATTGACATTTAACGGTCTGACGCTCGTAGAGATGATTGTTGACTAAGTTTCTTCTTTGAGAAACCTTGTGTACGCATGAACATAGTAGGCCCACTAGTCAGCATCCAAATCTGTGGCAGACAACATAGAGCCCATTTGCTATTTTTTAATAATTTACAACCCATTTGCTAATTCTTAAGTAATTTATTACAACCCATTTTCTGCCCAGGACCACGGCCAAAAAGTTTAACCTTGTTTTGCATATTTCGGTGGAGTCCAAACTATTGTAATCCTGAAATGATAAACATTTTTTTAAGAACTTATTGATTTGCCAAAAAAATCGTTTTGCTTTTGTAAGCAAATAAGACGTGGGACAATTGAGTTGGTTTAAGGGAAAACCAGTGGTAAAAAAATCAGCGCTGGGAGGGAAAACAACAACAAAAATAAGGATGTAAATATGAAAAGGGAATTTTATGTATTTTCAATATAATGATACGTGTATATGAACTAGTAAAACTATATGTAGAGATTAAAAAACAGATGTAGGACATGCGTTTCAAGAGGAAAATAGAACTGGGCTGTGTGTTTGATTCAGTAAAAAAACTGCCTGCGGATGTTGTAAGACAAAATATAACTAACCTGGCGGGCCAGAGGCCAGTAAATACATGCTGGATCTTTGTGCCCCGTTGTCGTCATGGGCTGGGCCTGTTAAAAACAAAACCAAGCCTGGGCAGTCTACAGCCCAGTTGAAACTTGCTCGACCTGAAAAAACAATATACGTGCTTAATAAATGAAAGAATTCTGCAAGTACAGACTGATAACTGGGATGCAGTAGGGATATTATTTTTTCATCGTGATAATAAGTGCATGCACTTGTTTTAAAAAAATTGGAGAACTAGGAATTCGAATGGCAGGTTCTTATGCTACGCATCAAATAAAAATCAGGGGCCTGAAAATTTGTTTCGAAACAAATGATTCAGCTTTATATCCACGTCGACCCTTGGCATGATGGTTGGAAGCAAATGCCAAGTTCATACCAAAAGATCGTTAACAACAATACCAACTTGTGGACGACAAGGTAGTACAAGTACTAATACCAAACTAACTTATAATGTTTTTACTCCTGGCCCTAGTGTTCGTCTGGTAGAAAATCTTGCAGAGGATCAGCTCCCGCTCCTTCTCTTGCTCAAGGTCCCCGAGGTGGTACTGGTGCATCACACAATTGGTCCTCTGCTGGTCGAAGTTCTTGTTGGTGTGCAACACCAGAACCTTTTTGCTGCCCGTCTGCCGGCCGTTGACCATCACCGGCAAGGTATGGCCAGTCTTGTGCCACATCGCGTGCATGCCACACTCCAACTGTATCTTGCGATGCGTCCACGTGCCCCTTTTGAACGCCCTAGAATTGCGCTGGAAGAAATGCTTGCCTAGGCCACTCAGTGTGATCCTGCAGTATTGTCGAATACAGGTTTTAGTGTACGTAGTTGGCATTTTCATAACATCTTTGACTTTTGATTAACTGTCAAATTGTAATTGCTTCACCAGGTCTGCGTCTAAAAAGTAAAATAGAGCTATAAACAAATGAATATGTTTGTGCAAGTAGACGGCCGATCGGTGTCTTACCTGAAAGTTTCTCAGGATGAGTGTAGCATATGCTGTGCTCATTGTCGATGGTTGATATGAACAAATCGATGAGAGGGTGAGATCTCGCGCTGTCAGCACTCACTTTGGCCTTAAGGTGCTCGATCAGCTCCCGATCCGTGGGATCAAACTTGACGCCAGCCGGCAGCACCGGCCAATCATTCGTCGACTTGCATCGGTTAATTCCAGTTATATGGTACTCAATGTATGATCAATCGACTGTTTTAAGTGAATGATGAAAGATTTCGACAGATAAGTGCTACTCCAAATCTGAAGTCCAGAATACCCGAACACGCTGCCGGGATTCTTGTGTCACCTCACCGCAGAGCGTTGTCACGTCAATTCAATGTGTGGACATGATGAATAATTTGACCGACGCATACTAGTACTGCTACTGTACTACTTACTAGTCATATTTAGTGTCACATTTTAACCATAGGTTTAACTAACAAGTACACACTTGAAGCCTAATTGATATATACTATATATATATATATATTGGGTCTATTATGATAACACGCTTAAGACATTATTCTGATAACACCTGATCCTTATTCTGCTAACACTATCGACATGTCCCAGCGCACGCGCACCCAACCCCCTCTGCCCGCTCGTCTTTCCTCTCCTATCCACCCCCACGACCACTTCCCCGCTCCACTCCTGCACACCGCAGTGCAGGCAACAACCGCTGCCGCTTGACGTCCTTCCTCCCCATGCCGAAAAGCCCCCTAGCTCCTTCCCTGCACCAGAGTGCCCCCTGGCCTCCTTCCTCGCAGCGCCGGAGCGCCCAACCTCGCCTCCTCACTCTACGCCAAATCCCCCAAGCACCACCTCCTCACCCCCTCCCTATGTCGAGATCTAACGCCATGGCGCACCTCCTCCGCACGGCCACGCTGCGCTCCTTCCTGCCACCAGAACCACGGAGCGTCACGCGCTAGATCCTTCGGATTTGGTCGTGCACCGCCACTTCATCCCTCGAGCGCCTCCACCGCATTCCTCTCCTCCCCTTCTCACCCACAACGAGAAGGGTGGCGACTCCGGTGCTCCACCGGCCGCCGAGCACGGAGGGCGACGACCCAAGCTCCTCCCTCCGTGAGGATCCCGACGAGCACCCCTCCCTGCCCCAACTAGCAGTGGTCCTGCGCGATGCCTTGCAGCTGGATCTGGTCAACAACTGTTCCCACGACGGCGGGTCACCACCCCACAACAGCAGTGACACCAAGAGCAACTACCCGCCATCCTTCCCTCCATGCAGTGCACTCCACATCGGCCATCTCCCTTCCCCCTTCTACAAATTTGTTTGTTCCACATGGATTCTCTGTTTTGTGTAAATTTTTGTTAATTTATTGCAACTTTCCTACAAAATTCAGTGAACTTTGCAGCTCATTGTACATTGTTTTAGTTGTTTTGCAAGGGATGGAGAGCAGCCAACCGATGCTATGACGAAGAAAAACAAAAGCTGGACTGCATCACGTCGCTCGTCGAACACTGGCGGTCCGTGCAGTTTTGGCAATGGTTCGACAACTCGTCTCGTGCATCTAGGTTTGCACGGGCTACACAGTGCAGTTCATTTGTAAAAAAAACTTGAGTTAACTGCAGCGGAGACGGCAGCACATCAGCGAGTGGATTTGGAAGGCGAAGTGTGGAAAACTTGAGTTAACTGCAGTTTGCGGCATGTAGGTGTGAAGGACGGCAGGCGTGTGCGTGCAGTCCGTCGAGGTAGCGCATGCAGTGCTCGTACGCCACAACATTGCCACCCGACCCGATTGTAAAATGCTTCTAGTTTGTTTTTTTGTTCCTCTTATTTTTTGGGGGCTTGCAATTTTTGTCTGCACCCTTTTTTCAACATGTGCAGTTCGCTTCATTTGCGTCTACGGTTCAATTTTTTGTTGATAAAAAAACTTCAGAAAACTTTATGAAAATTGCTGCAGTTCATTGTGGAGCCTGATGACTCTCTTTGTAGAAAAACAACGATGGAGCTCACTCCATTAGTGCATAGATTGAATCAAGTGTGCTGCGGTTCACTATTGGCTGTTCTAGCAGTTGGCTTTACTGATTATTAAAGAAAAAGAAGACTAACAATGAAAAAAAGGAAAAAAGTGCACTACATACATGAAGTTCTTGGCTACATCAACGTCTGTAGTCCGTCTGGTCCTCGTATGTGGTTCACTTTTGAGAGTGATGCTGTTCACTTGCGCACATTGTGGAAGTGCGGAAAAATTTAGCAAAACAACTAAAAAAATAATGCGGTCCACTACGATATTTGTCGCGTTTCACTTGCCTCATCTCTGCGGTCCACTCGTTCATAAAAAAAGTTGGAAAAAGACAACAAAAACTCGTTTGAGAAAAATTTACGTCCGACAAAAGAAATCATGCAGTTCTCTTACCCGTCTGATGTAGTGCGGTTTTTTGTCCGATGCAGTGCGGTTTTCAGTCGGATGAAGTACCCTCGTCGATTTGGGTGTCGCGAAAAACATAGTGTCCGCATTTCGGTAAATTTAAAACTGCTCTTAAACCGTAAGGAATTAGAGAGAGTGTTCTACATGAAAAAGTTGTGTCTCGTTGATGTCTTTCCAAAGGCATATTATTTGAATCATTTCGACAACTGGTTTGTAATTTTTTTTGCGAAAAACGGCCGCTGCCACTCGTCGTCTGCCGCATGATTTTTGAATTTAAATTAAAATTGTAAGGAATCTCAAAACCATTTCTACATATGAAAGTTGTGCCTTGTCCATAGCTTTCCAACGATGTATTACACGCCTCGTTTCGACAAACGGTTCAAAAACTAGAGCGAAAACGGTACCGAAAATTGAAAAAAATTCAAAAAAACATAATTCTGCGATTTAGTAAATTTGACACTGCTCTTAAACCGTAACAAATTAGAGAAAATAATACATATCAAAAAGATGGCCTCGACGATATCTTTCCAACAGCGTATCATTTTCTTTATTTCGATTAGCAATTTAGAAAAAATCACAAAAATACGCTCGCTGCCACTCGTCGTCTGCCGCGCCGTTTTTGAAACTGCTCTTAAACCGCGAGGAATCTGAAAAAGTGTTCAACATGGCAAAGTTGCGCCTAATCCATAGCTTTCCAATGGTATATTATATGCCTCGTTCCTATAGACGGTTAAAAAACTAGGGCGAAAACAGTACCGAAAAAATACTACATGCAGTTTTTTCGATGCGAAGTTCACTAGTTTGTATTGTAGTGCTTGTCGTCAAAATGATGCAGCGCTTCTGTTGAGCGTGCAGTTCCGAAGTGTTATCAGAATAACTATTCTGCTAATATTAGCAGAATAGACCGACTATATATATATATATATAGGACGACCATTTGGGACACCTAGGTGCCCAGGCTCCTTGTCTTTTCACCACTAGATTGCATTTAGATGTGTGCTGTTGTAATGGGTATATTTTTTAATGGGTTATCCATTATAAATTGCTGCTCAAAATAAGTATGGCATAATTACTAATTTAATGCCAGAAATATGGCCCCGTGCAACATGCATGGCAAGACTCATTTCCATGGAAATAAAAAACAAGCATGCATGGCATCGTTCCATGTTGATAGACATAATAGGAGAGAGAGAAATCAGGAATTAATGCATCAAGATTAATTGTCTCATATGTCTTGACTTGTTTCATAGATGGAAGGTATATAATACTCATTGGGAATAGAGAAAAGCCTGTGGTAATTAGGACGGTGTGCATATTTCGTATTTTGATTAAATTACAAACACATACACATTGGTATCTTGAGTATACATGTGCACAGTTTTATTAGGTATAATACCCAAGTATGTGTATATTTTGATTAGGTATTACACCCGCACATAAATATTTTGGTTAGGTATAATACCCAACAACTACATACCCGAAATATTTATGGATACGCGAAACTGAAAGTACTAAATATATTTGTAGGTATGTGCATACTCATCATATTTCTCAACAACTACATACCTCAAGGTGAAATGCATGTGTACATATCCCAAAAATACATAGGTATCGTACCTATTTATTTTTGAAGTACGTAGTTACAAATTTTTTGGTATGATACCCAATTGATTATAAATATACGACCACACAAATATACTGGAACGATACATTTTTTTTGCATATAGTCACAAATACGCGATCTAAAACTTCAGCATGAAAAGGTATGAGAGATAGAAAGCAATAAAAGGAAGGTATTGAATTAGATAATGTTAATTATGTCCTGCTATTTTATACATGGAAAGTCTTGCATGCAAATAAAAAGATACAAATCAAAATATGTACTAACGGGTTGGACCCGATCAAGGTGCCCCAAACAATTTACCTATATATATATATACATAAACACTATTCTGATCACGGGATCAGAATAATATTCTGATCACAACCTGAACTGCCTGAGTAACGCGCCTGAACTTCCCTCTGTACTGGGTTGAACTTCAGCTAAAAAGTGTCCAAATGGGGCTTGCAGTATACCGTTGGAAATCTATGGACACCAATATCATGATCCAAGTTAAATTTTTGGCAAAATGTAAGCGGTTTAAGAGCAGTTTTGAAAACCGTTTTTTCTTCATACAAAAAACATGAATCATATTTTCGATCGCATTTCTAAACCGTTTATCGAAATGAGGTAAATAATATAGCGTTAGAAAGCTGCTGCAAAACCGCTCCTTCGACATGTTGAAAGTTTTTTGTAATTCCCTATGGATAAAGAGTAATTTTGAAAATCGTAAAATTTTGCAAACCGAACAACTGAGTTCGTATTTTCAATGTAATTTCTAAACAGCTAATCCATTTGAGGCAAATGATATGGCATCGGAAAGCTTGTGAAAATGCGCTACTTTTTCATGTTAATTTTTTTTCTAATTTGGAACGGTTTAAAAGTAATTCAGAAAACGGTACAAGTTCCACCGAGTTCGTATTTTCGAGATAATTTTTTAACCGTACGGCCGAATGCAACAAATGATACGGTGTTGGAAAGCTTGAGCAAATGCGAAACTTTTCGTATATATTGTTTCTCCTAATTCCTAATGCTATCTTCGCAACCGTGCCTTTTACCGTGAGTTTTTCTGGTTAGTCGTGTTCCATGTGATGTAAGTGTAATCTTCAAACGATTTTTAGCAACTAAATACTCATTTTAGATAGGAACCTCGCTCATAGGCGGATTTTGCACTCGGGTCGTGAAGAACTCGCGTTTTTTGCGATTTTACTGCCTGAGTTGTTCAACCTGAACTTCCCCCTGTGCTAGGTTGAACTTCCCGCAACATTGCCCAAATAGGGCTTGCTATATACCGTTGGAAAGCTATGGACACAAGTATCATGACCCAAGTTCAATTTTTGGCAAAATGTAAGCGGTTTAAGAACAGTTATGAAAATCGTTTTTTCTTCACACAAAAAATGTGAATCGTAATTTCGGTCGCATTTCTAAACCGTTTATCGGAATGAGGCATATAATACGGCTTTGGAAAGCTGCTGCAAAACCGCTCCTTCCACATGTTGAAAGTTTTTTCTAATTCCCTATGGTTAAAGAGTAATTTGAAAAAAACGTAAAATTTTCTAAACCGAACAACTGAGTTCGTTTTTTTGATGTCATTTGTAAACGGCTAATCCAATGGAGGCATATGATATGGCGTTGGAAAGCTTATAAAAATGCGCTACTTTTTCATCTTGAAAGTTTTTTTTCTAATTTTGAATGGTTTAAGAGTAATTTAGAAAATGGTCCAAGTCCTACCCAGTTCGTATTTTCGAGCTAATTTTTTAACCCTATGTCGGAATGCAACAAATGATATGGTGTTGGAAATCTTGAGGAAATGCGAAACTTTCTGGTATATATTATTTCTCCCAATTCCTTATTGTTTTATGTCAGTTTTCAAAATGGCTAAAAACGTATTTTCGCTGTAATTTTCACAAACTTTATCGGAATGGGGCAAATAATACACCGTTGAAAAGCTAAGGAAAATGCGAAACTTTTTCATGTTGATGGTTTTCTGTGATTCCCTGCCGTTTTCAAGTAATTTGGAAAATGGCGAGATCATTCGTTCTGCCTTTATCGCGAAACAGATTCGTGAAAAATGCATCGCGTGAAGTATCTGAACTTCTCGGTATGAAACCTTGAACTTCACTCTGTTTTTCACGTGCTTGTTTTGCCCGTGGCTCTCCATCCATGCACCGGAACACTCACCGGAATTGAGCAAGTGATATACTGATGGAAAGCTGCTGTAGACACGCAACTTTCCCGTGTTGATCACTTTTTCATACTCGCAACGGTTTTAAAAGTTTTTCATTTGAAATTCATTCCGTGTAGTAGTTGAACTTCCAGCTGTTTTCACGTTGAACTTCCGTGACGTATTTTTGTTTTGTATTTTTCTCATACATTCGTCAATGTCACACAAATGATATTCCTTTTGTACAAATCTCTCTCACAATAATTTTTTGAACTTTCTCCGACGAAGGACTTGAACTTATAACAACAAAACTTTCAGCCTTTACTTTTTTGTTCTTTTTAATACAAAATGCACACCATGTAGTACATGAACTTCTGACAGTACCTGAACTTCTCTCGGTTACATAAAATTTTTTAAGTTTTTTTATGAATTTTTAATCTGATTTTCTGAATCCTTTTTTTATGAATTTATGAAACGATATATTTTTAATAGTTGAACTTCTTTTTATTTTATTTTTGAATTTGTTGTTTCCATTCTTTAATAACGAGGAAACTTTGAGTTATCTATAATCATCGAACTTATTCATCTTTTTAATATGGACTTCCTGGTTTTATTTCTTAATCTTTTATTATGAATTTTGAAGTGCTCTATTTTTAATAGTTGAACTTCTTGTTATTTTATTTTTGAACTTCTTGCTTGCATCCTTTAATAACTAGGAAAATCTGAGTTTTCTATAATCATCGAACTGCTCTATCTTTTTAATATGGACTTCCTGTTTTATTTCTTAATCCTTTTTATGAAATTTTGAAGCGTTATATTTTTAAAAGTTGAACTTCTAGTTTTTTATTTTTGAACTTCTTGTTTCCATTCTTT